>NC_072731.1:74011563-74361895 GCF_026930045.1 Uloborus diversus | reverse complement strand
TAAACTCTCTTTGGCATGAATAAACATGTATCTAAAAAAAGAAAAAAAAAAAAAAAACTACATGCAACGGTACCTATTACGCAAAAAAAGAGGTGAAACTACTGATTCGTAAAAATCTCCTACACAAAGCAAACTTGAGATCTCTTCTCTGAATAACATCTTGGGCAATGCCCCAACCGAATGCCAATTACATTTATTTTTGCTCTGGCATGCTTGCAGTTTTGGAAGATAGCAGTCGACGTACATCTTTATTAAACTCTTTTCCATTCTGAAAGCTTTCTATTATTGTCAGACTATTCTACCGAATTCCTCAGGCTTCTGTATAACTGATTGCGTTAGCATTTTCTAGGAGAACCCAATCAACGGTTTCCGAATTTTCTGAGTGGTAAAAAAACCATCATGATTAGAAGCCCAAACTGACTTGTTATGGGAGAAAAAAGAAAACTCTATAAAATAATAACTTTTATCTATTATATAAATAGTTACAGTCAATGAAAAAATAAAATAGAGATGCAATGTGTCCTTTTGTATCCCTATTGACACATCTGTTTCTGGTATTTTCCTGGAGTCAGAGTTTATAATACATATTTAATTTCTGTTCAATCCATAGATAACTGAATGTGTACCGCAATTTCCATCAAAATCTAAGCACTCAAACTTCATGCTTCTTGAAAATAATATTCGCACGTTGTAGTATATTTTATTTCAAAGTGGCAGTTGTTTGTATACGGGAAGCTTGTTTAACCACTTAACTTTGGAATTTTGTTTATGTAATTTCTTCAAAATGTTTTTTTATGGCAATCTGTTTTTTGTTCTTCTTATCGCAAATGATAATTCATCGAAAGACCAGTGCTTTTAGAAGATTGATTAAATGTGAAATATGAGTTAATTGATAGCATTATTCGGTTCCTGTAATTAGTTTACATTATCAAATCATTAAAGGATGCTAATTCTTGCAAGTTCCAAAAGGTATTGAAATGGTCGAGTCACAGTACAGTATTGAAATTAAGTATATATTACTTTCTGTATTGAATATCTCATTAGAAATTGAGCCTCTGAAAGAGACAATTTAACAGAATATTTGTAACATCTGGAGCCCTTTTACCGAGGATTATTACTGTTTTGAAGTATAGTTCTAAGTTTTAAATGTTTTACGTATCAAACAAATAACTCCCAAAATGTCGTCAATAAGAATTCGTCTTCAAGAGTTTCCAGAAAACTAAAAGCAATCCAAGCATTTCAATCTCACACTTCCACGAATTTACAGAATTAGTATTTTTGCTAAAAGATTCTGCATTTTTTTTTAATTCATTATTTTTTTTCAACAGCTTGTACTGAAATTTTATTCTAGGAAAGTGTCAGTCATCATCATTTTCTCAGTCATAACGAAAAGCCTTGCTCCTATAATTTCTCTTTATTTATCTTACTGTATGATTTTTTTCGTTTGTTTTTGCTTGAACAAAATATTCATGTTAGAGTTTGATTCCTTTCGTATTTCTTGAAATATCTGAGAAACAAGGCGTGTGTATTGAAATTAATAAACGGGTGTGTTTTCTTTTCAACAGTTTGTGCTGAAATTTTATTTTAGGAAAGGATACGTTATCATCATTTTCGCAGTCTTAATGGAAAGCATGGCACCAATAATTTCCCTCCATCTATCCCACTATGTTTCTTTCCCTTTTTTTCACTTGCATAAAATACTATATTCGTTTTATAGTTGGATTCCTTGCGTATTTCTTGGAAAAATTGAAGAACAAGGAGTGTATTGAAATTAATGAGTGGTAGTCCCCATACTACTAAATTTGCGATTTTTTCAAAAAATTGATAATGTCAAAATAATTTTTGACTTACAACAAAATATTACAATTTGAGTACCAATTTTTGAAAATTGCTTGTAATATCATATCAGAGGTAATTTTTTCCTGACTGTAATAGACAACATATGTTACTAAATAGTTAAAATATTACTAGGTAAGTGGCACTGAAAGCGGAGTAAGTATTTCACTATTTCACTTTCTCCCGTTATTTCATTTTGCCCATATTCCTCTACTTAAAACTAATGAAATCTACTGATATCTTATTAATGACTTTTATGTATTTTTTCTTATCAGATAAACATTCCTTTTTACATTTCAATATTTTTCAAGTTTTACATGAAAAGTTGACTTACATGCCTCTAGCATAATATTAGCTAACTAGCACTTTTATCTAATAATTACTGATCTAATTGATGATATTTGAAAAAAAATTACCATACTTACTTTTTTAAACACTACTTATGCTAAGATTTCAATAATCCATGCTTGTAGCTTTCAATTTAAGCTCATTCTTTCCTTTATTTATGCAATTTAGCTAAGTTGTGAGCAAAGTTTTAAGAAAAAAACCACTTTTCGATCGCAATATCTTTATTAGTTTACAGAAGCAGTTCAAAAATTCTTCAGTTAGTGATTTTTAAAGAACATTACAGAAAGTTTGGAAGAAAACTGCTTCAAATAATCTGTTTTTCAAACTTAAGTAATCAGGATTTCCTCTATTCTCATTAAGACACACAGGAAAATTGCGGCTAAAATGTATACAATAAGCATCAAAATTTATTCCTGGTGCAAATAATTCAGTTTAGTAATTACATATTTACCTTTTCTTTGTTGTTAGAGAAAATTGCGTATATATATATATATATATATATATATACACACACATACATACATACATACATATATATATATATATATATATATATATATATATATATATATATATATATATATATATATATATATATATATATATATATATATATATATATATATATATATATATATATATATATATATATATATATATGTTATAGTGTCAAGTTTAATCAAAACTAAGTGTTCATAAATATATTCGTACTAATCGAAAAACTTTTTGAACCAAACCTGTCCAATGAAAGCAAAATGTTAATCATTTTATTGAAATTTTAAGAAATATCAAATACGTGTTAAGTCCCCTCTTGGTTCAGATCCACTTCTGCTTTTTTAGTGTTTGTTTTTTCTTGATATTCGAAAAAAATTGTAATTTTAGATTTTCCTTTTTTTTTTTTTAAGCTGTCTGATGAAAACTGAATTCACAATTCTGGTATTCCCCTCCCCCTATATGTGTATTGGAGATACTCATATAGTAATGACTCATATAGAAAAACTTAGTTTCTGTCTGAGCATAAAAATAGTCTCATTATTCTTAAAGGATGTCAATCAATTATTCTTAAAAGTCACATTTTATTTATAATATCAAATTTTGCTTTTATAGCAACGTATTCAAATGCAAAACGATCCGTGCGTTTAGTTTTCAACCTAATTAATGCACTTTTTAAAACTTTTCTTCTGATGGAAGCGCAAAAGGCAGAAACAAAAGCGACTAAAAAAATGCTAATTTAATGTAGATTTTAAAAAAATATATGAATCTTAGAAATCATTTCTATCTTAAACCGGAAAATATTATTTATTCTATCTTTCAGAAAGTGAAAAGAATGATAGAAATTATATTTCAATAGAAACAAAAATACTTTTCTTCCACAATAGCCCACCATAATACTTGTTTAAAATGGAAGCAATCAAGGATTTCCGCTTTATCCAATAAATTGATCCGCTTTTCTCCAATAAATTCTTTCCGGGAAACAAAATAAGAAGGCATCTAACTCCTTCCTTTTCACAGATGACAGATTATAAAACAATTTTGTGTATCAAAACTCGAAAGCTATAAAATTCATCAGTCTGTATCTTCCTCTCTCAATGCTAGTTGATTTTCGTTAACTATAATTCATCATTTTGATGAATTGAAGTTTGAGTATAGTACAGTTTATTTGAAACCGCTGCTCTTCAAATTAATATTCAAAGTAATTTCCCAAGAAAAGATTCATCGCCGTAATTTATGATAAACAGTGTCGATCCATTTTTCCAGGAAACATTTCTTCATGATTCAGGGTATTTCTAATCATTTTGTAAAAAGAAAATGGTGAACAATTTAGCTTTATGATAAGCTGATTTACCGAGAATTTCTTTTCTGTTTATATTTCAGAAACTAATTAACTAATTAGTCGTGTTGACTCTGTTGTTTTTAACAATAAGCCTAATTGAAACAAGATATAGCTCTTCAAAAAAATGAGAATGAAAAACTTTCCATAGAAACTACATACTTTAATTGTTTTTTTTTTCAACATTTTCAATATTTAGCAGCTTAAGTTGTTAGTTTTCGAGCATGTTAGATGGATTTTTGTTTATTTTTTATTTCTAAAATATTATTTATATTCGAGTTAGAATTATTGAAATGTATTACTGTATTGTTTTAAAACAAAATTAAACTAGCATGTTGTGGCCATCACGAAATTTTCTTCTATATCTTTCTTATAATTCTGATCCCTCCCTTTGCTTGACGAGGAAGCAATATTCCCAACAAAAACAAAATTACACACGGCAAAAATTCCCGATTTATCTCAAAAGTAAAGCAAAGAATGAAAATTGAAAATTATTTTTAAAGACTTGCATAAAATAATTACAAATATTTATTAGTTAACATACACGAGATGGCAACAGTTAAACGTTTAAATCATCGCGATTTTCTGGTTATTTTCCAACTATTAAAATATCGCGAAATACGCAGACGACAGTCTATTACGATTTATCTTTCTTATTGTTGCAATTATAAAGCTATTTTCATTCGCAAAAAAAAAAAAAATAATAATAATAATAAATAAATAAATAAATAAAATCAGCTCCCCCCCCCCGTTCCCCTGAAGCGATTGGCGTCAAAATTGAACCAACGCCTGTTTACATATGGATTCATATTTAGTCCGAAATTCATTCTGAAGGTAGCATTACTTCTTGAGATATGGCACTCACAATGTAGAAAAAAAACTTTCTATTGCGCCACTCTCTTTTCAGTAGTTACATTTACTTATAACAAAAACATTTTACTTATTAAGAAAAATACGAAACAGAGAAAAACTTGATTACAATAACTCAGTTTTGTTCAAAAGTGTAGGTTGACTTCTTTTAATACTGTGCTTAGCACGACCGTATGAATAAACTGAAACACCAGTTTAAGTTCTGGTTCAGTTTTAGAAATCATTACGCAGTTTTGTTTTGGGCTTTCCATTGGAAAGGAAAAGAAAAACCAATTAAGTTTTGATTTGGACTGAGACCGGATTGAAAAAAATCAAAACTCAAAAGCTTTTACTTTTAGATAGTAAAGTTACATTGTAAGGAAGGGAAATAATACATATTTTTCTTTCAAACAATATCAATCATGTTTGAAAGTCAAAAATGACAGTTATTATTTCAAGTTTCAAAGGTGATTTAAAATAGAAAACATAATTGTTGTGATTAGACACTTATTACTCAATATTTTTCCCAACTTTTCCCACTTTTTCCCGAAAAAAACGGTAAAAAACCGTTTTTTTTTTTACAACACTTCAAAATTTCCGGAAATTTTTCATTTCTATTCGTGTCACATCTCTAAATCGACTCGTAGATTTTAAACAGAAAATGGAATTTCGGTATTAAACTGAACAAGCAACTCTACCCATAATCAATACGCTCAAGAAATTGTGGTACCGTCAAATATAAAGAAAGCTGTTCAAGGCCTAGAGCCTGCCAACAAAGTTGAACTCATTGCCGCATTGAAGATGGTATGGAAATAGGGTCAGAGAAAAGCGATGAATGTAAATATCTGGTAGAATCCGTGTGTGAAAGGGTTAAAGCATTGAATCCAGCAAAAAAAAAAAAAGGCATTCAAGTATTGATTTTTTTTTTTTTTTTGTAACTGTTTTCTCCTTTTAATTTGAATATTTTAATTTGTTGACTCAATGTAAAACTCACCACCGTAAACTTTTGTATTATTTTGTCTAAGATTACTTTTAATTAAGTATATTTGAAATGAAATGTACACTTTAAGATCTAAGAAAGGTGGTACGTTCGTTTAAATACCTAATTTGCACTTATATTTGGTTAGAATAATTTTTTTTCCAAAAACTGAAAAGTATTCTATTATTTTGAATTTGGGTTGCATATTCATAGCAACTATTTTTTCTGAATTTTGATATTCCCACAACGTTTTTTACTTACTATCAAAATCTATTTTATTTTTGTTTACGTCGGTTCAAATTTATTATCATTTTTATTTATTTATTTATTTATTTTTTTTTTTTTTTTTTGAATAGATCTTATATAATCGAGCGTTTGGTGTGCTCTAAAATATCGAGACAAATTCAAGTATTGATGTGACACATTGTTAAAAATATTTGACATGGTTCATAACAACTATTACTGTATATATTACTGTACTAGTGATATCTGCACGACTTTGTCCGTAGTAGAAAATGAAAAGGTCATTTGGTTCGCCTCTATCTTTACAAATATTGAATAATGATTCTCATGCCAATTCCCTATATTCATTCGCTTGCCCATGTTACGGTTCCACGTTATGATAATTTCGTAATTTATCATAACGTGGAACGGTATACAACGTTTGCTCGGTAAAATGTTCTTAAAACTAGAATAGAAAAAGAACGAAATCGAATTTTCGAAAAATCTCTTCGAGGTGCACACCCCCATGCTACAAAATAACTTTGCACAAAATTTCATGAAACTCGGCCGAACAGTCTAGTCGCTATGCGCGTCACAGAGATCCAGACAGAACTCCAGACAGACTTTCAGCTTTATTATTAGTAGAAAAGAAAAAAGAAGAGATTAAATCCCACAATTTAAAAACTACGTACAAAATAAATTTAAAGATTTACTTTTCAAAATGCTGCAAAACAAGCAGTAAAATTGATTTCACTTTGTTGTTTATTTCATAATGTTTTTGCGTATTACAAATTGTTTTTTCTTAAATAAATTCATTAATGCAAGTAATTAAGTATAAAACTGCAGGAGATTCCTTTCACAATTTCAAGACTCAAAGTCTAATGAAAGCTAGTAGCTGTAGTTTGTTGCATTACATTGATTTACTTACGTTAATTATTCAGTTTATTCGTAATTCAAAAAATTTCATGCACTTTTTCCGTTTTTAGCCTACTTTCCCAGTAAAAGTCAGAAAAAGAAGAAAAAAGCATGAAAGAAGGCTTAATGCACCTTAAAAATATCGCAAAAAACAAAAAAAAAGTCAAAAATAAATAAAATAATTTAAAAAAAAAAAAAATTTTAATTTTGACATCTTGAATTCAAATTATGTTTTTCGCAATCACAAGTGTGTGTATGTAGGCGTGTGTGTATGTGTGTGTAGGCATGTGTGTTTGTGTCTGTGTGCTGACATAAGTGTGTGGGTAGTTGTGTGTATGAATGCGTATGTGGGGGGGGGGGTATGTGTATGTGTGTGTAGGCATATGTGTTTGTGTCTGTGTGCAGGCATAAATGTGTGGGTAATTGTGTGTGTAGGTGTCTGTATGTATGCGTGTGTGTATGTGTTTGTGTCTGTGTGTGTGTGTATGTATGCGCGTGTCTGTAGGACATGGATGCAATCTGGAGACCGCTTTCGCTATAGGAACAGTATCGTGAGGACCCGGTCGACGGTGATGGTGCGGAGGGTGGCGGTGGGAAAATAAAATGATAGGACGCCAAACACAGTCAAATGAGAACAATAAGCAATCGTGATTGCTCAATAAATATTTAAAAATTAAAAATTGGAAAGTAGAGCATTGAGATGGGGAAAAATGTCTGTCGGTCTGTCTGTCCCGCCCCCCCCCCTCCCTAATAACTTTTGAATGAATAGTCCGATTCGAACAAACTTTTTTTTGTTTGAAAGATCTCAGCGAGGACACCTCATTCACATATTCCACTTTTTGATTTTAACTATTTTTTGTTCAATTTTGAATAGTTCAAAAAAACTTAACATTAGCGCCTACGGGGAAATTCAAGGCAATTCCGAACTGTGAGGCGAATTTGCTTCAAACAAACTTTGTAGGAAAAAGCTTTTGATGAAAATCTTGTATATGAAATATCTTTTTGATTTGAACAATTTTCCGTTCAATTTTGAACAGTTCAAATCCCTTAACATTAGCGCCTACGGGGAAACTGAAAGTCAATATAGATTCCGTACTTGAAGGCGGATTTTTTTCAACCAAATTTTGTTGGAAATAGCTCTTGACGCCAAACTACAGACTTCGACTCCGAGAATTTAGGGGCACTTGACTCCGACTCCTATGCCCATTAATTAATCGGACTCCGACTCCCCGACTTGGACTCTGACTTCGTAGCTTGGGGGAAAATGTATACACGGAGGACAAATGACTGACTCCGATTCTTAGACATTCGACTCCCACTCCATTATCCCAAAATGAGATTGACTCCGACTCCGACTCCGCAGCTATGGTTTTGACTCTGAAATAATTATTGTTGATCTGACTAGTTTTAGTTTTTGCGCTAAAGTTTTAATTTAGGTATTTAGTTTTCGGCGAATAAACTCGAAGTCATTTATGTTTTCCTATATAAAGTTATGCGCAGACGATTTTTTTTTTTTTTTTTTTTTTGACAATGAAAATTATTTCTTTAAGTTGACATTTTGTTGTTTTTATTTATTTTGGTAAGTGCATTAATTCATTTAAAAAATTGTTTTTGGCAACAGGGGAAAATGAAACGATTTTTTTCTTTTTTTGATATGATGTATTTATTTTAATGAGCTTATTAATTTTAATAATTATTTTTTCGTTTTGAAAGCTGTTAAATATTTTTTTAATGGAAAAAGTGTATTAGCTGCTTTGTTTAAAAGTTGCTGCTATTTTTTTTTTTTTTTTAGATGAGTGAAAAATATTTTATTCCTAGAAATCAGCTTAAAAAATCTTAAAAATATGTTTGAAAAAATTTGCGATTTTAGCTATTTTTGAGAATATTGATCAGGTACTAGAAAGTAGTATGGGTATACGGGAAAGTAGGCTCGTCTAGTTCTAGACAGAACTTCTTGTTTATGTTAGTGTTTTTCATTCATAGACTTCTTACTCATTAACATCCATTAATAATTTGAGACAACGGGTTTCTTGGCAATTTTTGTTATCCGTGAAAAAAGTTTCTCTACCTGAATGCTTAAGAGTGTTTGAATATTATTTCCTTTTTTGTTTATTTTCTTCTTGAAAATCCAAAAACATTATTGCCCCAATCTTCTTAAAGTAGTTTCATAAGTATTTTAAAAGAGCGATAACGTTGTTGAAATGGTTGACAGTTCTCAGTTAATCAAATCATAACGTGCGCGTCCAATGTAGCTCTCTAAATAAAAATCTTAGAATTCAGACCCAGGTTTGTTACACAGGAGCCTTCCGCTTTACCAAGTACCACACTGTGCAATACTTCCGTCCTATTACAACTAGTAAAGTTATAAGTACTAACGCTGGAAGATAATTTAATATTTAATTATGAATGTAAATTTCATCATGTTCATTGTTCATTTCAGGTGAGAACAAGGAATCCGTGACTCTGTGGCAGAAGCGTTGCTTCATACGCTGAAAGAGGTCTGCCGTTTGTATAGCGCAGTCTGTGCAAAATTTTCCTTTTCTTTCTTTCTTTTGTTATTTTTTGTATTTTTGTCCTTTATTGTACTTCAACCTTACTTAAAAAACTTCTTATGTTATTTCCGCTGAAAATTAAGCAAAAAAAAAAAAAAAAAAAAATTAATTTGAATTCCGAAATTTTGAATTCAAATTATGTTTTTCGCAATCACGAACTGAGACAGGACCCTACTCATTGGAGTTATTGTTTCTAGAAACGGCTCCTGTCCCCCCCCTCCAAGCCTGCCTCTCCTCCTGGGCGGTTACGTGTGCATAGTTGTGTGTGTGCGTAGACCTGTGTGTATGCACGTAGACGTGTGTGAGGGTATGTGTGTGAAGTCGTGTGTGTGTATGTGTGTGAACGTGCGCGTGTGTAGGACATGGACGCCTCCGACTAGGAGAAGCGGGTAGCTCAAAACCGGAGCAGCCGCGCCGCGCCACCAGCAGAGGACGGTGGGCGGTGGTGCTGCATAGGCTTCTGGTCCAAGTTGAAAAAGGCACGGACACCAAAAACGGTCAAAGGAGAACAATAAGCAATCATGATTGCTCAAAAAAAAACGTCAAAGTCAAAGTTTCCTATTGGTAGTAAGAAATCCACAAATTCGTTTCTTCATATTCTTCTCAAAACCTCATTTTGAAGATTCAACGCTTTACCTGATTTCAAGCAATAGTGGGTTCTATTCCCACTGATGCCTTGGATCTGTTTCCTCGCTTTGAGCTACACATCTTACTTTTGTTTTCTTATCTGTGTTTTGTCGTATACCCAAAGGAATCCAATATCTCAAGAGAATGACATTCAAACATTCCATAGAGTTTATTAACTGTGGACACATAAAGAGTAACACCGGGTAACTATCGTTGAGTATTTGCTTCAAGGAATCGGTGTTTTCTTTAAATATTGTCTGTTTGTTTTTTAATGAAAGCTACATCATTTTTCTCTGACAGATATTATATTTTCTTTCTTATGTTTACAAGTCAGACTTTTATTTAGTTGATGAACTTTTAGCATTTAATTTCTTTCTTCGTTTTGGAATATTCAAGAATTTAGAAAAACAACGATTAACAATACTTCTTGGTCACCCAAATGTAGTTAATTATATACGCTATGTAAAGTACAGACTTTCTTTTAAAGATTTTTTTATTTATTTATTTTTTTAAGTACTGGGGTGTCCCTAACTACCCTATGTCTTCAGCATTGGTGGTCAAAAAAGTTTTCGCAACCGCGAGAAGTCTGTATACATGAAGCTAGTTGCGATTCAAGAAACTTTTCGAAAATATACTTGTTTTTCGCAGGAACTCGGTGGAAACATATGAAATATTGGAATGTTGTCCAGAAAAAATCTGTAGCGTTTCAAAATTTTCTTACAGTGTGAATTATAAATAAAAAAGGAAAAAAATCTTACATGAAAAAAATCTTACATCATTACATGAAGTTTTGAAAACATTAAAATGTGTTACATAGTTATACAAATAAGAATTCGTAAAAAACAAAAACAAAAAAAAAAAAAAATAATAATAATAAATTTTGACATATGGAATTCAAATTATGTTTTTCGCAATCACGAGTGTTATGTGTGCTTGTGTATGTGTGTGGTGGTGTGGGTGTGTCTTTGTAGGTGTGGGTGTGTATGTGTAGATGTGGGTGTGTATGTGTAGATGTGGGTGTGTATGTGTGTAGGTATATATGTGTAGGTGTGCGTGTGTATGTGTGTAGGTATATATGTGTAGGTGTGCGTGTGTATGTGTGTGTAGGTGTATGTGTGTGCGTGTATGTATGCGTGTGTGTGAAGGATATGGAGACGGTTTTTGCTAGAGGAGCAGCATCGTGAGGAACGGTCGATGGTGGTGCTGCAGAGGGAGGCGGGGGGGAGGGGAATAAAATCAAAGGACGCCAAAAAACAGTCAAATGAGAACAATAAGCAATGTGATTGCTCAAAAAAAAGTTACGGACTAGCAAAATTATGAATAAACTATCTGTATTATTCTTTAAGAAAATAATTTGATAGATGCATAAACATTAAGTACATTTTATATGAAAACTTTTTTTTTTGAGAGAGAGAGAGATGAATTGTTGATAAACAAAAAAGCTGTTTTCTTGGATAAAGTAGAATGATGAGAAACAAATGAGTGCAATAAAAAGAAGCGGTAACGTTTCTGGTTCCATAGGGAGTCTTTTTATGGCAGGTCATTTATTCATCCTTTGACACCAGCTTGGACTAAATGCACAAATCAATCTGAAGCGTAATTGCTTCTGCCGAGGAAGATAATTGCAGAAGAGTATTTTCCTGTTGTATAATATTACATCTGGTTGCCTTTCTGATAAAGTTTTCACCCAAAGCAAAAACTCTTATTTGATCAGAAGTTGTAAAATTTCTATTTCTCCTCTTCTCGTACTTTGAGTCCTATTTTAACTGGTTAAAATCGGACAAAATGTTCAAATTAAGAAATGAAACATTGGAAAAAAAAGATATAGTTTATGCAGATGTTGTGTTGCTGTTTCTGTTCTGCTGTACTTTAGCTGCCGCTACCTCATTAATAGTAGCAATGAAAAAAACAGTAAACCGCATTATGTTACATTAACTGTCTGTTAAATACGTAGTTACCGTGTTTAAAGAGCGTTTTTCCAGTTTAATCTCTGATTTAATAAAAATCAGCAAAATTTGTCATAAACAGTGTTGGAGCAACTATTATTGGTTTACTAATTTTATTAGAAAGAGAAGTAGTTAGCATTTGTAATTTTATGCATAATGCTAAAATTTTTATTACATTTCATAAAATTTTATTTTCTAGTTGTGCATCTTGACTCAAAAGCATTTTCTCAACGTTATCATTTCTCACAAACATTTTTCAAACCAATAGTTAGGAAAACGTTCTATAATGAACTCATACCAAAATTTATGCGAAAAAATGTTATCACACACCAGTCGTTATAAGTACGGGACATGCCCCCCCGCCCCTATAAAGGCACATGTGAGCAATTAAAGACATTGTTTAAACTACCATATAGTAAAAAAGTTTTTTTTTTTATCTCAAAAATTTCATGACCCAAAGAAAATATTATTCAAACATTGGGACATTTTTTCTCCGATACAATAATAATATTTTTGGAAAAATATAAAAATGAAAAAAAATGTGTACATGTTTCCCCCTTTCCCCTACATATTTCTATCAAATAACCATGAGCACTGCAACAGTCAAAATAAAAACCAGCTTTTCCATGAAATCTGTACATGTACGACTGTCAAAAAGTTATTTTACGCAGTTAGTGAAACTTGGTCACCATTTGATTATCTGTTTACATTATATCTTAATGAGTTCTTTTGTCCTTTTCCTAAAATCATTTGCAATCTTTTCCACTCATTTTCGTTGATGCTTCTCTTCTTTTCTAAACGTTTCTTGAAAGCGCTTAGAAACTGATGTCATTCGCTTACGTACCAGTTTCTTCTTTGTAATCGTTAGTAATTAAAGCAACCAGAAACCTTATTTAAATCTTTAAGTTAAGGGCTTGTTGTGTCATTATGGCTTAGATTTTTTATTTTATATCATTATATTATTTATTGTTACTTTAGAAGTTCGTAACAAATTTCTCACTTTTATTTATTTTAGATTTTTAATAATTAGGAACTATTGCTGTAATTTACAAATTTGTGCTTCTTCTAACGTTGTTTTGTCTTACTTTACTGTTCAGCACAAAGGTATTTATTTATCTTAATTAGGAACTATATTCAGAATTCAAGATTTTGAAACTGGCAGTGTTTTATTTCGTAAAATATTCGTTTTGAGTGAACATGAAACATTTTAAAATCTGAACACCTCTTTTAACTTCATTGTAGAATTTTGTTTATTAATATTTTTAGCAGATTGTGCAGGCAGCTTCCGAATGCCTCTAAAACACGTCTGCATAAATAGATAAGATGAATTCATTTTATATAATATTTTATAACAACTTAAGTAAGATGGAGTAAAGTGGTCATAGGTTAAGCTTAACATATATCCTTCACTTAATCTTCACTTATAAGGTTGATATCAGTTAAATATTAAGTTTCCAAACCATTTCTGTTTTTAAGGAAAACCGAATTAAATACAACTGAGTTTAAATTTGATATAGCATATCGATTGAATTAAAGCAAGATTGTAATCCTATTGAAAAAAAAATCAGAATTTTTTCTGCAACCACAACTTTGAATTTATTCTAGTACAGTATTTCTTGCTACCTTCTCTCTACCCTGCAAAAAAAAAAGTGTCAGTAAATTTGATGCCAGTAAATTAAATGTCAGTAAAAATTAGAAACTTAGAACTAGAAGTATTTCGCAAGCATTGAATAAAGAGATAAAGCTTGATCGTTTTTCCCGTTTTATTTTTTAATCAGTAATATTTTTCAGAACTCTGTTTGGATGTAATATTTCCTTATTATGTAATTTAGGTAGTTTAGACTTTATTCAGACGCTATCTTTATTATATTCCTAAAAAAAAATACATTGCAAATTATCGAACATTTCCTGATAATATTTATGAAATCCATGACTGAAATATGATTAAAATTCTTGATGAACCAACTTTTGAGCATAGTTGACTATCAAAAATGTATTTAAGTATAGCTAATTTCTTCAAAAAAAAAACTAAGTGCGTTGAGCATTAAAAAAAAATATGGTTATTTATGATGGTTTTAGATCATTTTTTTAAAAGTATGACCACTTTACCCCACCCCAGTTCATTAACACACATAAAAAAGAAAATAACATTAAGCTATTCAAATCAATTTTTTTCCTCTGAAAATTTAGTGCGTCTTCTTGATTAATGCAATGTAAAATAATGGCAAAAAAATTTGAAGTTTGAAAAGAAATTCCTATTTTTATTGTTTACCTAAGTTGAAAACCTGTATTTTATGACCACTTAACTCCACCAGACCCTATTATCACTAAGTATTTTCGTCAGGAGAAGTTCAGTTTCCAAATTTTTATTTAAATGAGTTCCATAAAATATGTTAAAATTTAAAAACTGTGCTTTTTAAACTAAATTAAGCAAATAAGTTGTGATTGTTCTTAATAAAAAATCTTAGATTCAGTTCAGTTTTTGGTGTTACAATTAGCTCACAGTAGAATAACGACCTTCCCCCGGAAGCGGGTTAAAAAGTACACCTCTCATGTCCTGGAATTCGTTCGTTCGTGTCTTTTTTAAAACGTTATTACCTGGTTTTCTTTTCAAATTAAAATATAGAGTAATTATTTGTTAAAAAGTACCTATATTTTCTTAAACTAATCATTTATACAAAAAATTGCGTCGATTTGTTTAATAAATGTCCCAACCAGCCCTGTCTGCCTTATTTATGAAAAGTTTTCAACAGTAAAATATAACGAGATAGATCAGTATCAAAGCAATATGCTAACGAAAACAACGAAAACAAATTTTGATATTTGGTACGTTATTGATTGCGTTCTGTTTGATTCAAAATTATCACACGCTCGTTAAAGAATGAGCAATGAAAAAAATAATAAAGAAAACAGAAATCCTTTAAATTGTATTCTCTTCCTTCTGCAAAAATTATATTTTTATTAAAAAAAAAAACATTTTACTGCTCAGTTTAAACTTAGCTTCCAAAGCAAGTAAAAAAGATAGATTTGGGATAATTAGAAAAGAGATAATTTAAAATCTTTGAAAAATATATTTCTTTGTGAATTTTATATTTCAGGCTCCTTACAACAATATTTTTTCTGCTTTTCTTTTCAATCTTCAAAAATCAGAAAAATTTCCTCAAGTGCAACTATTTGAAACGTAACGTCGATATGTAAAAAGTAGGAAATTCAAGTACTTTTCATTGCATTGTGTCAAACAAAATTCCACTTTTGATCTCAAAAAGTGTTTTTTTAATGCGTATAATAATGAAATATTTTTACAAAGTTCGAAATCATTTTTACGAAATTATATTTTTTTTTCAAAAAGATACTATCACTTTTTTACGCGACATCACTTTCTGATAGTATTGAAAGTTGCCATTATTTTATACATTTAAGATCCAAAAGCTGAGTATGTAAACATTTGCCTCTTCTCTTTGAGTGTTTCAAGCAATATTAAAACTGTTTTCAAAAAATTAGCTGGCGAACTATACGCTCCACAGATATTTTATTATTTTAGTGCAGTATGTAATAATATTCCGTATATAGTTTTGTTTAGTTCAAAATATTTTCACTGTACTTATTCAAATTTAACGAGATAAAAAAAATACTAAAAGCAAATTAATGAAAAAAAAGGGTAAATAAGTTAATAAATAAAATTAAAAGCAACGAATTTTTTACCTAAGGTTGCCTTTCTGGTAAAATCACCAGTAAGTTTTTTTTCGATAAAAAATTGAGGTAGGATGTATTATTTATTATTTTGTTTTATTTATTAGTATTGATTTATTTATATTTTTGGTCGGCTCCAAAATTCAGAATTTTTCATTTAATAGTTCAGACCTACGTTTAATAGATCAGACGTTAATAGAGAGATACCTGCAAGTATACGTATTTAAATTATGCAGTAAAATGCGAGTTTTAATGATTTGACGTATCAGTAACGACATTTTTCGACTTAAAATCTTAAAAGGTAACTTAGTTTAAACTTATTGTACCTTCTCGCAATGTTTTAGTTTACGTTCATAAAACATGATTTTTAGCTCCCTTTGAGGTCGCGGTGGCAACTCTTTGGCCAACTGACATCTATTTGCATTTGCATTACATTTTATTATTATTTTTTTTTTTTTAAACTCAAGACAAGTTTTTGTAGCGGTCGAAGTGTGAGAGGGCATTTTATTTGAACGAGACTTAAATTGCATTAGTCAAGCATTTATTTGGCAGAAATTGCATTTGTAAAATCACATTTTGAAAAGCATTTTAATCCGTTTCATATTTACCGGACCACATCTTTACGAAATACTTATTGTTTTCAGCAATTTTTCAAAAACAGAAATAAGATTTAAAGAGTCATGACAGCGTGTTAAAGTAATGCAAACTTGAGGAAAAGTAGACTTTAATAAGGTTTATCACAAGAGAGAGAGAGAGAGAGAGTTAGTGCACTTATATACGGTCTTTGTGTACGGTAGCACTTGAATGCCAACCTTTCTCTCTTAATGAAGATCAGAATTTTTTACAGAAAAGTGAAAAAAGAAAAAAATATGGTAAAAATATTTTTAAAGCAATTTTTGCTTTTATTAGTCAATGAATTTAGACTTTTTTGACCTAGCTCTGCAGCTCTGTACATGCATATAGCCACAATATCGAGCAAAACAAGTTTGTAACTTGCAGAAAACATGAAGCACTATTACGGAAATAAAAGCTGGCTGATATAATGAGCACTGAAAAAAACATAAATGTTAGTAGCGGATTGGCGCGACCTCGTGGTAAGCTCTAGAAACTCTCAAATCCACCAAAAAAAAAAAAAAGTGTGATCAGTTCGATTGGTCTCCAACCGCAAAATACAGGAAATATAGGCACATAGAGTGATTTTAAATTTACAGGAAGATGTAAATAAGACCCCTATAGGAGAGGAGCCGACGCATCCGCCATTTTGGAGCAAACTTGATCCAGTGCTTCGCAGAGATAGCATTGCTGCTGATGCTTACATTTCTTTCTCATATGTCAAAATGAGTTAAATGGGTGATTATTTGACTGTTAATTGTGCAAACAGCTCCAAAAAAGGATTTCAGCTCTTCAGATTTTCAGCATATGCAGAAAGAAAAAAGAAATGGATAATTAATAAGCTGGCAAAGAGACTGGCAGCCTGAAAGCGACGCCAACAGTTTCCAAAATTTCACCAATGTTTACCTTCGCTCTCTGGCTTTCTCGTGCATTAATTTTGAAAAAAACTGTTGTGAAGTTGAAATTAGATTTTTGTTTTGATCACTCAATTCTTATTCCTCAAAAAAGATGTTTTTATGAAATTTTGATATTGCCTTTTTTTGTCTCCAAAATCCTAGAATATCAAAGTAAGATTTCCACATGCATGCAGTTATAATTATCGCCTTCCCAGTCATTTTGGGATGCAACCAAGAGATACATTAAAGTTTATTAGAATCTTCTTACTCCTCCCCCCCCCATTTCTCACCTAATCATGCCAGAGTCATCAATTGAAGGTTTTCAGGGACTTTATGATTACTTGGAGGTAATAATTATATTAAAATTTTATTTAGTATTAATAAATTTAAATCATTTTTTATTTGCATGAAAAAAAATCCGCGTCGATTTTATTGAAAAGAGGGGGGGGGGGAGCAGTTCATTCGATAAAAAAAAAGATTTTGTTCATACAAATACTAGGGGAAACCCGGGCAACGTGAATACCTTAAGCTTTTCTTGATTATTGTCGTTTAGATATAACTTTAGAAATTGAAACAAATGCTTATAATCAGTCTTCATTTAATGAATTTGCGTAATGCAATAAAAGTTTTCCGTAATATTAATTACACTATTAGATATAAGGCCAGTTTTCAACAATGCCATTAATATCCACTTTGCCCAACACCCCGGGTAAAGTGGATTCGTTACTAGGGCAAAGTGAACAGCAACATTATACGTCAAGAAACTAAACATTAAAAATAAAATAACCATAGAAAATTGAAGGAACATATCCAAAAAACATTTTTTTTTGCTACAATGCCATTATTGTAGTTATTGCAAACGAAGAAATTAAACTTAAAAATAAAATAGACGTCGAAAATAAAAAGAACATATTTAAAAACATTTTTTTGCTGCAGTGCTAATTATTGTTGTTATTACAAACAAAGAAACTGAACTTAAGAATAAAATAAGCATCTAAAATTAAAGGCTCATATTGAAAAGCATTTTTCTACAATACTAATTATTGCAGTAATTATTGTAACAAGCAAAGAAATTTAATAAAAAGTCAACATCCAAAATTGAAGAGCATATTAAAAAAAAAAAAAAACATTTTTCTGCTACAATACTAATTATTGCAGTTATCACAAACAAAATCATGACCATTTTCGAATGCTGAACACTATTTATGACACCACTGAATACAAATACGACATTATATCCTGTTTTCCATTGGCTGATTATCTTCTTCAATGAACATTTCATCACAGAAAATGCACCTTACATCATCAAATTTCTTTACTTCTTTTTCTTATTATTCTCCTATGCCGTCCTATGTTTTGTAGCAGAGATTTTTGATTAGTCGTTTTGGTACTTGGTTTGGTCGAAACATCATCTAGTTACTTCATGACAGTCTTTTTTTTATTTTTCAAATTTTTTTCTTTGAATGTCCTTTTCTGGAGTACTTGTCTGGAGTGTAGATTTCTGTAGTTTTTGTTTACGTGTTGTTATTGATTTAACAGGCTGAGGAATAGGTAGTAAAACTGAAGGACTATAGTAGTTCGTAGAACATCCAGGTTTGGGTGAAGCGACGGGAACATCATTACTTTGGACTTATTCTGCTGTTTCAGATCCCATGGAAGTATAAGAACGATCTTCAATGGTAGTATTATCTTGAGATCTTAAAACTGAAGGACTTCCACGCTCGAATGAAGTGACTTGTCATGACCGGGCAAAGTGAATATGGTATTCACTTTGCCCAATCCGCTTTGCCCTTCAGGTACATTTTTGAGGTTACTAAAAATTACTAACAAGCCAGAGCATCTAAACTCGTCGTCTACGGATAGTTGAAAGCTGCATAACCGTACATCAAAACCTACTCATAACGAAGAACATGTCACAAATAGTATTCAAGTTATAAATGAAACACTAACCTCTGTAAACTAATATTGTTTCTCCCAAAAAATACTTTGTTCGCTCACTGGCGTCGCGTGAGGCGAACTCATTCCGATTTGTTTGTCGCACACGGAGCGGCAACAGGCGATCGTTGCTATGACAACGCGGCTGCCGGCCAATTAATTATTTGGGAGTTATAGGCAAAATTTGCTTTGCCCGGGGTATCCACTTTAGCCGGGTTTCCCCTATGTTTTTTTTTTACAAACGATACAATAAATCATCTAAAAGATTTACAATCCTCTATTTGGAAACGTTTTAATTTGTCAGAAAGAAATTGAAATGGTTTCATGGTTTATCTTTTTTTATCGTTTAAATTCAATCATTTGCCGTTTCGACTGTATTCAATGTCCGAGACGTATATTAGTTTAAAATGGGTACTTTTATTAGCGTAAATTAAGTATACTGGTGTAAGAAATTAAGAGAATTTTCAGATTTGGTCAATTATTTGTAGAACTACAGGACCGATTTCAATAAAATTTGGTATGTACATACATTGAAACAATACAAACCAAATAGCCATCTAAAATTTAAAGTACACACGCATGGTCATAAAACACGCTTGTTATAGTCGGATGGTATAAAACAGCGGTTGCAAAATTTAAACAAGAAAAAAATGGATTAGTATGGGATATAATCCCCTGTAACAGACATATAGGCCTCGCAGTGTGACTTCTTACTTGAAATGAAACAGTTAAAGGGAGCCTGGGGCAGTTTTTTCCACTCGTTCAACAACGCTATACTCAGGCTGTAGAGGGTCCTCGGAGGGGTATTGCGAGTTGCTATTGCCCTCCCGAGAGCGTCCCAGACATGCTCTATAGTATTGGAGTCTAGAGGTCTGCTTAGCCAATCCTGTGAATATCCTCCCGTTCAGGAAATTCGTCGACCAGAAGAACTCTATGTGGTCGTGTGTAAACATCCATTAAAAATAACTCAGGGCTAACAGCGCCACTCAAGAGGTGAGCGTAGGGCTCCAAGTCCACATCCCTATACCTCACAACTGTAACAGAGCCTCTCTCAAAGACATGGAGGGGCGTGCAGCCATCCAACATGATGCCTGCCCAGACCGTCAAACCTCCTCACCCATAATTCGCGATATCGCGGTTATTGGAGGACAGGTAGAGGCTCCCGGCTCAGTTAAACCGACTATTATTGTCCTACGTTCATTGGATAGAAGCAGAAACCCACTACCTACCCACCAATATGCGCGAAATGGACCATTATGACGGTGAAGGTTTGACGGTCTGAACAGGTATCATGTTGGGTGGCCGCACACCGCTCCATGTCTTTAAGAGAGGTTATTTGCCAGTTGCAAGGAATAGAGATGTGGTCTAGGAGCCTTATGCTCACCTCTTGAGAGGTATTGTTAGTCCTGGGGTAATTTTAATGGATGTTTACGGAAGATCACATACAGTTTTTCTGGTCGACGATTTTATGGAAGGGGGGGGGGATATTTACTGTCGGGTTTAGTCAAGCAGATCTCTAGACTCTAATGCTATAGAGCATGTCTGGGACACTCTCGGGAGAGCAATAGCAACTCGCAAAACCTCTCCGGGGACCATCCATAGTCTGAGAACAGCGATGTTGAACGAGTGGAAACAGTTGCTTTAGGATCCCATAAACTACTTCATTTCAAGAAAAGAGTCACACTGCAAGGTCTATAGGCTTGCTAGAGGGGACCATACCTCCATTAACCCATTTTGATGTTCAATTTGCAACCGCTGTTTCATACCATCTAACTCTAACGAGTGTTATTCATGACCATGCGTGTGTATTTGAAATCTTGGACGGTTATTTGTTTTGCATTGTTTCAATGTATGTACATACTAAATTTCATTAAAAATCAGCCCAGTAGTTTTGGAGATGATTAACCATATCTGAAAGTTCTCTTAATTTCTTACACCAGTGCAATTAAATTTTTTATCTTCAGAAAGATTCAGTCAAGCAAACCCTGTAAGCAATTTTGTCTTCGAACGACGCAGAATGCGAGAACGAAACGCGATGCAAAAATTTCCTGTTTGGCGAATAATTTCTAATAAAGGTAGCTTTCCCTGTTGTGCGCTTGCTCTAATATGGCGGATGCGTCGGCCTCTCCAGTTATAGGGTTCTAGATGTACAGACAAAAATGTTTATCGACAACAATATCTATCAGTTGGATAGACTGGAGAAAGTGTTGTGTCAGGGTACGACTGTGACAATTCTCATTTTAGCATAACTATAAGGAGACCAGGGAGCGAGCAAGGGTGGAGGGAAATCGGGTGTCGTCTATAAACATGTTTAAGTTTTGCGTTTACCATCACGCGACTTTTTTCTGGGAGATATTAGTTTTTAATAGATAGTCAACAGTATTGTATTCTATTTACTTCGTGGATGAATGTTTTTCTTTGTTTTAAGGCGCTGTCTGTAAATGATGTCACACATTTGTTCAACAAATTTTTGCTCTCTCCTCCTCCTCTTTTGATGCAGTGTCATATGTCACCTTACCCCTCCCCTTTTTAAATGTCACGATGTTTTTCAGAAATATACTTTTATTAAGAGAAGCGTGATGTCAAAATTCTTGTTACCCTCTCCCGCAGAACAGAGAGAGCAGAAGTGGGTCTCTGAGCAGTTCCTCAGAGACCCACTTGCTCAGATTTATCTGAGCATTTAAAACCGATAAACCAAGTAATTGGTAGGTGCGGGTGGTCTCTGAGGGTGTCAAGTGTACCCTCTCCCGCTTCCTTGTCAGAAAGTATCGCCATTTCACAAACCTTCCTTCCTTAAAGCGTTACATCATTCGTGGTCGGCCGTTAAGTTTATATGAACATATACATATATATAGGGTGTATATGGTACAGGTGTATACTCTGTATATGTATATATATAGGGGCATAGGCGCTACTAATGTGTAGGGAATAAATTTCAAATAATCATAAAAAAGGGCTAAAATTATTCTTTTTATCAGTATTTTCTCGAAAATGAATTTTGAAAATGTAGTTCAAAAAATGCCGATACAGGTTGCTTTAGATTTTGGAGTACAGAATAACTATTTTTACGGCTATTTTTGAATCTCATTAGATTTTTCTAATGCTTGAACTTAAACTTAAATTTTCAGCTCAAAATCAGAGTCATTGGGCGTGATTAAGTTGCGCAAACTGAACTGTGTTTAGAAGTTGAAAAACACTCTATCACAAAATATATATATATATGTACATTAACCCAAAAGGAAGCAAGTGAACTTCACGAAACTTAAACTGAATGTGGCCTATGACAGGATAAAGTAATGGTTAAATATTCAGAACAAAAGATTGTTTTATTAAGAAGTTATGAAACAATAAAGGTTAGAAAAATATAACTTGTATAGCCTCATCTAGCAGCTATGCACGACAAAGCACGGTGTTGTACGGATTGAAATAGGTTACTTATGACTACTGGGACTTAATCGGGATTCATCGTTGAAGATAACATGCCTCATGTTTGTCACAAACCAGCTAATCAAGTGCAGGGAAAATCCAACCGACGAAAATCCAATCCATCTCAATGGACGCCGGTTCGAGATACCAGCGTCTTTCAATCTACTCAGGTTTTTTTTTTTTTTTTTTTTTTGATACCATCAGTTTCTTGGAAGGTTTTGAACGGCATGAAACTAATGTTAGTGCCTTTGTTAGAACGTTAGGGGCCGCTCTTATGATGTGCGATCTTCGTGCTCATTTCTGTTTCGAGAATGCCTTAACCAACCACAATGGAGTGATTCATTTATTTTTACCTACACTAAGCTAATACCATATCGCTCCGACCGAGGTGGTGGCAGATACGCGCGTACAATCAACCTGCTTCTCTGAGACCTACTGTACGTCCCTTTAAACAGTTCAACAATTGTTCGTATACCTTAAAAGGTCGTCTTAGTCACAATAGCGTCCTTACAGCTGGACAGTTTCGTTTGAAGTGCCCTTTGACACAAGCTTTCACTTTCAATCGTACCTTTCTACGCATCTTGTATGCGCATAGCGCGCTGACCCTTTTGTCACTGGCGACGAAATTCAAATCATGTCTTACCAAACTACATTCCCGCCAAATTTGTTGGTTGCAGTTCAATTTATTCTTGATGTATACATTTGGGGGGGGGGGGACAAAGTGTATTACAACCTTAGAAGACAGGTAATAAAAACTGTCGCTTAGTAATCGCTTCTTAATCACTTCCAACAATTCAGAATTTGAGCTGAAAATTTAAGTTTTAGTCCAAACATTAAAAAACATTTAATGAGATTCAAAAATGACGAAGTCCAAAGCGCCCTATTGGCTATTGGCATTTTTCAAACTACATCTTCAAAATTTATTTTCAATGAAATAATGATTAGAAAAAAAAAAAAAATAGCGAAAACTGCGAACGAATCGACCAATTTTTCTGTTTTTTATGAGCATTTGTAATTTTGGACTTTAATCGCGTCCATCACCTTCGTAAGACGTTTGGTACTCTTCTGTTTGCCATTATGTTGTTTTTCCAGATGTGTACTATCCTTCCTTAAAGTTTTGCCGAAGAGTTTAGAAACACCTTGTGTGTATATATATATATATATATATATATATATATATATATATATATATATATATATATATATATATATATATATATATATATATATATATATATATATATATATATATATATATATATATAGTATATATATAGGTCGGTATATATATATATATATATATATATATATATATATATATATATATATATATATATATATATATATATATATATATATATATATATATATATATATATATATATATATATATATATATATATATATACTACCGGCCCCATGCCCAGACGCAGTCATCCCTGGGCTCAGGTCGGTTCTGACAGCTTTCCTTTTCCTTTTAAGGGGTAATTTGATACTCTGAGTTTACCATTATAGTTAGAGGTAAAATTTAGTATGTATAAGTAATCAAATGCACACTTTGCTATAAAAGACATTTCTGTTCATCTCACTGGCATACTAATAAAATTATGTACGATCAAGCGAAAACAAAGAAATGGAGTCAGTTTAGACTACTTTTTAAATTAGTGTCCTTAATATAATTGTACATACACAAAAATACCGTATATAATTGTATATAAAGAAAAAATATCATACACACAAAAGTATGACACGAAAGGGATTTTGTAAGATAAAAAAAATATAAGCGTGAATAACGGTATTTAGATAATATCATTACAACAAAAATATTAGTAATTATTTTAATGAAGTAGAAAAACAACAGATTAGACCAATTGTGTGTGTGTGTTTATTTATTTATTTATTTGTTTTATTTTTTACAGCTTCAATAGGTTTTTTTTATGTTAAAAAAGTTAATTTTGTTTATTTATATCTGTGATTTATGAAATTTTGTCGAAGAAAGGTAGTTATAAAAAGGCGTGTAAACGCAAAAAAAACCTTTGTTATTTTTTAAGAAATTGATTTTTTGAAAGCATTTTGTATTTCAAAAACTTTAAAAAAAGTGAAAGTATGAAACTAGATACCAAACCTACTAGGTTAAATTGCGTGAAGTAAATGTTCTTTTTGTGTTTTGAAGCAGAACAAAGTAAATGGAGCAAAAAAACTTCTAAATTTGATTTTGCCTCAAATAAAATACTTAGATTTTCAACCTCATTTAACATTTAAAAACAAAGAGAACTGAAGAGAGATAGCATGACAGTAGAACTTCAGAGCAAGAAAATCTTTTATTTCAAGTTAAATTAATGGGAAAACCTAAAGCATTCAACATACTGGATTTTCCCACAGTTCTAATCGCTATGGAAATGCATTTTACGTTTCAGTTTGAACTGACTAGCTCATTTTAATTTTAGCTTCTGAGGCTTAAAAAAGAAATATAGTTTGTTCACTTATTACAATCCAAAACTTTTTATGAACAGTTTAAATAGTATTTAAAAGAGAAACAATACGAAAATATTGCTTAAAGTTTGGAATCAGTACTTAAGTGGAATTTTGTTTCCTAAATCAAAACAATAATTATGCAAGCAATTAAATAATTATCATACATCGCATGCAACAAATATATATTCTTTTATTAATTCTAATGCACCCTTCTTCATTTTTTTAAAGTTTTATTTATTTATTTTTTATGTTATTTAACTTTAATAAAATACACATTATTTGTACTCAGTTTCTGTG
Organism: Uloborus diversus; assembly: GCF_026930045.1. Taxonomy (NCBI): domain Eukaryota; kingdom Metazoa; phylum Arthropoda; class Arachnida; order Araneae; family Uloboridae; genus Uloborus; species Uloborus diversus. The sequence continues at coordinate 74,336,459 of NC_072731.1, read as the reverse complement.
TAAGCTGACATACTTCCCATAGATACGGACAACATGGTAGTTTCCTTCATTTTAGCCTTCTTTCCAGTAAGTGTAAAAAAAATACGTGTGGATGGGGGGGGGGGAGGAGAGAACACGAGAGAAAGCTTAATGTATCGTAAAAATATCGCTAAATGCGAAAATAAAAAGGTAGAAAAAAACTAGAAGTTTTTGCAATAAGGCGCTGCAACCAGGTGATGACACTGTTTCTAAGGTTACAATTCTGCATTTCAATTTACTTTTTCAAACTTTTTACAAATATAACGTTGTTCAATCGCAATATATTAAATGTTGGCAGAATTACAGCAATGGGGGTTTTCAAAAACCCAGGAGCTACACTTATTCTAAAACTTATTTCAATAAAAGAAAACTTTGCCAAACAATAAATTATACCGCAAAAACTAATAAACTTTAAAATAATTCGTCAACTAAATTTTTAAGAAAACTATTAAATTACGTTTAAAATTAAATTAATATATAAATAACTTGCATCTCCAATGGCTTAGTAAAATAAAAATATATAATAATGCGTCCAAAAATGAATGGAGATAAATATATCACCAATCTCACCGAAATTCTATGAACTGCAACTCAGCCTTACTCATAATTACCGAATCTAAGCGTTTAAAGTTTATACTATATAGTGTACTTTCAAAAAATCTGAATTTTTTAAATAACTGCTGAACAAAATGAAAAAGTTTCTTAAGGCTTGTTGATAATTGGGCATTTTGCTAACTTGTTGAGCAGTTTTTTAGTAAATAAGCCAAAGATGGCTAGTGTTCCTAAGGTAGACCACCCTCGAAAAGTAGAATTAGTTTTATTTTTTTATCACGAAAAGGCGGAACTGCGTTGTAGAAGATGTATCTTCATTGCAAATGGCTGAATTTGAGGCGATTACCTTGATCGGCCAAATTTACTTTTAAGGAGGAATAGTTCTACTTCCAGGTATAAATTTATTTCAATTTACAAATATTTAAACTCCAAGAGCTTTGAGTTAAGACACGCTTACTGAAATATTATTTCTTTCTGTTTAACCACCTTCACTTTAGTTCACTTAAATTTCAATAAATCTAACAGACTGACAACTTTACGTCATGCAAATGATGATTCTATTCGTGTTTCCCAGGTGGTCATGCACAGAGAGAATAAAAAATTGCAAACGAAGGCAGTGAAGTAATTTTTGGTGTTCTACTGGAATATAATACTTTTTAGCATAAAACATTCCGCAGCTATAGTTTATTTTTCAGAATAAACGAAGCCATGACAGCGTTAGATCTAAAAAAATGTTGATTGCAGTTTTTCCACCTGTAATTTTCTTGTTACTATTTTATGTTGTACTACTTTTTCAGAAATAAAAATTGTTAGTAGATTGTTAGTAGTTGTTGTTGTTTTTCCAGATTTTGAAAGTGATTTCAACTCATGGCCTTTTTAACACTATACATCTGTGCACCTTTGCAGTGAACGCTATGAAATCGTCCTTATTCACAAGTGCAACAGTATTCCCCAATATCGTACCTTTAACATCATCATACCCACACAAAATAGGTGTACAACAGTCTTACCATTTCGGGGACTGCACGAAATAATTAAATATCCTCCTGTGTCATTGCCAAACAATGCGTATTTTGTCATTTACATGTAATCACAATGTTGTCCTGAAGCATGATTTAAAAATCTTTTTTATTGTTCCAAGGGGTTAAATCTTCCACACAAATGCTTTTTTTTGCTTTTTTCTGCTCTATTGCATTTTGCTACTCGTGTATAATCCATTCCATGTCATTGCAAGGTTACCTCGCAATGGTTTCTTCATTTTTGTGCTTGCTTACCTATTTTTTTTCTTCGGTAGCGTATTTTTGGATGGATAAATAGGTAGAATATAGATATTGATAGGATATAGAGGATAGGTGGGATATGTATAGGATATAAAGAATAGATAGGATATAGAATAATAAAAAAAGATATAGGAGAAAGTTAACCTCTGCAGTAAAAACTGCGTAGTAGATATGCCGTAGCTTCTTGTCCCTAAGTTTCAAAGAAGATTTATTCGGGAGTCCTTGAAGTTTTTTTACAGAATTTTAAACTTCCTCATGTCAAAGAAAGTTCTGAAATTCGGATGGATTTTAAATCACAAAACCAGGGATGCGTGCTTATTTTTGCAAAAGTTTAGGAGGAGAAAACAGTCGTATGCAAATGTGTTAATAATACTGCTTGACCTCATTTTCATACATTACTTTTAGTATATTTGAATGAAATTAAAAAGTGAATGTTGAAACATTGAACATCATTATAAGTACCCTATATCGAAATATGTAGATAAATTTTTGATTTCAAACAAGAACTAAGCCAAAATTCTACTGTATTGCTAAAGTGGATTTTAACGCAGTTTATTTAATATCAAACTTTTGAAACGCTTTTACAATACGGAGGAAAAATTAATTTTGGCTCAGAAAGTAAGAACCTACTTTAGGCTCTGTAGTAATCAAATTTGTATCAAAGATTTGGATATTAAATTAAACAGATATAATAAGCAGCTCTTGGAACACGCCTAATAATGAAAAAAAACTTAATGCAATTTGAGCCACATGTAACGTCATTATCTCTTCTGGACCATTTAGAACCTTCTGTTTTAATTTATTTTGTTTAAAACTGTTTACTTTGTTGAATGGTCTCTGTTGACAGCAAATTTCATTAGCTCTTGCTCCAAGTGCATGTCATTCACATTTCATACTCACTCAGTATTGATTTAAAATTCAACAAAGAACAAAAGTTACAACTAATAATTTCTCATAACTCCTTTTTTTCCGAAATAATCACAGACATGTCCAGAAAAAAGCTTCATCTAAAACAATGTAGAATTTACAAAAACGACAAAATTTTCTTAGATACAAGAGATGGTCCAAAAGTAGGTTTGATTGGCATTTTTCGAAGACACTTAGTTACAAATTTAAGCGCACAGTTTCACAACAAAATAAGACATATGAGATTTTTCCTGCAAAGATGCCAGCAATATTGATTTATCTGTCATTTGTTAGCTAGGTTGCAATAACAGTTTTTTTTTTTTCCCCCGAAATCGGTGCTTAGCGATTTCAAGAAACTCTTTTCACAGCCTGCTGCATTTTTTCAGTTTCTCACTTGTCAGCAACTTTTACCAATATTATTTCTTTAAACTGATTTCATGGTACAACAGCTGTATCAATTTCAGAGACGACTTAGCGAAGGATAGTAAAACATTTATTTTGTCACTTTCTATTGCTTCTATTTGAAGTAAAGCCTAATTGGGAAAAATACAGAAGCTTACTTTTGAAAATGGCCTAAAGTACGCACATAGGTGTATTATATTTCCAGGTTTACCAATATATGAAAAGCTGTTCTGTAAATAGTTCTGTTTTAAGCCTTTTTTGTGCAATCAAGATTGCTGCTTTTTTTCTTTTTTTTCCAGAGAGCAAAATGGCTTACTGCGGCGTGGCTCCTGGTACAGATCTCTCTTTCTTCAGTAGAGAGCGAGTCATATGTTTCAATAATTCATGAGGACAGCGGATCTTATGTCGAAGTCGTGACGCTTACCGAAGGTCCTTAGATAAGGTAATTATGACGGATTATTCTTTGATTAATATATTGGGACTTTAAAAACAATAATGTATTGGTGTAATTTTTTTTTTTTTTTTTTGTATGCGATACATAACATGAGCAACGAGTCTAAGAGCATAGAGCCTAGACTAGTGGTTCCCAACCTAGGGGGGATTTGGCTCCTTAAGAGCGGCAATAAAATTTTTAGGGGGAGAAAAAGGGCAATGAGTATTTAAAACATAAAGTAAAAATAAGTAAAAATCGAAATTAGAAATCACATACGAAACGGAATATGCATGTAATTGTTCAGGTTGCAAACAAGAAATCACAAGTTAAAAAAGAAACAAATAAAAGTTCAGGAGTTTCTTACTGAGATCTCGGTTGAACCTCAAGGAAGTATGCTGTCATTCATCGCCAAGTTTCTATATTTTCATTTTTTATTTATTTATCTCATTTACTTATCAAAAATAAGTATCAAAGTTGTTAAAACTTCCAAATTCCAACTTAAAAAAGGAAAATTTTTCCAAAAATTGTACTTCTGTTTTTGAAAAATCCATTAATGCTTTTAGTTGAGTATTTGCCTAGAAATATCCATCAGTTCGTTTTGGCAAAGAAAAGGGAACAAACGCAAAAAAAGGTGCTTTTACTTTTTTCCTTTTTTTTTCAGTCTAAGAGTGATTGGCTTCATTATATCGTTTTACTTTAAATTAAAATTAGGCATTTTTTCCCATACAATCGATGTTCAGTAACAACAAGTTTTCAATCATTTTGCTGAAACTTGTATTACTTATTTATTTATTACTTATTTATTTATTTATTTTTGATTTATTGATTTCGGCCTGAAAATAATTTATGTCACTTAAGACTACGTGATTAATCCTATCGAATAACAGAAAAAGTGTAGAGAAGAAAACTCATGGAATCCAATCCCAATTTACTGATGAAAATTTACATTTTGGTGACCTGTTGAATAGGTCTTGAGGTAAAAACTTAATTTCTATGACAAAATACAGAACTAAGAAAATAAAATAAAATAATTTGAAGAAAAAAAAATCGGTGATGGACGAAATAAAAATTTAATACTTGTAAAGGAACGTGCTAATGATCATAATGACTACACGGTTGGAGCTAAAAAGTAAGAAAAATAATTTCAATGAAGGGTAAAAAACTTCACTGCATCAAAAATGTTCTTGCAGCATAACAAGTGTGCAGGGGCACCTATGTTGTATAAGAGAAAAATGCTAAAGATTAGGGCCTCCCCCAAATACTTAAAAACTAATTAAAATCTAATTGGAAAATAAATACTTTTCCAGAAGAATTTTTCTTTTCTTTCACTAGAAGAGCTCTTTTTTCTTTCGCGCTTCGTATATCTTTCATACTTTTTTTTGCAAGATTATTACCTGAAAAAGATATATTAAAAAATTCTTTTCTTTTTTTATATAGATTGAAAAACAATATCTAATGCAAGTGAAATCTCTGGTAAATGATCATTTTAATATCGGTGTTTATTCAAATTTCAAACGAAACTAAGTTAATAGAGATAGTAGAGATAAAAGCATTAAAACTTCATATAATTTCAATAGAACCACGAATCAAAACAAATAATGCATTTATAAGAACTAATAAATACTGAAATACAGTACTTGATTCTTTTTTAAAGGAAACTTACTGAAAGAAGCAATTATCACCTAACGAGCGTCACCTAAATTGTGAGAGACAACATCTTGCACTTTTTAAATGCATTTAGATACTGCTAAGCAAAAGAAGAAAGATGTTGTTCATTACGACTATTTATGGTGAAGGGGGAAGTTGCAGCTTCAGGAGGTAAATACCTTGAGGCACCATAGGTTGAAGTCTGACTTTGCCTCATGCCTGCAGACTTTAGCTGAGCATAATGGAGTGGCCTTCACGCCTTGGGTGACCCTACCAGGAGTATACACTCAAGACGTTCTTCACCCACTCCGCCCAGGACCACCCCCTCGTCACGTTGAGACAGCCTGCTAGGACTTGAGGGGGGAATTAGTATGATGATATTGGTATGATGTTTCTGTCTGCCAAGTGGGACAAGCAACAACACAACAACAGAAAGATGTTGTTAATATGCTCTTGTACGAGATTTAGACGTTTTTCTTTCTTTTTTCCTCCTTTTTAGAAATAGTTACAAAGACATAAAGAAAACTTTTCATACTTACATCAGTTTGGTTCTTATATGAAAATATGGTGTAGCTCCTATGTCCATGTTTATTAAATAGATACTACTAAACGTAATTAACATTTGAAAGTAAAATTTCACTCAATCAAGTTGGAAAGTTTGTTCAGCGCATTTTTTAATATTTCATTTGGAAAACCCTAAAGCTGGTAATATTCATTTTGCACTGAAATATCTGGCATTGTGCTCATTTCTTTAAATCCAAGTAGCATTTCTGACGAAAAAAAACTTTTATGAAATAAATTACCTCAAGTTTTCTAACTTGATACACTTTATATCCACACCTCATATGAAACATTATAGAAATATTTCTACATTGAAGAAACTGTACTTAATGTAATTCTGGAGTAAATGTTTTCTCTCGTTACTGACAAAATGTGGATACGAAGTCTGGAAAAAGCGGCGTCGATAAAAATTCTCATATGAGGCAGTGAGAAGCAAAGGGATGTAATTGGACAACTCCAGGTTTTGCGTAAAACGCGTTTTAAGTTCCGATCCTAGGTAGGCTTTCATTGAAAATTTTCCCTAAATCATGCTGTACAGCAGCACCTACTAGGGCTACTAGTACCATATCTTGCCCCAAAGCAGAGGAGAGGTTCACCTACTGTTTGTACTGGTTATCTCCAAATTTTTAATTTTAGCACTTATATCCCTTTGCTTCTCACTGCATCATATGTAACTTCTCTCTCAGTACTAAACAATATTAAAGTCAGTAATGCTGTTGACAGTCATTATTTTTCCTGTAAGGTGGGTGCACCAAATAAGTATAAGTAGACAAATAAAGTCTACTTGTCTAGGATATAGAAAAATTCAATAGATCAAGAGTACCACTATCAAAAATCTTAACTGATGATAAAGCGTCAAACCATTTTTACAACAGGCAATAGTATAGCTATATTAATTAAAAAATAGTCTTCTCAAAATTGCCTGATCTTATTTTATAGTAAATTTTGTTTCTTTGTGGTTCACTGTTGTTTATTAGCATAAAAAATTTTAATTCTTCTAGAAAACCTAATTTAAATGGTTGATAAATTCAAAAAGAAAAAGTCGCTATATATTGCCATATTTTCCTTGGATTTGATATAGTTTGAAAAGTATACTCTAGCGTGTAGCCGTAAAAAGTAAAGACGGGCGTTATCAGGACACTGATGGTCTGGTGGAGGATATAATCCAGTGCTGCATGTGCGGCACGTCTGTTCACTAGCCCTGCGCAGGAGTGATAAAAAAATAACAAAGTGACCCCCAAATGCGACGATTGATTTTCTCCTTTCCGTTGATGTAAATTTGGAGTTTTCAATAATGTTTTTGAATTTATTAAATGTGGTTGATATGTTTTATATTAACAATAAAGATTTTGTTTTCAACTAGTATAGTTTAACAGTTCCTTTTGGCGGCTTCTCAGAATTGAGCCATAATCGAGCGAAATATTAATCTTGAACCTTAGATTAGCCTTATTTGGAACATTCACCTTAGTAATAAAAGTTAAAACTGGAAACTCGACATTGATGCTTAGATTGATCACAAGATTTTCTAATATAACTAATTAAACTGATCGTTAGCTGAAAGGCAAATTCCACCCCGTATAGTTCTAAACACAAATGCTGGACGTTGAGTCCTCTTTTAGCATGTGGATTTACCGTTTCATTAACAACTCAAGTCCCGGAGATCGGATCTCTCATAATTCACTTCACAAAGTTTAGATATAAACTATATTTTCTAAAAATACGCTCTTTACATAATGCATAATAATCGTATTAAAGTTACAATGTTTCGTAAAAATTATAACTTCTTTTCTAAAAATCTATCGCGTTACTTTTGAATTCCGTACAGCATTTAAAACAATTTTATTTTTCTGATCTGAAAAAATATCAAGGAAAAACATAAATAACTGTAAGACAAAAGAACTGTTTCAATCATAATTCTTTACCCATAGGACAAATTTTTATTTACAGAAAATATTAACTTGCTTCACAGAAAAAACAAATGATTCTACTGAAAAAATGAAAAATGTTTTGCATAATTTAATTTCAAAGATTCGGTGAAGTTTCGTGAACGAAACATTACTTTGTCGATCAGGGTTAGTTCGTAACACAGTGGGGAATAGAAAGATTGTCACATGAAATGCCTGTTTATTCGAAATTTATTTGAATACGAAGCTTGAAGCAAAGTAAAGGCATTTTATGACAAAAGCTTCTTTTATTTAATTATAATCGTGAAATCTTAAAACAAATAACAGAAAAAAAATAGATTATTGCCCTAGAATCAGCAGACGCTCTAAATATGACAACAAAACAAATTAACGAAAATGAAGATTCACTAGAATACATAAGTAATTTAGTGATAAAAAATTGAATTTAATGGTGAACTGAATGCAATAATATTTTTACAAGATGTTTTATCACTTTTAACGCGAAAGAAGAAACCAAATCATGTTTCACTCATTTTTACTTTTTTCTATATTATTTAATACTAGCTGGGAACCCGGCGCTGCCCGTGTTTCGGCCGGGTAGTACTATAATAAAAATGTTATAAAAACAATCGCAATTGAATTATACGACAAATAACAATTTAAATAGTACGACAAATCAAAGGAAGATAGTAAGTAACTATCATCAATTGTAAGAACAAAAACAAACGTTGAAGAAATAAGCAAAACAAAACCTAATTGAAAAATCCTACAAAGTCAAATTGAAGTAACTGAATACCGAAAAAAAAACGCATTCAAAAATCAGTACGCTGACCATCTATTAGGAATTCATAGAACTGAATAATTAATTAACTATTTAATTTGCAATTCTAAATATTTCAGTCAATCTGATTTAAATATATATATATATCAATAAATTTACCATTCAACACAAAAATGAATTTTCAATTCGAACCAGTAGTTCCTGAGATTAGCGCATTCAAATAAACAAACAAACTCTTCATCTTTATACTATTAGTAAAGATTAGTTAACTCAAATAAACAAACTCTTTATCTTTATACCATTAGTAAAGATTAGTTAACTAATAAGAAAGATAAGACAATTATACGTATTTTATTTATTTATTTATTTTTTCGCAAACCATTTTTATCATCGTTTAGAATTTTCTCTGAAAATCAGGCAAAGTTTAACTCGATTTTAAGGAACCTCGAGGTTTGCCTCATGGCTGACTCGAACCTTCGCCTTTTAGATCGCGAAGCCCGCACTTTCAGGCTGAGCCACCGTGGCTACGTGTATTCGCCGTTCCAAGCATTTTATATTATGATATAAATTTTCTCGTTTTCATAACATTTTTTATTGCTATGCCACTCCTATTAGTCATCGTGTGATGTTATATAGCCTATAGCCTTCCTCAATAAATGGACAATTCAACACAAAAAGAATTTTTCAATTCGAACCAATAGCTCCTGAGCTGAGCGCTTTCAATTAAAACAAACTCTTCAGCTTTATATTATTAGTATAGATATTTAAAAGTATTGGATTAGAGTAAATTTTCGAATTTCGATGTATTTGCACGTTATGAGGTATGCTGAGTCCATTTTGAAAAATTTCAAAAAATGTTGGCCTGTCTGCCTGTCCGTCTCTCTCTGCGTGTGCATGTAACGGCTTTTTTGTGGCCGCTCTAAAACAAAAACAAAAAAATAATATCGAATGAAATTTGACACACATATGTGCCTCAATGTTAATTGGTGCCCATTAGTGTTTGGTCCCAATTATTCCTAGAGGGGTTTAGCAATCGAACGTTTTCTCCGTTATGCGTGCCTGCTATATCTCAAGAAGTAACAAAAGGAATCAAACAAAATTTATTTCATATGTTGACCATAAAAGGTACAGGAGCTGACTCAATTTTGGTGTCTATAGCTCAAAAGGTGGTTGCAATATCACGTTTTTTCTCGATAATTGTGATTGCTATATCTCGAGAGTTAATGAACGGAATCAAACGAAAACATTGATCGACAGGTGGACTTTAGAAGTTTTAAGAGTTGACTGGATTTTGGCGCCAGTAGCTCAATCGGTGGTGGTGCAATCAAACATTCTTTCTTGTTCACTGCGAGTGCTACATCTCAAGGAATAATGTTGCGTTTTAAATCGAATTTGGAATAAATGTGAACAAACATGGAAGCAGGCGCTGATTCATTTTATGCGCCAATCATTTGGGGTTGGGTGGGTTGGGGGAGCTGATTTTTGTAAGTTTTGGTTCGAACAAAAGTAGCGTAATCAATGTAACATAAAAAAAATCGTCTGCTCGAGAAAGGCTGTCGTGCTTTTTAATTGGTGTCAAATGAAGGAGAAAATCTTTTGAAATTTCTATCTGTTGCCATCTTTTTTTTTTTTTTTTTGCAAATTAATTGTTTGTAATTGAAATGAACAAGGCTTTTAAAATGATTTTTAATGATTGCTCTTTGATCTTATTTTTGCTTGCGATATTTCCATCAATCGGATTTGGAGCGGTGATTGAATTTTTTCGTATAAATATTTCCCTACTCTTTGTATATAAAGAAAAACATTCTTCATGCATGCATATAATTTTTAAAAAAATACGCCAATTAATTATGATCGCCAATTTCCCAATTATCGGAAAACTTCCGCTTTTTCAAATAGTATAATTTTATACTAATAATTTTATGAGCGATTATACGATAGATCCCAGAATTTATCAGATACAAGTAGCTGTATGAGGAAGTTTCGTGATTGCCACAACATACTAGTTAATAAGATAGGATAATTGAGTAAACTAAGTTTCTCGATTCCAAGCGAAATGCTCATTTACTTGATGCAAAATATGAAGTCTTCAATCTCCCATTGCATTATTTTTCTTTTTCTTTCTGTTTAGGATGTTTCACCGTACAGATTGTTTACTCATCTCAACTTCCTCCAAGCTATTATCAGATGTTACTCTGATCGAGTATAATGGAATCGCAGACGTGAGTCTAATATATTCGTATAAAATATTTTTTCAATCAAATAAAGAAAGTGGTTGACATAAACATGTTGATGTTTACGGTTAAACTGATGATAAATAAAGGAAAAGGATGCATCATTAAAATAAAAATTCCCATGAATCATAAAAGGGTCCAAAGTAAGAAAAAAGCACATTGTAGGTTTATTTCACTAAAATTATTAAAATAACAAAGAAAGGGATAAGTAAGGTAAGGAAACTATGTTAACTGAGGAAAAATAATCTATGTGACAAATTTCCGTATTCACTGGATGATTTTAAGCCTCCGTCAAGCTCCCGAACCATCGATTTAAATTTTCTGATCGATTAACGAAGAATTCAAACAGTACACTGTTATAACCAGGGGTTCCAGACGAGTGAAAATATTCCCTCTAAGGTGAAAGCATAGTGCCTGAAGGTGCAATGCAAACCAGAAAATAGAGCAGAGGAGCCAAATCAGCATGCAATCGCAGAAAGACTCATTGCGCATGCGCTTTTTGCCCTAGACATACATTCAACCACCTCAATATGGCGGACAAATGATGATTGCGTTTGTGTGTCTTTCACATTGAATGAAGTACACTATTGGATTAAAACACAACTTTTCTAGGATTAGTTATCCGAAATTACAAGTAAGTACAGCTTTTGATCATTTTGTAGCTTTTAGGGCTTTCAAACATAGCTAAGTGTTTAAAAGTGCATTTATTGCTATTCAGTAACCGTTAGCCTTCTAGTTCCCGTTTACCGTTATTATCGTGAAATTTCCCTCATTCAAAACGCTACTAAAAATATCTGTCATTATTTTCTTGAATACTCGATAAGCAGCTTTTATTAATCACCAAAAGAACCTTAATAAAAATGTTTCTTGTGCTTCGTAGATTATAACAGAAAGCTAGCGAAAAAAAAAACCTCTCTCAGTCTAGCTCTTTTTTTTTTTTTTTTTTTTGCTTTTTCATTCAAGTGTTAGAATCATTTCCTGTTAGCGATAGCGTTAGAAATTTCTTTTGGTTTTTTATTTAACTGGTTGAAAAACTTTATGTGCATTTTATTTTGTTACTCTTAATTAACGTTTATGAAACGATTTTGTTTTCCCGTAATTGTAATATCCCTGAATATTTTTGACTCATCATGTAACTAATCCATAATTACAGCTATGCTTCAATTTCGGAATACGTCATGTTTTAGTAAATGTATAATTTCTCACATGTTTTAAATAATTACTCGTTTTTAAATTATAACGTATTTGTGACAGATCTTTGATACCAAGTGAAGGGGTAGATATTTATTATTTTATTAATTTTTAACATTACTTTTTGTTAAAAAAAACATCAGAACCCTGAATTTTTTCATGTTTTTAACGGCCCCAGAGTTATTATTCATATTATTTATTTTATGAATTTTTAAGAAAACGATAAAAATTTCACCGGTGCGCAAAGTTTTTCATTTGCTTTTACCGCGCCCGTGGGTCAAAAGAGGTTGAGAAACACTGAGTTAGAGCACGATCAGATGAATTAAAGCTATGAGCACTTCTTAACTATGTTGAAAACTCTGAAATATGATCAAATGCTGTAATTACATGTTTTATTCATTTCCAATACCGAGTTCAATGTGAAAAATGTCCAAAACGTAGAATATCATAAATCAAAACAAAACTTAAAAAATAAATAAATAAATAAATAAATAAATACACAACTGTATTCAAAAACGCACACAATACGGGGGAGGGAGGAGGAGGATCTATAGTAAGGGTGCCATTTCTCTCTCCGAAGGTTCCTTTTTTTCACTCCGGTTGTCCAGCTTTTAAAAGGTGCCTGTTTTTCACCCTATTTAGAGGTGCGATTTCGGCTCCGTATTGGGTGCTGCTGGTGAACAAGCGTTTCGCCCCTGAAAGGTGCCTAATGCATCCTGTAGTTTTAACAGTGTAGTTCCGTTGTCTGGCGGAGGTTCAAATCTGTCAGCGAATTCCTCCCAAAAGCAAAATTCTAATAACTAAAGAACAATCAATAGTTTAGAAGAAATTCCTATTAGTTTAATCGAACTTTTTAAAAACAAAATGTGTAAGGTTCCTGATAGCTTTAAACTCCAAAGAAGAACACTTGATTGAGAGCATGCTCTTTATTTACAACATAGTGTGCTGCTACAGTTTCTCTAAAATCAAAATCTAAAATCTTTAATATCGTCTCTCTAATTTCCCCCGGTTGCGAAAGTTTTGCTCGACATACACACACACACACATGTGCACGAAGTAACACACGCAGCCACATACACGCACGTGCGTGTTTGTGTGAGTCAGCGTGTGTTACTGTGAAAGTGCGAAATCTGGTAAATGGCGACATTAGCTGGTAAATACCAACATTCCCATACCAAAGACATTAAGAAAGACTGAAGCCTGTAAAAGTCGACATTCTCCAATTTCTGTCGTTCACGGTAATTCAATACAAGTTCGGTTGCCAAATAAACTTTGATCTTATTAGCATACTTCCCTCATAAATAGAAGTGCGCTCAACAACGGGAAGAAAATATAATGAAGCGAAAATCCATTAATGCCTGTGGATGAAACCTCGAGAGTCAAGGGGAAAACCATAACAGATTAAAAATAAACCCTTCTCATAAAATTGTTACTTGATAACAGCTGTAAAAACAGATTTCCATTGAAAAAAAGGAGATATTTGACCAAAATAGATTCATTTAAGGAAAATATAAGATTGTTATGTCTTTAGGAAAATATTCCACTGAATGAAGAAATAATCAAGAGAGAACTCTAAATGAAGCTGGAAAGAACAAACGAAATACTACCTTTGGCGGGGCAGGGGGGAGGGTAATATTTTGTAAATGAATGGCTAAAGTAGTGACTAAAGTAAAATGTAACATATAAGGGTAATACCTAATTACAGAGGAGGATTTATTAATGACTGGAAAATTCCTAGTCATTATGGCACGCTAAAATAGGATATGTTTGAAGGCAAATGTAAACACAAGGAAAGCCAAAAGGAAAAATTTCAATTTCTGAAGAGAAATATTTTTTATGACTAATTTACTGATATTCAAAGCGAAGTTGCATTAAAAACAGGAGTATGTGTTATGAAATAACGTATGGCTAATGAAGTACGGCTTTCAAAACGTATTCATTGAAAGAAAACCTCTGAATTATTAACACACGAGCTGCATTACCCGGCTGTGCACGGTGAACCTCGAAAATAAGAGTTATGTCTCATGACGCATGTCCAACTATCAGGCTTCAGTTCGAGAAAAAAAAATACTGTAAAGTTTCCCATCAAAATAATCATTCTTGAAGAAAGAAAATGGCAAAACAAAAATTCCTGAATAAATTAAGCGCAACCTTCCTGATTACCTTCTGTTGGGAGTACAAAACAAAAAGAAAGAAGATCAATCACCAAATAATAATCAAAAGGGGATATTTTTACCTCAAAAAAAAAGAAAAGAAAAGAAACAAAAAAAAAAAAATGTCATTTAGCCACAGTCGATAAAAAAGAAGTGGCAACCTTCTAAATTGTTTTCACTTGAAAACTTTGGCGCCATTTCAATTCGGAGTCTGTCCAACGTTTCAAAGCTTGTAGCTCGCTGTAAAAGGCAACTATCTTGAAGAAAAGGCTGTCATTTTGTAGGATTTAGTCTGTTCTTTCCAAATATGTACTTATTTTGTGAGTTGGTCCTACAGGAATCTCAGAAATTGGTTGTTTTCTCAGATTTTTTTTTTTCTAATTTTTCTCATATCTACCATAACACGGTTACGGTTAAGGATTGGACACGATAACAGGTGGTTCTATGCTCGGCCTCTTCTATCACCCCCTTTCTTATGGCAGATTCGATCGAACTCACACTGTGTAAATATATACACATATATATTCTTTGTTTTCTTCACACAGATTGTAGATTGGATACGAGAATTAAAATGAATTTCTTGCTTTGTTAAGGGGAGCTGGTACCCTGAAACCTTCACAGGAAAAAAATAGTTTTTATATATTCAAAATATTCAAATCGGAAGGTTCAAGCGACACGACGAATTCATTTTTCTATGTAGATTAATAGTAACTCATTTTGAACATTATTAGAAAAGGAATGCATTTAAATACACACCGTGTTCAATTTTACTCTCAAATAAGATTTTCTCAAAACGTGAGTTTTAAAAACTCATGTTTTTTTCCTGGAAAACTACCATACATATTACATTTAAATCTTCACCACATTTTAGTGATATTTTCTTAATTACTGATGTGAATCCTTTGCTTTAGGACTCACATTTTCTCTTCAACAGCTGTTTTTATGGTCAAAAATTATCTTTTTTCTTCATCGAAAAAGTGACTATTGGTTACAATTTAATATATTATGAAATAAAAAGAATTGCTTTTGAATTTCACTTAAGTAGAGTTTGAAAACACTCTAAAATTAAATTTTTATCATTAAAATTTTTGAGAGAAATCACATAAAGGTATGAAATTCAACACTACGCGTATATATGCACTAAGGCCATTCGATGTGACGGAACGGCACATTTGGAGTAGTTTTGACAGCACATTTTGTTTCATAAATACAAAAAAGATAAAAATTTTGTTTTGATAGCAACCGTGAGAATTTGTCATTAGAATTACATAGAATATTAATAGTTATCGTTTTTAAATGTGATGATTGAAGAATGTGCAACAAGATACTCGTGACGGAACTGGACTCGTATGGTACCGTTCTGTCAGAGGCATTTTATTGCATGTCTTTCGAATATTTTCTTCGAACTGACTAACTTTTGATGTCTTATATATTTCTTATGACAAATCGTTACTGTTGGTATCAAAAACAAAATGTCTAGCTTGTATTACTTGTATTTATGAAACAAAATCTAGTGCCCCTATTCAAAGTGTCCCGTTCCGTCACATGGAATGGCCCACTAACAACTCTTACACCATCTTTTATAACGTTAAACTTAAATGTTTCTTCCTTGATTAAATAATCTATCATTATCATCATACATGCTTTTTCATGAAATGATTATTCATATTTTACTACTCCACATTGCATTAAGAAAAAAATTTTTAGTACACTGATGGATGGACGAAACTTAATGGCTGTGCAAATATATTATTGTGCAGAAGGTAAGCTTTAAGGGAAATGGAAATATCTCTGTGAAGACTCTCGTTAAGCAATTCAAAAAAAAAGACCCGATAACGATGATTAAGTACATTCTTGGCATCTTACGTTATTGCATCTGGTTGAAGTACACGCTAATTAAGTTGAACATTCGTACATAAACGTACTACTTGAGAAGATGATATAGTTTTCGTTTTTATAACAATCCATTTAAAGCACAAAACTCACATATTTTTATGCTAAATGTCAAACGAAAGCAATAATAATGTAGAATATATTTTTTCAGTTAAAGGCCTACAAGCCCATTATGCAAAGTCAACGTTGCTTTTACTGTCGAAAGTGTAAGTGGAATAAAACTTATTACAAGAGCATATTTCTTAAGAAGCATGTAAAGTGGAAAAAATGCATTTAGAACAGATGTAGAATGGAAATTTAAATATATTACTTTGGATAAAAAGTAATATATTAAAAGTAATATATCAGTTATACATTTAATGAAATAGTCATACTACATTATAAAGCATTAGTTTTCGAAAATAATTTGAAAAAAAAAACTTTTTCGTTGTTCATATATCCAAAGGAACCATTTTAGATTTGTTCATGGACAAATTGAATATGTTTCGACCGCACACCTTGACATATTTAAATTTTTTTATTGGTACACATAAAAGAAGCTTTTTAGTGTTCCTTATAAACAGTCTTGTTTTACTAAATTTAGTTAACTTTTACAAATCTTTCGTGATTAAAATATAAAAACAATACATAGGATTTTATTCAGAACTAAAGAACCAGGATATTATTAAATAGATGCATGAATAAGGGCAAAGAACAATGATTTTTACAAAATAAGTTTCCCATAACTACGTTATGATAACTTAATATCATCCGAGTTAAGAGAAGCAGCTTGTGATATTGTTTGATTTAATTTCAAAACTCCGAGGCAAAAAACGAAGATATCCATGATTTGCTCTTTGAGGGAGTCTCTTTGAAACACTTTTCCTCTTTCACAGTTATGTTCGCTGATAAGGAAAGAGCTCTCTGTCTATTTGCATAAAATAGCAATATTATGATTCGAAATCCAATATAGTAGAACCTCTTTTACCCGAACTAATTGAGACCTGGGGGAGTTCGGAGTGCCAAATCCTTCGAATTAGAGAACGTATTATACTTGTCACATGTAGTGTACAAAACAACAGCTCGAACATAGCTAAAATGGATCATAAGTGTTACAGAAAATACAGAAAAACTTCGCAGTGTAAAATATTGCTTATTCAACAGTAAAATGTAAACAATATCAGAGCAGAAAAAAATATATCAGCAAACATACAATACAGAACTGAACTACTGTGAATAATGTGCAAATTAGTCTAAGCTTCAGAATTTAAAAAGGTCGCTTATTTACAGCTAAATTAATTTTATTCACAGTACACTGAAAAATAAACCTGCACAATTTGGAACACTTTGTTTCAGAAAAAGTGATCCTAATATGTGAATGTGCAATATGTCGTGTTCTGAATATGCTCCGTCAGAAGGAAACTGTTTCAAAAGTGTTCCAAATGTGTTCTGGATACTGAACCTCATGTGCAACAGACGAGTCCAGACAACAGAAAGTTCGTCAACACATTTGAAAGCATATTTGGTCACATTTGGGCACACTTGTGAAATCATTGCTTTCTTTGCTGTGACGAAGATGACTAGATAAAGATTGGTTGGTTGTAATATATAATGTATGTGTACACTATTTTTAAAAAATGACGTTAATTTTACTGCAAATTTAGTTACATTTTTTCAATCCCCTACTCATAAACTTATCTGAAAGAACTTTGTGCTACGAATTTGTAACGTTTTTCATCAAGTGTGCCAAATTCTGCGAAGCTACGCAGAAAGTATTAGTAAACATTGATGTCGATTTCAGAATTTTCATCTGTAACTGTTTTTTGTCTGGTTTGGAATATTTTAAATGCAAGTTACTTATTTCCATTACTATTCATTAAATTATGCTGAAGCATTTGAAAATTAACTTAGCACTTGCAGAACGTTCAGCTCCATATTTTGTGTAGATTATCCGTTACTATTTGTACATTTAGCACTTGTACATCTGTGAGCATTCGCATTTTGTTTTAAATAAACTTTTATTCATAATACTGTTTAAGTTGTAGACGAATCTAAATAACTAAATTTAAAAATTATGCAATTGTAATCCTGATGTTTGGCCATCGATTATGCTTGGAACAAGGATATCTAACCCTTATTATTATTTGTTACACTTTATAAATTTATGAAACTTGAGTCTCACAGTTTAAATTTTACACAAATGCATAGTAAGCAAAAAAAAAAAAAAATGATGTTTGAATTTCTAATCTTAGCTCAAAATATATGCAAAAAGTTATATCAGCTACCTTGACCTGATTTCTGAAACTACTAAAGCTTATATAGGCTAGTATAAATGTATGTATACATATTGGACCTGGAATTGTTCAAAAATAGGACTGGGAAGCAAAAGGTCTAAAATCACTGGTTTAGAAGATAATTCGGAGAAATTTACCTTTTTTTTTGTCTTATTTAAATCCATTTTTCAATTTGCAGTTTGACATGTGTATGAAAAAAATTTATATTTTTTAAAATAACCATGTCCTATTGATAAAAAAAAAAAGGTACAACTTGATGAACTAAAACTAAAAAACATATGATAAAATTTTTTAGGAAAAATGTGTAATTATTGGATAAGTAAAAAGTACATTCTGTTGCAGTTATTAAAGAAATATTTCAATAATATACATATATTTCATGCAATCTATTTAACACTATAAAAGAAAGGCTCAGGGGGCCACAGACCCTTCGAAAACGACTCAGAGTTGAAGAAGTAAGAACATCTCTAATGGACTTAAGGGATATCGAACCACAATGCTTTAAATTTTAACTTTTACAGTACAGTTTTAACCTGTATGTAAATACGTTAGAGGAAGGAGACTCAGAGAATCTCGCCGTAAATTAAAAAAAAACCCTGATATCTTAAAAAACTTTTCAGCTATATTTGATGATAAAAGGGAAGGGAGGAGAGGGGGGGGGGTCTCATTCTAGAAAAATATTGTACGAGATAATTTAGTGTAAATAAAGGTGATACATATTATTTCTGTTCAACTAATAAAGTTTATAAATGTTAAAAAAAACTTTTATAAATTAAATTTTTATAGAATTTTACGATAGAATTAACCTGCATGTAAAAACAAGAATTCTGCAATACAACTGTCCAGCAATGTGATGTAAATTTTAAAATCTATATGTGTGTCAAAAAAATCAATTTAAAAAATATTGAGTTTAATGACTGTTTAGTAGTAAAAATGTAAACGATTTCCGCAGATGCGTTTCAAGATTTCCATTTATTGAAAAGAAATGAACATACTTCAAGTTATGTAAGACTGTTTTTCCTGATGACGTTTGTATTTAAATTTGCAGACATTTGAAACTAAAATTCAATTTTTTTTTCATATTTTGAAAAGCCTTGAACAATGAACCCTTCACGTTAAATTAAATTAGACTTTCGACAAAAACAAAATAAGTTTAAGTTGACCAACGCTCAATTAATTAAACTTGTGCCCAAAGACAATGAGGATTTCGCAATACTACTTCCAGCAATGTGATGTAAATTTTAAAACGTGTATTTATGTCAAATAGGTTAATTTAAAAAATATTTTGTTTTATGACAAGATGTGATTAATAAACTGCAAAATAGCAGTTCAGAGGTTCTAAGTGTTCAGAGGTTCTAAGTTTAAAATGTAAATTAAATACGTGTTTTAATTTTTAACTGCATTAGGGAACTTATTTCTTCCTTGATACTATTTAACTTTTAAAAAGCACTCTGTATTTCAAAGTATAATTAGGCCAGTTTGACCAGGAATTTCTGTGAACTCGTGTTTTTATTTAAAGAAAATTGCATTATTGAAAAAATTCAAGTACTGAAGTGGCACATTCAATTCAAACAGAATTCTAACGAATCGATTACGATTGTATTTACCAATAGCGCAGCCAAAAATTTACATTGCCTCATCCATTTGAAATTTCTCATTACGCTACTGGTAGATAGCATTCCATCGAATTGAACACAATCGAGTTGAATATGCCATTAAAAGAAAGCAAGTTACATTGAATAACTTTTAACCGACCTAATAATCAGATTTTCACAAAATTTTATTCCAGAAGTATTTTTTTCCGAAAAGTTACACTGAAATAACAAATTAGAAACAGTACCTAGTGAAATATTTGACACTTAATTTGTCACCAAGTGGGTGACCATTCCTAACATCATTTCAGGGGCATATTCAAAACATAATTGATGAATCGATTCAAACGAATTCTATCAACCAAAAGTGCAGCCAGAATTTTTTTTTACTCCACTCAGAAGAAAATTTCTCGCTACGTGACTGGTAGGTGGAATTCGAACGAATCGAACATAATCGAAAATATATGCTTCTTAGTCGTCATTGAAAATTGCACCAATTTGGCTCAAAAAAAAAAAAAAAAAAAAAGAAAGAAAAGTGTAATGCTCCTTTTCGAACCTCTGTGCACAACCAAAAAGGGGGTTGCACAACCAGACTACACTCAGTCTACATTCAAAATTTTAACTTATTACGGCGTACAATTTTAAATTATGCGAGACACATTAAAACGAGGGGTGAATTGGTGCTTGAACTTTTCGGAACGCCGTTACTTTTCAAGAAAATTAAATTTCATGTTCACACAAAACTGGCCAGGAATCATTATTCCAATTATTTCTCGTTGGTATTTCTGGTACTGGTACATTTGCGAATTACCTCGCGGTACATACGTACATATACCAACTTCACGAGAAAATTCGTGATAATGAATTCTGTAGTTATCAAAAATGGGCATTTTGATTGCCCGTACGTTCATACGCACCTGCAGAAAGGTCGAAAACACTAAACATACATCTGGGAATGAGTAAAATGGAATTTTAGACATAATTCAAAGGAAATTGTTTTTTTTTTTTTTTTTTTTTTATTTAATACATTTCTTAATGCACTTCGCACAAGGAAGAAAAACTAAATACTAATTGGTAATTCCATCTTTGCAGTGAAGTTACACAGAAATGATTAGTTATTAAAGAATTTCATTGCATTTTAATGATTTGAATGAACACTATTTACTTTAATGGTCAATGATCATAAACCGAGCAGTAGACTGTACTGAGCAGTTAAGCAGTAGGAACGTAAACAAATCAGATTTATAGACCGTAATAAAAAAGTTATTGTTATTGAAGAATTATTTAAAAACAAATCATTTATGTATCCATTTGTTTTTGAAAACATTTTTACTTTTTACATTATTGATTGGGTACACAAGGATGCCATGTTAGGTTTACCCCCACATTTGTGCAGTTACTTCCCACTGCTCGAGAAAAACTTTTACTTTAAATATAAATATTGGGAAAATTCTTCGGTCGCCAGTGACGAGTAGAAAGAAATGTATCAGTCACCACTCCATTTGTTTCCTAGTCGCCCCTTTTCTTGCTAGCAATAAAGGTAACAAAGCAATAAATTAGCTTTTAAATTGCTATTAAAATGCTAAAATAAGCAGTTTAAATGAAAGCTAATGTAACTAATTAACGGCATTAACATGAACCGATAACACAGATATGGTAAAGGAAACTGGCGACCCGGTGGCAAATGATAATGAAATCTTTAGTCGCCACGTTTTGTTATTGAGTGATGACAGTTAGTATTGATCTTAACTGTTCTGTGCAAAAACATTATCGATGCAAATGTTGAAACAGTGACAATGTAGAAAATCCTGATTTACAAAACATGCATGCAAAGCGTTTTATTTAAAGGATAAGCAAACAAAGCCAGAAACTATTGTCATTGTTTTCCTTAACAAACAGATTAAGAACACGTAATCACTTAAATACACTCATTGACAACTCGTAACTGCGACAGATGAAAGCTATTTTACTGATGTACCAGAAGTTAATGTTGACAAATCCGCTCATTTGTCCCTTTGATCATAACATCCGTCTGAAAGGAGTTATTTTTAGCTGGCAGGAAAGTGTGGATGTTTTTTAATGAATCCATCCGTGGCCTTTAAGTAGATGTTTATTTGACATTCGTTTGTTGGGGGACAATAAGCGATTCTTTAGAAATTTCGATTATTTTAAGGAATGAAATAGAACAGCTAACTTGGCCGTTTAACGCGAAAGTCAAATAACAATTGTGAGAGCGAAAGAGTTTTTGTCAGGATTTTAAATAACTATGTGACACTTGCATCATGATTGTCTTAATACTATGAATTAATTGGTAATGCAAAAGCTATTACCTGGGAAAAAGTTACTATTCTCTCACCGTCCATCTCTCACTCTGATTTTTGTAAATATATGTTTTTTTTCACACAAACTTTAGATAATATTTTCATAGAGTGGTAGATAAATTCTGTTGTATACATACACCCTTGTGTAAATTAATGTGAACAAAGGAAATCCATTTAACCTCCATCAGACTACACTGAACGGTTGAACTATGTACACTAAGAACAGGATCACGTAATTTTTTTGCATGATCAAAAGCAGTCTTACGAGGGTTGATTTAACTATTTTTGATAAGAAATGCACCGTCTCTGGTATATGTTGCCCACTTCCGTTCGAAATAGTCTTTCAGTTAAGATAAAATCAATCCAGTCTCACTTTTTCACTAAATATTTTTTTTTTTATTTATTTACGTTTGTGTACCTGTGCACCTGTGATTGCTTTACATTTTCAATCAATCTTACGTTGTATAATATTGGTATTTTCGTGAAGAGAAATTGTAGATGGTTGTTTTCAAAGTGTTAAATACATTTTTGAAACTTCTTAAAAGGAAGCACTTACTGATAACACACTCGACATAATAACAAAAGGAGATTGCCTTTCCCTTGAGAGGCCCTGCACCGGAAATTTTTTGGAATTGAAGTCCTAAAACGCAAGTGCTGACCATATTTAATGACGTTAAGAAAAGGAATGAGGTTCGAATCTCCCTCCAGGAAACTTTTCGGAATTGAAGTTTCAAGAAGACAACTTTACACGAACTATGGTGGGGAGGTGGCGCCTCACTCCGGTCATTTTGCAAGATTGAAGTCAAAGACATGATATTTACACACCTCAGGAAGTGTTAAGGGAAATAAGAAATTCAGTGACTTTCTTTCGGTAATTTTTCAAAACCGAAGTTTCAAAAATTCAGGTGGGGTGGAATGGGTATAAAGACAGGTATTTTTGAAATGACTACCAAACTATTCAAATCTGGTATACAACAATTTTAAAAAAATAACTGAGTTTTTACATTTCAACAATACACTTCACATATCCACAGTTATTTTTACTGAAATTATTTTATTATTTGGTGAAAAAGTTATTATTTCAAAGCCTGCTTCTATACCCATATGGCGCGGGGTGAAATTTGTAGTATTATTTTAAATCCAATTTCAGAATGAAAACATGAATCTATTTATTTTTTTTACAAAAGATATTAACATAAGGGTAAAAAAAATCTACTGAACAGTGTAATCTCTAATTTCATAGATATTGAAGGTATAATGCCCTGGTTATTGAGCATTGGCTTACTTAGTTTTTTGATGATTTGTTCTTCCTCAATCTCCATTTCTTCATTATTGGGGAAAGTGAAAATTCGATTATCACTGAAGGTCGATTATCACTGAAGGCTGTTTTGCGTTCAAGGTGCGATTTCAGGAAACTTTCAACCATGTCTAATACATCTTTACAACCTAATGGGTATCCACATTTTGCAGTGAATTTAAGTGCCTCAACAATTAGCATTTCTTCATCCATAGATAATACAATTTGTCCTCTTGATACTTTAACACTTGGTGGTTTTGTAAGTCATCTTCTAAGTGTTTCATATGGCACTGAATATTCCTCAGAAACTTTAAATATTGACATGCCTTCAGTCAATTTCCTGATTGCAATTTCTAAATCAGCATCTGAATATTTCTTCCTACCTTTTGTTAAATATGTTCTAGGCATAATTCTGAAAAAATAAAATTTTATTTAAATGTATTACAATGAATTGATTATTTTTAATGTAAAGTTAATATATTGTGTACGTTTAATTTGAGGCTATTTATTTTATTTTTAACAAATACATTCATTTCTTTTAAGTGACAACAAAGAAACAATACTACCATGACAACATTAAATTTCTTAGAATAGGATTCTGATAAAGAATACTATCATTTTATTTCATTTAGACATATATTTCTAACTTGTTAATTTGACTATAAAGTTATAGATATACATATAAGTTTAGAAAGATGGAAAGTAAATTTTATGTGTAGAGATTCCATTAAATTATATTAAATACATTTTAAGTGTATTTTATGTAGTTATACCATCACATTTTAACATAAATGAGCATTTTTAAAAATTTCGTAATAGTAAACTTTCAATAATGAAGAATTTACTTCAGAGAAAAACTTTTTGTAAGAAAAAATGAATTTCACAGTCTGTGTCACTAAGCCTAATATAATACTCATTCCGCCCCACTAAAAAGTTTTAAACGTATTTCATAAAATGTATGAAATTTTTCTTACCTGATTTTTTCAGTTTACAAAGGAGACTTCCTTAAATGAATATAACAGTAACAGAATGCTTTCTAAATGAAAATAAAATCATGAAAACAAAGTTTCGAAGATATCAGTTAGTTTTGATTTTAACAATGTAACTTTCAAAAATGCTACTGCTAAACTGACTGTTGCCACTCAATTTTTTTTTCAACCAAAATAAAGTCAAACTTGTGTAAATAACATAGAGTGCTTTTTTTTTTGTCTTAAATGTTTTTTTTTCCTTCTGTAAGTCAAAGATTAATAAACTACCCATTCCATCCCACCTGATTCTAGTTTCCAAAATTTTAAAAGTTTTTTTTTCTGAAAGAGCATGTTTAGAAACATAGGATCTGACCATTTTTTAAATAATTTGTTTAAGTTTAATATTCGCGCTTTCATTGTTTACGCTTTTGTCGATGACATCACAAATGATGAAATGCCATTCACAGAGCAAAATATTTAATTCGAATCTTTACTCACGTAGATTGGCAACGATATCGTAGATAGCAAGCATAGAGCGCAATATTTAATTCGCTTCTTGATTATCATAACGTGGAAATGCGGTAAAATGATGCGCCAAAATGCATCATTTGTGACGTCATCAAGACCACGCCTTGTTTGAAAAATTGGATATTTTAAAAAAAATTAATTGAAAAATAACCGTTAGGAAAATAAAAGCATTTTCAGGGTTCATGTTTTTTTTTTTTTTTTTTTGCTTATTCTATTAATTTCAGTGACTAAAGGTAGTACATTTGACTGAAGGAAACAACCCCACTGTAAAAATGTTTTCTTTTTGACACCACTGGAAAAAGCGATATTTTTAACTCCAGATCCATCTTGACCTGTGGTCGAAAAGTTAAGCTTCTATCTCGAAAGGAAAAAAAGTTACAAGCCTTTTTAAATCGATTTCAAAAAATCTCACTTCCGTTCAAATTGTTAACCATTATCTTTCACATTTCATTTCTTTAAACTTATTTTATTTTGTTTATTTTATTTTACTTTGTTATTTTGGTTACGCTTACTTAATCCATCTGTCTCAATTTAATTTCTTAAAAGTATTTTAATATCTGTCGTCATTGTTTGGGAGGGAAATTTTGCATTCTGTTTTTTTTATTTCTTTATTTAAGCCTGATTGTTGAATACACGTCACTTGACACAATTTTTATTTTCAAGGTGAACCGGACAAAGCCGGGCAACGCAGCTAGTGTTTAATAAATCTAAAGAACTTTGTCACATTAGAATACATTCGATTTGCCATAAAACTGAAAGATATTTGTACCTGTATATTAGAGTACATTGGATATTAATTAAAACAGCAAATTTAGTGCACAATAGAACATATTTGAGGTTAGACAAAACTGAAAAAGTATTGTTGAGTATTAGAATACAGTTTATGTTCAGTAAAGCTGAAAACTACTGTATATTTTGTAGTTAGCTTAGAAAGTTCTTCGTTTTGCATGACGTTGATTTGAATAAATTCATAAAAGATTATTATGGAGCTAATGTAAAACTTTCTTTGAAAATAAATTTTAATACTTGTTTCAGTACGAAGTTTCACGTTTGCCGTTAAAAAAAAAGCATTAATTCATATTATTTAATGGTTATTTCTTTAAAAAATATATATTTTTTAAAACTAATTTTTTTTTAGATGATGAAAATAATGAGCTAAAAACAATAACGAACAGAACAGCAAAAGAAAGAGTTTTATTACATGTGCATTGTGAGTCTTAAATGCAAACATATGGTAGATAAAATTTTAGTAATTTTGTCATTACACTGACTTGAAATAAATAAGTTTTACAATAAACCAGTAAGAGGTATTTGTACTGTATTTGTTATTATTATTTCATTTCCTCGATCCGTAAAAATTAACACATAATCTAAGCAGAAAAACCTCACAGACGATACACAAGTTACAAAGAGTGCTACTCCCTTCCCCTCTAAGTGGTGTGCCCAATCCGTTAACACACAGAACAGGGTAATTTGTTATGAAATACCTTATAAGGTTTTTATCTTTTTGATGCTAGTATGCTTTGAATACATTTCCATTGAAGTTTTCCTTCTGGTATGTTTGAATACTGGCATTTTTGAAGGAGTTCTGTCAGGGTTTTTTTCTGGTGGAATGTTTTAATTAATTTCTCAAAGTTGGAAATTAACAGCACATGATGCTAATATATATTGTTTGAGTTGGTTGGTTCATTGCACCAAGTAGGACTAATGGTTTAATGTAGACCGATGGGTTTATTGCACAAAGTTGAGAGTTACCTTCCAACAGTTTCTTATGCACTGAGTTTCATTGCACCAAGTTGAAATTTATTAGCAGCTTGTTCCAGACTGAGAAGGGTTGGTTACAAGAAATGCTGCAAGCAATTTGTACAAACAAAAATATTACCAGTTTCTGCAATACATCTTATTAATAGATGAAACAAACATCAAGAAAAAATTATGGTGAACATTTCCCATGCACTTTTTCAGAGATTTTTAACTCCTTTATAAAATGCTTCTGCTCTTGAAATCTAAACACAGCATTATCTTCATAATACCGTTCAATTTTTCTGCAGAATGAAGACGAGAAACCAACTGTGCGCTTAGAATGGACTGCGCCAGGAGTTCCCAAACTTTTCCGAGTCGCGATACCCTTTGAAGATTTAGATTGTTCTCGCGGTATCCTAGCCTATCTCTAATGTATATGTACATTCACACCGTGAGCACTTCGCTGCACCCACTTTGAGAACTGCTGGTCTACGTCTTTACAATGTTAATTTTTTATACCTAGAACATAACTCCACGCTGTGAACCACAACTGCTTTTTTGCAACCTGCTACTTGCTCTAGTAAATTCTGAAACGGGATTCGTCAGAGGCATTGTCGTATCAGCATTCGTAGTTCCTTCTCCCCTTAGACATCGACTCAAAGGGCCGAAGGTGTCCTTGAAAGCTTGTTGAAATTTGAGAGACATCAGCTGGTACAGTATAGGATTCAGCGTGGCACTTACGTAATAACTTACTCCAGACAAATAGGTGACGACAACAAAAGTGACGTTAAAAAGGTATGTGGGATGTACGACGTAAGTAGCCATCAGTCGCTGCACATGGAATGGTAGCCAGCATAGGAAAAACGACACTACAACTGCCACTGAAAAACAAAAAAGAAAAATGTAAGGATTTTTAACATAATTTTTTTTTACTAAAGTGAATAATAGCAAGATAAATTTAAATCTTAATAATAAAATTAAGAAGTAAAATACAGTAGTCTCCGCTTCATATAATCACTTTGAAATACAATGATTTTGACAACATTAACTAATTGACATCAATGAACGAATCACGAAGTAATATAAACATACTAATTTAAGCGACACGTATTAAATTTCAAAATAAAATTTAAAAAAAAAAAACAGAACAAACCTTACATTTATGTTTTGCATTCTTCCATCAACACATAAAAAAAGTACATTCATAAATTTCTCGCAATCAATGTTTCTAGAAGTCATCGAAGCGATGTTGTTCTCCACGTTTTAATATTTCCATCGCATTCTTAATTTTTTAGCCTATTTTAGAAAATTGGCACAAAAACAAGTAATTCTTCATTTGGTTCATCAGTTTCAACCTCCATTTGTTTTCCTATAACAATCTGGTGAACTTCTGGTTATTTTAATGGGATTATCTAACGAATCCATTCTTGATTAGAGCTCTTGAGATGTTACACCTGAAAGATTTTCTGTCTTGTTTGGTTTCTTCGTAAACCTTTTTATAAAATCTTGAGTAGGCGAAGCAGTTTTTTTTTTCTTTTTCAAAAAGACTTTTTTAAAACTGATAATGCTAAATGATGTAATGATTACTTAAAGCGAAGATTTTAATATAGAAAGAAGCAGATAAAATCGGGATAAAGCGGGTTTCAAAATAATAAGCAATTGATAATGTTAACAACGATCACAGAAAGTGGAATCCACTGTATTTAAAATGCAATGTTTTTCTCACTGCACTTACTCAGCTAGTAACCAAAACAACGTTACTTGTGTAAAAAAAACTTCAAAAAAAAAAAAAAAAGTCTAAGAGAAAGAAAACGGAACGTAAGACAACAGTGTTTGTTTGCTATTCCATTGCAAATAGCGGTTAGATTTTTGTTTTACTTCCCATTATCTCACCGGTGTATGGCTTTAAAATGAAATTAAATTAAAAAATTATTTTAAATAACTAATAGAATAGTGTGAAGAAAGCTGTAATAGTTACATGTTGAATTTCTTTGCCTGAAAAACCTTAATGCACCAGTAGCAGCATTATTACTATAAATAAGCTTATTACTCTGTTGCATTTGTTGCAAAATGACATTTGAAATAGGCTAGGTAAAATGAAAACATACAAAGCTTATTTTTTATACAAACATAAAAGGAAAGGGAAAATTGTCCGCTGATAAATTAATTGTACACTAGATAATGTTTTAGGAAACAATTTCTGTTAGTATTTGAGTGTAGTCATTTATTTTCGTGGGATTTTGAATGTGAGAACTGACTTTTTTTGCATTTGTAACCTGAGACTTTAAAACTTCAACTTTAGCAAAAAGTTCATTGTTCCTGTGATCGAGTTTTAACCCACGCATTTTTGGAATTCATATTCTCTCCAAGAAAAATAAAAATAGCAGAATCACTATTAAAAAAAAAAAAAAAAAAGAATTATTTGATCTCTAATTCCTGCTTTACTGTCAAACTTTGTGCCTCGAATTTAATCGTCATCTTGCCCAGATCAGTGTACGTGGATAAAAGAAATAACGATCGAAGTTATGCAAAAACGTCAAAAAAGTTTGCCGCATGATTATTTGGATGCTTATGGATTAGTTCAGAATATTTAAGGCTAATATTCCAGCTGACACGTCTGAAGAATTTTCAGAGCACTAATTAATTCAAGGAAGATGTTTGCTTCCAGGAATCTCTATAGATCTTATTTGAAATCCAATCTTCATTAGATGTGAAACTAGTAACAATTTACGGACCTGCTCATGATTCGCTTACTCATTTTGGCCCTTAGAGAACACCTTACTTTTTTTTATTTTAGTAGACCTCAGGCTAAAGAATACATGCAAATGTTTTTTTTAAAATATGATATTAGTGCCCTTTTGATTGAAAGGTTAGATAACCTGATTTTATTCCTTTTTTTTTTGGATTCACTCGTGATTTGAAATAAACTTGAGACATGTCGTGGTAAAGCATTTGTAGGAACAATACTGAATGAACTATTGAATATACTGCCGTGCTAAGCACAAAAGTCGTATCTGCACTTTTTATCAAATTTGAGTTACGGTCACGAGGTGGTTCTTTGTCAAATGTGTATCCTAAATACGTCAATGGGAAATATTTTTTTGAAAAATCTGAAAAAAAAGCATTTGAATCAAATACATAAAAGAGCAAAACTTTGAACTGTAATTTCTCATTTTGAACTTGGTCACAGATACGACTTTTGCGCATAGCTCGGCGGTATAAACTTAAAAAACAGTTCAGTCACTGAATAGGGGAAGGTTGCCGTCAGTGAACCACATAACACTTTTCACCTTTTTTAGGATGTAGTTCAGACTCAAAATTTATATTGAAGATAGGAATAATTACTCAGTATATTTATCCTTTAATAACAATATTTGCTTTTACGTTAACTGTATTCAATAAAAAAATAATAATTAAAAAGAAATATTTTAGCATGTGATCCATTCACGGCAACCAGTTGCTATGGGTGGACCATCGAGTTTCCATCGATGGACCACATTCTCAAATAAAAAAAATCAAATCGCAAACTATAAATACTTTTTACAGGAGCTAAACTAACACTACAAATAATAGTAAGTTATTCAAAAAGAGAGAATTGGTTTTTTTTTTAATTATTTTTTATCACAGGAGAAACACAAAAACCCCTCAGGACACACAACACAGCTGTTTTCACCACTTGATATTTTCTAAAATGTAACTTACTCTTTTTAGCTAAAATTTTATGGTGTCTCTTTTGAACAAATGGGAGTCCTGTTTCATCCAAGTTCAAAAATTTTGATCCACAAAGATTTTACTTGATGACAAGGATTTTGTTATAGCTCGTTGCATGCCCTCAGTTATCCACTGGCTTCATTTCACGTTTTTTTTTTTTTTGTTTTTTTTGAACAACAAACATACTTGAAACTGTATTAAAATTTACTTTAACAAATACTGAAACGACTACATAAGTTTTTAAGCGGGACAAAAGAAGACACTAAATCTGATTTCGTGCCTGAGAAAACTCTGGTGGGAAAACATCTTTAAAGGCCAGTTGTGGAACCGGTTCATTAATGGCAGCCTACCTGTATTTACTTGGTAGGTCTAGTCATTAAATTAAGTACGCATATTCCTCTAGGGGGGGGGGCTGAAAATTCATAACTCAAAGACATATCTTATATTTTTCCGGAATAAAAGCTCAATTACCTGCTTTAAGGATTATCCTCATATATATATAGGAGGCATTCAAATGAAACCCGGTCACTAGTGTAAAGTAACGGTAACGAATTTATTAACTCAAATTAGTTGCTAAAACTGTTGGCAAATTTATCCCTTCGCGACATTAGTCGGTGGATTCCATCTTTGGAGCAGCTAGTAGACTGCTGTCGAATCTAGGCCTAGACCCAATCACACACTTCGTCGTCCGTTGTGAATAGATGTCCGCCAATAGCTTGTTTCAGAGGTCCAAAAACTTCTGGCCTCTGAAACATCTGACCCATGAAAGTCACTCGGTGAAAGGTCTGGACTGTACTGTGGTTGTTCCAGCGGTTCCAACAGAAACTGCTGCAGTGTGTCTTCACCGCATTGTCCATGTGTGGGCACCTTTGGACACTATGCCTGGCCGTTTCAACTTAATGGCCCATCTAAGGTTCTGTAAAGTGACTTAATAGCACTGGGCACTAAGGGTGATTCCCTGTTCCAGGAAATCGACAAGCAGTGGGCCCTCGTGACCAACAACAAGGACATATTCCGTAGTGGACGATAACTTGTCTCACCATCTTCTTTCCGGTGTGAAACTACACTGCCGCTGTGAGAAAAGCAAACGTTGCGTACGCATCAGTCTCTCTACCAATAGATGGTGCTTCCATACACACAGTTACGTGACACCTTCTAACGTTTAATGTGAAGTAGACGCACTGACCGGGCTTCATCTGAATGAACTTCATATAATAGCGAATTCATTGATCGAAGAACGCTCTGCAGTCATCAAAGATAAAACTCGCGCCACGGCATGGTGATTTGATAATATTTTTTGGTAATGTTTGACATAAAGGGAAATGCTTTATTTTGACGAGGCCGAACTGGATCCGGTAACATAACTGTTTTACTGAGAAGATTAATTTTAGGAGAATGAAGAAACGAAGGTCAATTACACCTATCTATTGGAGTTTAGGATTAATCCACTGGAGTTACACTTAAAATTTTATAAAAAAATATCACCAAACATGCAATTGTTTCGTTCAAATGCAGAAGCAATTTTCATTCGTCATACCTCGACGGGGATTTTCTAGTTATTATAATAACCGAAATAAAGTCAATAAAAAGTTATATATACTGAAAACACTCATACAGTTGCAGATAAGCAGCACTGCGTGTTGATTTATTTTTTGATCAGATTTTCTTCCTTCCTCAGTGGCACGACAGATCCAAGTGGGCCCTGGCCTTCTCAACAATATTTTTTCCATGGCTCCCTTTTTTTTGGCTAATTCCTGACTTTTATGGTAGAAAAATCCTTATCAAGGCATTCAACACATCTGAGATCAGGTCGACCTCTTGTTCTAACTCCTGTAGGTTTAGCCAAAAAAAATTTCGTTTGCTGATCATTCTTTATTTAATCTTAAAACGTGGCCAGCCCATTTGAATCATAGATTTTTTTTTTTTTTTTTTTTTGAATTTGACCATATCAGGTTCTTTAAAAGCATGATATAGCTCTAAATTAGAGCGCCTGTGCTAGACATTATCAACCTCCTTTCCTCCAAAGTTGAGTCTTAAAATGCGGCGTTCAAAGACATTAAGGGCATTTTCATTGTTTTGTGTCAGTGTTCAGGTTTCAGAGGAATAAGTGAGTACAGGTCTGATAAGAGATTTATAGATTAAAATTCAGTTTTCCTTTTCAGTAAATTTGATTTTAAGTAATTTTTCAATCCGTAGAAGCATCTAATGGCAGCACCAATTCTCTTCGTATTTCAGAAGTAATATTGTTATTAATGTTGACTGCAGAGCCCAGATAGATAAAACTATCAACTTTTTCAAATTTATTGGTACCAACTTGCAGGTGGGTAAGCAGCGTCTGTTACCCTAGAGCACTTCATGTATTTAGTCTTCTTCTGGTTGCCAGTAAGGTGCATTTTACTTGCTTCCTTTACAGGGCTAGGAATGCTTGTTTTATGTCGGGAAGATTTCTTGCAATAATATTTATGTCGCCCACAAATGCAAAACTTTGCACAGATTTAAAGAATATAATTCCTCTGGTATTCATCTTTGAGTCCTGTATGACCTTCTCTAAAGCAATATTAAAAAGTCGGCATGCAAGTGCGTCACCTTGTCTAACTCCATTTCTAAATTCCATCAGTTCTGAAAGACCACCTTGGATTTTGAATATTCGCATTGTTTTACTTAGCGTAAGAGCGAAGAGCCTTATAAGTCTATCGGGGATGTTAAATTCTTGCATAGCATCAATAAGTAACTTTCTATTTTTGCAATCACAGGCAGTTTTGAAATCTATAAAAAGATGATGATTCTCAGTACCAAATTCTTTGGTTTTTTTCTGGGATTAACCTGATGTTAGAAATTTGTATGTATGTATATATATATATATATATATATATATATATATATATATACAGGGGCGGACTAGTCAGGTCGGCTAGTCGGGGATCCCCGACTGGGCCAACCGCTGAGTGGGCCACTTTCAGCATTTTTTTTTTAAATAAACTTAATACATTTAAATTCACACCTAACATTTTTTAAAATACCATAATAATAAAAAAAAACATGTAATTTGTTTTCTCTATGCGAAAAAAGTGTTTAGAAACATGTTTATTCTTTTTCCATCCTTAGTAGGGACCAAAGTAAATAGCCCCCTAAGTCTATATGTCCGAATGCTTTCCTCTCATCAACTTTCTCTCTAGTTTTTAAAGCTTTGGGGACCATGGCTCCCATTTTGAGGAAACGGGAGAGGGTCAGAGAAATTGGGGTCCGGCGCGGCCTGAAAAAGAGCCCGGGATGAAAAAAGAGGGTTAAAAACTTATATTTGTATATTTACTAACAAAAATTGAAGAGGCTTGCACCATTAGACAAAGCGGCCCCGGCCCTGCCATAAATGCGTGGGTCATGTTTGGGCTGATGATACAAATGAGTAGGGGCATGCACAAGAGGGGGGGGCACCTATCGACCCGGTTCTGAGCCTGAAGGAGGCTCGAGATTTTTTTAATGAGGGGTGAAATCTATGTAGGGAGAAACAAGATGGAGAGGCGCTTGTAAAAGTCATTTGTGATGGGCCCCAAAATTTATGTGCACGCCCCTGGTATTCACTGGTTGTAATCGATTCAACTAAATACTGTCAGTTGGCAAGATATTTCATTGGTGTATTGTAAATTATCTCTATACGAGTATTTTCATCTCAGAATTGCATGCGGGAAAGCAAGCCAGAACTATGATAAACTGAATCTGTAACAGGACAAAAATTCGACTTAGAAGGAAGAGCTGCTGAACTTAAGCGGATTTAGGATTGCAACCAAGGTTGGAAGGGGGGGGGGGACAGGTTTTTTTTTTTTTTTTGAGCAACATTAGTTGTAATCAGGCTCAGATTGAGACTTAACGGGAACCCTAAGGTATTTCAGGTATGAGGTGTCTTTGTAGTCCTAAAGTCACCTATGATAGTCTACAATGGAGTTGCTCTCTCTCTCTCTCTCTTTCGAAACTTTAAAAACATTTTTCTCTGAATGAACATGCTTAAAAACATAGGATTTTACCATTATTTAAATAATTTGGCAAAGTTTAATACTTTTTCACAATTATTTTAAATGGTGCAATTTCATTTTTTACGCTTCTGCGCATGACATCACAAGTGATGAAATGCCATTAGTCCAGATCGCAACATTTAATTCGCTTCTTTACTCACATGTACTGGCAACGATATGGTTGATAGCAAGCGTAGAGAGGAATATTTATTTCGCTTCTGAATTATCATAACTTGGAAACGCGGTAGACAGCAAGCGTAAGTCAAGTGTTTTCGATAGTAATTATTTTTAAAATATTAAAAAGCTTTCTGATGTTTAGTTTTAAAGGTAATGCAATGAACATTCAGATATATTCGAATCATATTCTTATCGAAAAGTGTTTGAAACGAGGGAGTGATGTTTCAAGTACAGGCTTGAGTGAATCTTGGGAACCTTTTGGAAAAAAAATCGCTTTTGTGAAGTTTCGTTTAAATTTTTAAGGGGCGGGCAAGGAGGGTTGATTAAGTTTAGGGTCAAAGGTTAGCTTAAAAAGGTAAGGCACGGCACCCTCCAAAAAATCTTAGGAGAACACTCGGGAAAACTGTTCTTTTTCCTTTTAATATTTCCAAACATATAAGATTATGTTTTAAAATTTTCAATGTCGGCAGAGTCGCCGGATTCCCTGTGGTAAATTGTAGTTTAAAATTGGGTCAAGTATACTTCAGTTTTTAAATGCTTCCACTGAGTTTACTCTCTCAAACGTGACCAAAGATATTTTTGCGTTTTTTAATAGTTCAAAGTCGAAACATTTTCGTAGAGAGCCGAGAGAGCTCCCGATGCTTCCCTGTTCCATTAATTTTATCAAGGGTAGCCTAAAATTGCATTTCTAAAACTTCCCATTTCGGAGAAATTCTGGGAAGAGCCTTTGACATTCTATTTTAAACAAAGATAGACTTAAATAGATTTCAATTTTGGAAAAAAAAAAAAGAAAGAAAGAAAAAATTAAGAAGACAAAATCGTGGGGAAACCTCTTCCCGAGTAGCATCAACTCATCGGCCGATCATCGGCCGTTCATCGAAATCCGATCAAACTTTGATCGGCCGATGATCGGTCGATGATCGGATTCCGATGAGTTTTCATCGGAAATTGCTGCAATATGTCTCATCGGCATCAATAGTAGAATCCGATCATTGGAATTCGATGAATTTTGCTCCCTATACCGATGAGATTTGGAGCAATATACGAGCAGTGCTGTTCCGAGGCGATGAATTTTGGATGAAAATACGATGAGATTTGGAGCAATATACGAGCAATGCCGTTCCGAGCGATGAATTTTGGATGAAAATACGATGAGATTTGGAGCAATATACGAGCAGTGCTGTTCCGTGGCGATGAATTTTGGATGAAAATACGATGAGATTTGGAGCAATATACGAGCAGTGCTGTTTCGAGGCGATGAATTTAGGATGAAAATACGATGAGAAGTAGTAACAACTGCGATATAGGGAGAAGTAGGAGGAAAAAAAATTAACAGTGGGAAGGGGAGTCCGCCATCTTGAAAACTTTCAGGATGGGGTAATTTTGGATGATGTCATTTGGGACAATTATTTTATACATTTTATTTTTTTTAATAACTTGTTTATTTAATTTCTAATTAAACAACTTTTGACGAACGTGATTCATTAGCTCAAACGAAGTCGCTTTAGCCGGGAATCGAACCCTAGACCTCTGGAATACGAGATTCATATGCTAACCACTGGACAAGTAATGCTCTTTCCTAGGAGGAAAATAATGTATTAAATGGAAAATCATTTGTGGCGCCATCTATCGGGTGGCAAGGCCATGACAGATTTCTGAACGAAAAAGTGAGAACTTTATTCAGTGAATATACTTGTGGCGCCAGCTAATGAAGAGTCGGAGTCGATCATTTTGCCCGCAAACCGAGTAGGAGTCGGTAATTTTGGGAGTCAAATTGAACGGAGTGGAATTGTTTTGGAGATAGAGAGAAATCATTCAAGAGTCGGAGTCTCATTTTGTTCGCAATTCCAGTGAGGTAATCAGGGTTGGAATCGTGGAGTTAAAGTTGAATTGATTTTGCAGCAAATCGGAGTAAACCCTTTCAAAATCCAGGAGTCGGATTCGGAGTCAAAATCTCAGTCATTTTTCCTCCGATTTTCAACCCTGAATGTTGATCCGTATAGCCTTACGTTTGATCAATGACACTATCAATTGTCGGATATTCGAATAATAAAATTTATCCTATTTTAACAGTTGGGAGATTTCCAAAAATTTTAGATTGGGAAAATTTTTATCGGAAAATTTAAACAACCTACTTTTTTAAGATGAAATGTAACTCGGCAAATTTTCATCGGAAAATTTAATCGTTACGATCTCTCTTTCCGATGAAATGTAGCTCGGCAAATTTTCATCGGAAAATTTGATCGTTAAGATCTTTTTTTCCGATGAAATGTAGCTCAGCAAATTTTCATTGGAAAATTTGATCGTTACGATTTCTTTTTCCGATGAAATGCAGCTCGGCAAATTTTCATCGGAAAATTTGATCGTTACGATTTCGTTTTTCGATGAAATTTCGCTCGGAAAATTTTCATCGGAAAATTTGATCGTTACGATCTCTTTTTCCGATGAAATGCAGCTCGGCAAATTTTCATCGGAAAATTTGATCGTTACGATATCATTTTCCGATGAAATGTAGCTCGGCAAATTTTCATCGGAAAATTTGATCGTAAGGATATAGTTTTCCGATAAAAAACAGCTCATCGAAAACAGTTCTCGGATTCTGATCGCAACGATATCAGCGTGCATTACGCGATGAGTTTAGGAGGAGTCAATGATCGACCGAGCAAAATCCGATGAGTTGATGCTACCTGGGTTCTTTTTCCTCTCTTCTAACGTTACCGAAAATTGTAAAATTGCGGTTTTTGACATCAACTTTGAAAATATCGCTTGGAAGGAAACTATAGAACCCCTTCTCCCGATTCTTTTCTCCTTAGGCCTATATCGATCAACCAATTTCGAAAACTTTCCGGGAGAATTATCCGATTCCCCCCCTTTCCTCGTGTCCTTCAGATGTTATCAGTACAGAAGAATAAAGATGTGCCTTTTCAGACTTATCACCATTATCACGACCCGATTAAGATAGCAGGGGCTCCTAGGCCAAATGGTTTTTCGGGGCCTCTTTGTAGTTAATCCTCACCAAGTGATAGGAACCGGGGGCCTGGGGGGTTATGTTATGCAGTCAATCCATACAATTTTAACCATTGGCTAAAACAGTTGATGTCATTTGGTGGCCCTACGCCATGGCCTAGTTGGCCTATTCAGCAATCAGGCCCTGACCATTAGTATCTTTCTTTCAAAGTACATAAAAATTGTGTCAGTGGTAGCTTTATTTTAACGTTTCACAATTTTCTTTTTTTAGAACTTTGGAACTTGATTTAGAAACTTAAAGGGAACTAGGAACTAGCGGTAGTTTAATGTCTTAGCTCGACTAGAAAGAATCGAGATCCAGTAGTTTGATTTAATTTTTTTAATTTACAGAGGTGGACCAAAAAATTCTTTTGCCGACTGGGCCAAAGTCAGCCAGTCCGCCCCTGTATATATATATATATATATATATATATATATATATATATATATATATATATATATATATATATATATATATATATATATATATATATATATTAGGGTGGTCCTTATTTTTGAAGTTGTAGATATTTTACACGACGCCCCCTCAATTTGTTCCATTATACAAATAAATGACCCATGCAAAATTTTAAGTCAATCCATGAATAATAACACGTGCCCCTAGGGCCCCATTTTTTGAATTTCAAAGAAAAAATTGTGGATTTTCTCATTTTTATGTAAAAATATTCCTAGGTTTCATATTTAAAGTAATTTTGAACCTCGATAGATGTTTCTACTTCCAGACCAACCATTCTCTCACTTTCATTCTGTAAAATTTTACATATTACATAGGGTACATATACACCAATGACCTTGGGACAGGCATACTGCTATTCGCGCTCGTTTCAAACCAAGAGGCAGGGGGACATTTCTTTCCACCAAGAGCCACACAAGAGGTTCTAAAGGTCATTAATGAATGGCCTGGGCCATTAATGAATGATTTTTGACAACAACAAATTGCCTCCTCCAGGCTTTGGGGGTGTTGATTAAGAAATTTTTCTGTGTATGTAATAGGTGTGGCAAATAGGGTCACTAGGTTTCCATGCTATAAATATAAGTAATGACAATTATATTTTAATTCGCTGTTCTTTAATTATATACTTAAATACTTATGCATTCTTATAATTTAAATTTTGAAAAATCCTCGATTACCCTACCATAAAAATAAACTTTATTTTCCATATCTAAAATATAAATTTAAAAAAAAAACCAGACCGGAATAATGTAAAAATCTATACTTTAAACTGTCTTCTACTTCAGTACATAGTCCTTTATTATCATCAAACTCCTCTTGCAATTCACAAGATTTAGAAACCGAAATGGTTATCTATCCTAACCTGTTGAACCTTTCTTCTATATCTGGTCTACCACAAAGCAAAACAGCTTGACAACTATTGATATCTGCTCGCATTTCATCAATGTTAGACAAATGCCATATTAGGGACAAAGATGCTGCTCATTTGCTAACAGCCTATATAGATGCAGTACATTTAAATCCAAATAACCTTATGATGAATCGTACATCCCTTAAGAGAACAAGAGAAAATCTTCGAGAGGTAAAATCAGATTTCATGAATTTAAATTTAGATTTTTTAGTTATTCCTTGGGATACAAAGCTACATCCAGATGTAACTGGAAAAAACGCCGATAGGCTTACCATGATAGCTTCAGGTCCCAATGTTGAACAGTTACTCAGAATTTCTGAGATATTTCTTCAGTTGTATATGATATCTTAGATGATTGCTCTTTATTGCTAACTGTTCAAGCTGTAGTGTTTTATACAGCGGCTTACAATACCGGCCGTATAAATTGTGCATATAATTTTTTAGAGCAAAAGCTGAACGGTGATATATTGCTTTTGTATTGCTATCATCATGCACTTGAAATCGTACTGCAGAGTGTCTTTAAAGAAGTTCTTGCCTTTCTTAGTTCTAGACTCGAAATTCCATTATTTAAGCGCATTAAAATTCAAAACGTAAACATACCACTTAAATTCTAAAAGAAGAATTTGATGACATATTGTTCGCAGAAAGCGGAATTAAGAAATATTACAGAGAATTCTCATAACGTGTAATAATATTGCTTGGTGAAGTCATCCCTCCTACAGGAATATGTTTTCGGCAACCTGGAGCTTATCTGTGAGCCAGATGGGTGGCAAAAGGAATTTATTGTTTGAATATTTATATATTTAGGAAACAATTTAAGTTGACCTTACCTGAAGAGAATGCCCGTAAATGCTGTTTTACAGCTAAATGTTGTATGAAGATATAGTTTTTCGCAGCAACCCATTCTAGGTCTTTTAAATTAATATAAATTCTAGTGTCTAAAAACCTGCAGCGTACAAAATGATGACAAACATGCAGCAGAAGCAGTGATTGAAAAATTGATAAATCACTTATGATACTTAGGGGATGAACTAGTAGCTTTGTCCGTATTGGATGAATTAATTAACTCTTTGAATGTAGGAAAAGACTACTTCAAAAAAATGCTTGCTGAATAGAAAGACGTGTCTGATGACTGTATAAAAAATTTAAGATAACAATAGATGATTTTGAATACTTTCTTAGTAAAGATCTTCCTCCTTATAAAATCAAGTACAAGTCAATAAAACTGTTTGATAAGTTACAAACACCAAAAGGTGTTTTCCTATTTGATCCTGATTCATGGCAAAATGAAGGAAGCTATTTAAAGGGAAGAGATATCGTTAAAACGCTGAAAGTTGTGAATGATACAACTGAAAGAGGAGCACAATTAATCGAAGAATTTCACAATCAATTTACCAAATATGAGTCACAAAAGCAATTTAGTATTTTAGAGACAGTCCAAGACTATCGGGAAAAAATGCACACGATTGAGATACATTGAGAAAAGCGTACAATTAAGGTCAAGTTTCTAAAGCAGTATTTCATTCTTATTCAATGTAAAATCTTTAGTCGATATGAAGTAATTAAAAAGATTAATTTTAGTGCTATCTCGCTATAAAAATATTTTGCAAACGTAGGAGAAACGATGTACGGGGTCTGAAGTAAAAACTCGAAGATTTGTGAGAAAATTATCAAAAGTGTTCAAGTTCAACGTCCTAGGGGCACGTGTTATTATTGACCGATCGAGTTCAAATTTTGCACCGATTACTTTTTATTATAGTGTCACAAAACTAGGGGGCGTCACTTGTTGAATTCCGAAAAAAAAATTTTCCCATATAAATAAGGACCACCCTAATATATATATATATATATATATATATACTTATATATATATATATATATATATATATATATATATATATATATATATATATATATATATATATATATATATATATATATATATATATATATATATATATATATATATATATATATATATATATATATATATATATATATATATATATATATATATATATATATATATTGAGATAGTTTTGACATGTTTACCAAAAGACATTTAGCCCTTTTCTTTCCCTATTTATGTATGGGGCATCCGTTAAAAGCAAATGAAAAATGCATAACTTCTCGTTGTTTCCTTTTCCCTTTTTATACCACCTGTTGCTAAAATAAACCATTTCTGTCGTGCGTATCTGCACCACATGATACGCAGCAATGTTATTAAAATGAATTGTTCAAGATGTGATCTATCTTTCCTTGATGTAACGTCTACTAACATTTCTGAAACTTAGAGAGCTAAAACGTGGTACTGTTTACGGTTTTTTGGATTAAAAACATATAAATATAGCCACTAGCCTACATAAAGATTAAGAAATATTTATAGATGGGGCAGTATTGGTAGACATAATACTACGGAACGAGTAGAAAAGTACTTTGAAGTATTTATCATGTTTCAGCATGTAAAAAAGACCCATTTTAAAAAGCATAATGTATTTACTATGAGCTGAAATAACAAAAAAAAAAAACTGTAATAGAGGCAAATCTAACCTGGCAGCATTGTGGATGATACGCTGATCCTAATTACAGCATTACGGCGCTGCTAGGTTAGGTTTGCTCCAACTATAGTCTTAATTAAATTTCTCATGATAGTATTAAAGAGCTAGAAAATCTGGATTTAACTGGACCAAAAATATTTACCCCAATAACGAAAAGTAAAAAAGATAAAAACTTTTTTAATATTCTTCATTTATAACTACGTGTAAAAATATTTTCTCTGCTTCTATTTGATTAGGTAGATAATAATACTTAGATATATTCACTAAAAAATAGTTTCAAAATATTAAAAGCATGAATGGGGTTGTTTCCATCAGTCAAAAGTACTACATTTAGTCACTGACGTTGATACACTCCTGTTTGCGAAAATTGCAACACCACGAAGGACTTCCGCGAGTGAGCTGAAAATTGCAGGAAATGTAAAGTAGAGCACGATATGCAAATGATTAGAATTGAAGACCGGTAGCGCATGCGTATGCTGAGCAGTGCCTTCTGAACGGCGGATAGAACCGAATATAAATAGACCGCTGTAGCGAGGCGTGTATGATTATCGGTGGTTATATGCTAGAGTAAACGTTAACTGAATCTTTACTATGCCTCTTCGACAAAAGAAAGCGAAATTTGAGCAAATTTCGGAGTTTGAACGGGGAAGAATCGTCGGCCTTCGTGAAGCTGGATTGTCTTATCTTGCAGTAGCCGCTCGTGTGCAGCGTAACAGCAGCACAATCATACGTCTTTGGAAGCAGTGGACGGACGAGAGCCGGACAGTTCGGAAATCCGGGAGTGGAGCCCGAAATGTGACGTCAGCTCGCGATGACAGACACCTGGTGCGCATGGCGCTGACGGACCGCACAGCTTCTTCTCGACAATTGGCAGCACAGTGGTCACCATCTACAGGTGTTTCATTGTGTGCTTCATCAATTCGGAGACGTCTGCTACAGCGTGGGCTGCTCGCAAGGATTCTTTTATACAGGATTCTTCTCACGCAAAACCATCGCCACCTGCGGCTACAATGTCCAATGTGCATAGGCGCTGACGTGCTGATTAGCAGCAGGTCCTCTTTTCTGACGAATCCCGCTTCAATTTAAGGCATCATAATGGCCAAATTCGTGTCCGGCGCTATGCCGGTGAACGGCACATTCCGGAATGCATTATCGAACGCCACAGTGGACGAACACCCGGAGTTATGGTCTGGGGTGCCATAGCTTATCATGGACGATCACAATTGCAACGAATTGTGGGCAATTTGAACAGAACCCGATACATAAAAGTTTTGCAGCCCCAAGCTGTATCTTGTTTTTATTGCAAAGTTCTATTTAGAGAAGCAGTTCAGTTTTCTGTTTTTACTTCCTTTTACAAAAAAAGAAATACTGCATTCGCGAAAAAATGTTCACTCAAAAATCGACCTTAATTTCCATTTTGCTCACCTACGAATGAATGTTGATTTGTTTTCCGACTCGACCCCCCATGGATAAGTGCCTAAGAACGTATAGACACACGAAATTTCCATTTTGACGATTCCCGAGTTAATTACGACGAGTTTTCCCATGACGTCTGTATGTGCGTATGTGCGTATATATGTCGCATAACTCAAGAACGGTATGTCCTAGAATGTTGAAATTTGGTACGTAGACTTCCAGTGGGATCTAGTCGTGCACCTCCCTTTTTGGTTGCATTCGGGTGTTTCTACAGGGGTCTTTTGCCCCTTTTAGGGAGGAAATCATTGTTAATTTCGATGTAAACTCAAGTGGTGTTACAATTTGGCGGACACTTGGCGATATATCACCAGTCTTTTGGTCGCCAAGTTTTGTCGCAAATTTGGCGATTTTTTTTATCTGGTTTCAATTTGGCCACTGTTGGTGATATTTAGAGAGTAAACTATTGAATCACATTAAAATTGCCAATAATTGGAAAATGACATTAAATTGGAGTAAAAGTAAGTCATGTGATGCACGCATTAGCTCTTTTTTTTTTTAAATCTAAAAGCTTGTGCACAACATGATCTCAAATCTCTATGTTATAGCGACGTTTCAATGTATTAACTATTATTCTATAACATTAAACTCTTA
Source organism: Uloborus diversus (assembly GCF_026930045.1). NCBI lineage: Eukaryota > Metazoa > Arthropoda > Arachnida > Araneae > Uloboridae > Uloborus > Uloborus diversus. The sequence continues at coordinate 74,292,871 of NC_072731.1, read as the reverse complement.
TACTATAACTAAATATACTGTACAAACATTTTGCCACCAGGAAATTTAATAACAGAGAATTTTTATCTTTTCCACAGAGAAAAACATATTTGGTCCTGTTTGGTGATTGCAACCAAACAGGTGGTGCTCAGTGATTAAACAGCATGTTTTTCATTAATATTTTTAAAAAAAAACAGTAGTGTTTTTTTCATTTTATCACTGTCGTTTAAAATACTATTTAAAAGATTATTACACGCAGTTATAAAACTTATGCTAAGTGCACATTAAATATTTCTGTTGACTTAACAAATAATATTCCCTTCTAAATGTATCTTCTTACTTTCGCTTCGATTTGGAAAAGCGTTGTCAGAACTACACGTCGTGAGGAAGAAGATGTACTTATAAAAACGAACGTTCTAATGAGACTGAAAAAAAAATGTCTAAACTTCTTCATGTTCAGTTGCAGATGGTATATGAACTACTTCAACTGCAGTAGAAACCTCAAAGAACTCCAATCAGGCGACTGGAACAGGAAATGTTACTAGAGCTAAAACCCAGTGAAGAAATAGAAAAAGTAAATTAGAAAGGAAATAAGAGGAGTCTGCAAAGGAGAAAAAGTGTCAAAAGAAGGAAGAAAATACACATGTCATATCTGTGGGGTGAAAAAAAGAGTTAATTGAAGACACGGTAAACTCATCTACTCGGTGCAAAAAAACAATATTTAATGGCTGAAGAATACAAATCAAAAGAAAGCAGATACATGAGTCCGAACTAATTCGAACTTTCCTTCGAAATATTTGCCGATGCTTTATAGATAGCTAACGTTACCCACACAGCTTTGTCAGTAGTAGAGTTTTAAAAGGTCATTTGATTCGCCTGTATATTTGCAGATAACGTCTACTATGCGTTGTTTTTCTTAAAAAAAAGATCTCTTCACATTTTTGGCAGATTTATTATTTGGCTTCATATTTTTGGCATGTAGCTTAACGGAAAACAGCAAAAGTCATAAAAATACTTTAAAAGAAGCAGGAAGTTTCCAAACCTTGCTTAAAACGCAAAATAAGACATTTTTCCTAAACCAAACACAATAGAAAAAAGATTGTAGTAGCAATATTTTAATAATTTACTGAACGTAATTCCATAAAATCTAAGAGCATAAAAGCAAACAACTTTTTCTTAACAGTAAAAATATTTTAATTTAAATCCTTTCAATAAAAGAAAAGGATTGATCGCCAAAATAAGCACGTTTTTAAAAATGTTTTTTTAAAAAAAGTAACGAAACAATCGAAGGGAATAAAAGACATAACCATGGTAACATACAAATTTAATTTCCACCTCGAAAAAAATTTCCATTTATTTTTTATTTTTGAATTTTTTCGCAACTCCAGCGTTTGAATACGCTACCTTGCGGTGATTTATAAATTTACAGAAAAAGGTAAAACATTGCGTTCCACGTGTGTCTGTTGAGGTAAACATAGGCAGTTTGTTATGAGTATTAACGCATTCGATGTATCTTAGATTACTTTCAGGAACAGAAATTGTTTGTCCCTAAATCTATCAAGTTTCTCAACAAAAAAAATTTAGTTTTCATTAATTCCAAGTAAAACGTGAGTTGAAAGTCGTAAATGGTGAACGAGTGTAACCACAAGAAAACTCTGGTTTAACAAACTTCGCATTGGCTTGAAATTAACAACAAATATGCTCGTTTGTTCGAAGCTTCTTCTTTTTTTTCTTTTTTTTGGATGAGGATAAAGTTTTACCAGGTAAATTTGTTACTGTATTGTATGAATTTGAAAGAAGATGAGTTCTTTTTTAATTCTAAGCTGAAAAGGGGGATTTGATAACATTAACTGAAGAATTAGGGCCTTCATCTCTGCCTAATTTAAAAGTAATTAATTTAACTAATCTTGTTTTACTGCAGCATTTAGTTGGAATGGATAGTATTAAAAATATTTTCTCGAAAATATTATCGTAGAACGAAATGAAACATGTTTATTCGAGAAAGAACGTTTAGAATTTGATCTAGCAAAAACAAAAGCTAAGAGTTTTTATCTCCAAAATAATGCACCAACTATATTTTATTGCTTATATTATCGGCAGAAGAGTTTCACCAAAAATTTGTTTGGGTTATAGTTATAAAACTGTGCAAGCTAAGAACCTTTGGCGAGATTTCGCATATCAATTAAACCATTTTTATGACAATTAGATTAAAAGGGTAGAAAGATTACAGAATTCGAATACATTTTATTAAAAAATTAGAAACATTCGAAACAGAAAAAAATAAAATTAACCGATTCGGCAATTTGAGAAATAACTCAACTGCAAATGCAATACAATTAGAACTAGTCAAATAAAACAAAAAAGTATCATCTTCCTCTTTTGATAACCAGTCGTATTGTCATATAATTAAATTATCTAGTATTAAATGTTATTCTTGTCAGTCTTATGGCCACAATGAAAATGTTGTTCCATGAAGAATTGATAAATATCGCACTGAACATGAAAATGGATGATTGAGAACTACAAACTAAGTGATTTGCTTTAATCTCTGATGTTTAGCAATGCTTCTTGATTTCTTATTTCTTTCTACTTGGAACGGAATATCCACAAGACATAAAAAAATAATTTCAAAAGAATAAAAAATAAAAATCATAAATTTAAACAAAAATTACTAGGCTTATTAGCATTTTATACGCTACGGCATCCGTTTGTTATACCTTTTTCATCCGCCATTAAACGGTGGCTGCATTGCTTCCTATAATTGATAGGAGTCGCGAATTCTCGAGCTTAATTATTTAGAATCGTTTGGCTTACTTAAGGTGAGCCTTGGACTTGGGTTTTCTTTAAACGATTCCTACAGCTCACCCAATTTTCGTAGAAAGTTCGAACGAACTTCATCTGAGGGAGAAAATTCTAAGCTTTCGAATAACCTGAAACTTAAAACTGTGAATAAAGTATTTCTCCCGCGTATTATCAAATTTATGTGAAAAATGTGTTTAAAATTGGAATATAAATAGAAAAAATCAAATTTTCGAAAAATCGTTTGAGGGTTCACACCCCTATGCTATAAAATATTCTTGTGCCAAGTTTCATAAAAATCGGCCGAACGGTCTAGGCGTTATGCGTGCCACGGAGATCCAGACAGAGATCCCGACACATATACAGACAGAGATTAATGTTTCATAAGGAGCCTTGGGGGGATATTCTTGTAACCTTTTATCATCAAAATTTTATAACATTCAGTACTTACCATTACGGCTGTTACTGATATCGTTAATGATAATGTAAAAAGTCAGAAATTCGCTAGCAAAATTGCAAACGTCATTGGTAGTTTTGATGACTTTTTTTCTTCACAGTCAAGAATATAAATTAAAAACTAAAATTAAAAAAAATGCTAAACTTTTCTTCCCTGAGGAAAGCATTATTTCTTACACTAAAACACGTGTATAGTTTTTCGTTACAAATTAGTGTCGCACACAAAATAGTGTGAAATAGCCAGCAATTCGCTAGCAAAATTGGAAACGTCAATAGTAGTTTTGGTGAGTTTCCTCAATAATGAACAAAAATTAAAAAAACAAAAAGAAACAGAGAAACGTTTTCGTCCCTGAAGAAAACATTATTTCTTACACTAAAACAAGTGAACAGTTTTTGTTACAAATAAGAGTTTTTTTCAGGTTGGAATTAATGATGCTTAACCAGGGGCGCCGACTTGCAAAAATTATTGAAAGGGCTGAACGTCACCGAGGGAGGGGGGTCAAGAGGGTATCGAATCCTCCGCAAATAAATGGGGTCAGGGCGCCCTCCCCCGGAAGATTTTCAGATTTTTGTACTGTAAAAATTTTATTTTATACATATTTCCTGATGTGTATAATTTGCATGAACCAGTAATATGTGTCATGACACTTCAAGGTATTAGAATATAAAAATTGGTATGTACGTTTTCTGGTTCAATTGCACCATGTCACTTGTCTTTAAAAAAATATTTTACAGTTATATTTTGTAGTGAGCCGTGAAGTGGACATAAATTGCTGGTTGCTATAAGTGTTAATCCAACATTTAAATTTCATCAAATTTCCATCTCATATTTGACGCAATACACCATCATAGCAGTCCTTTTAAATCCGAAAGAGGCAAGTCTTTGTAGGAGAACATCTTTTAGTAAATTAAATAGGGTCTTTGGTTTGAAATTTGGAATTTCATAAAAGCCTATATAGTCATTAGAACTTCGTAATTGTTACTGACACTTCTCAAGTAAAAAGAAATTCCTCTCTTCAAGCAAAGCACTGGCCACTTCCTCTAAAAAATAAAACACACAAACTCAAATAATTAAGGGGGGTGGGCTCAAACCCCCTCAAGCCCCATGGAAACGGCGCTAGTGTGCTTAACGTTTATTGTATCCAATAGAAACGATCTATTTTATTTATTTAGAAGCATTTCAAGATTTTTTGGAAAACAATACTTATTGAAAAGTATATCAAGTGCTAATAAGGCCAACCATGGCGTTATTGGACAGCAATCTACTTTTCTAGTTTATCAAATCACAGGAAGAAATGAAGGGAAACATATAACCTTTTCTTTAAAACAAAATCGTTAATAAACACAATAAAAAATTACATTAATTAGGTTTCAAGAACAACTAAGAACTTTTTTACTCTAGTAACCTAAAGTAAAACATGTGGAAACAAACCTTGCAGTTGATGAGGTAGTTTTGACATCAATGTTGCCTGGTAATGAAAAAGTGCTTGTTGATATCCCCTTTTATCAGTTAGGCTTTCTGATAACGATAAAGTCACGATCTTGCGGATTTTTTACTATGCTGCACGAAAAAAGGAGGGATAGCCTTGTTATTAGTATGTAGGGGAAGACCGCCTATATGGTCGCTAAATGCGAGGCAAAAGAAAAATAAAAAATAAAGCATCTGAAGCCAAATTTAATTGGGAACCGCCTTAGTTACTTACATTTTTTAATAAGTATAACGATAATTGCAAAAAAAAAAAAAAATTCTGACAAAGTTGCAAAAGTCCAATTTAGGAATTTATGCGCCTATATTGAACCATAAGCTTCCTAAATTGGACCGTAGCAGTAAATGATATAATAACTTGCATTTAAACTGTACAGTCTTTTTACAGGGTGTGCAATAGAATTTGCTTTTCTTTTGGTTAGCTTGGCGCAGTGTTGATGAACCCACCAATGGCATTTTATGCACTGAAATTGAAGCTTCAGCTGAAAAAGAAAAGAAAAAAAAAATATTTTATGAGGTTGAAGCTACTATGCAACTAACTTAATAAAAACTAGTGTGAATGCTTTAATAAGCCTTAATTTATATTTTACGTAATCCTAAATGCGCATTTAAATGTCAGTACTAAATTATTTTCTACAAAAGTTTGAATTTCATATTCCTAAACTAGACTACCGGTCCTTGTAATTATTAAAAGAACCAGTCAACAAGGAACTCGAACAAGCACAAGTTTCAGTCAAATTAAAAAATTATATTTCACAAAATTGAATTTGAAGCTTATTAGATAAACATCTAGCTATGACAGATTTTAGAAAGTGTGCTTTAAAACGAAAAGTCAAAATTAATTTTCTCAATTAGAGTTAAAATATGCTTTAAATAATCCGAACTACTTTATTCAGTTACACTTATTACTTATTTTTTAACGTGATTAGTAAAAAGCTAGATTCATTTTATGTTCTCAAATCAGACCACTGGTCCGTTTTAGGAAAAAAATTTCGGTCCAATAAAGGAAAACACGCCATTTTTTTAACACGCTTTTTAATCGATTTCAAAAAAGGAGATTATGATTTCGTATTGCGGCTTTTTATGTGTATTTTCGAATTATTCCAACAGTACTGGACCGATTTGAATTTTTTTTTTTTTTTTTGGAAGGGTATACTTCCCAGATAGTCCCATTGAAATTTGGTCTGGATCTGATAAGGGGTCCCGGAGAAATCCAAGAAACTTTAAATTTCATACGTCATGGTCACGTGGCGTTGCTGTGATCGGTGTATTTTCACACCTAAGCTTTTGGCTTTCTCTTGAACGATATTTAATTCTCGTGGCACATGGATGATTAATTTTCTGAACGTTGCGCTGCATGGTAATTTTTTATTATAGGTGTTACTAATGTATTTATTACTGCGTAGCAAAACAGTAAATTAAATATTTTTTGCTACTTTAATAACTGAATCAATTACCATAATATTTATTTTACTAATAAATAACTTTATTTAGGCACCAAAATATAAAGTTCTTTATTTAATATTCCAGTTTTTAAATATATTTAGTGTTCAATTGAGGGGGAATTGAATACAGAACACCCCTCCCCGACGATTTAATTTATATTCTTTTATAATATACATTATAACTGTGTATGATTTCTGAAGTTTGACCAATATTCTGGATTTACTATTTCACGATGCCGCCAGTTTAATTTGAAATTAGGGTTATATTAATTAGCAGGCTTCAAAAAAAAAAGGAGGAGGTTCTGAACTAGTCGGATTTGTTTTTTCTTTGTACAATGTTCCATAAATACTCGAAGACACCTGTACCCAGGAGCATGCACAGGGAGGGGGAGAGAGACCTGTTGGCCCGGGCCCGAGCCTGGAGGGGGCCCACTATTTTTGTAACTAACGTTGAAATATAGGAGTAAACAATATGAAGAGGGGCCCGGAAAAGTCATTTGTGATGGGCTCCAAAATTTCTGTGCACGCCCTGCCTGTATCGATAAGGAAAAGTCTTTTTTTGTTTGAAACGGCATAGTTGCTCGGCGGTCTGATGCTAATCAAGTTCAGATTTGATGAAATTGAAGGAACTCTTCAAATGTCATACTCACATTTAAATCGATTTGTACTTTATTAACTTTGTATATCGTCTAACTTAGTGAACCGGTTTTTATGCCTTTTTTTTTCTTTTTGTTTAGTGGTGGTTTTGTTTAGAGGTGATCTAACTTAGGTTCCAAATCTTTGATTGACCCTATTTGTTCTTTAGGGAAAAGTTAAGGGTAAAACAATAAATTTCATACAATTTCCTTCACAAACGATTAAATATAAAACCCATTGATAAACAAAGGTCATAAAACAAAGGTTTATACTTTCTTTACCTATAGTTAAAGAAAGTACTAAAAATATACATTATTAAGTGCAATGATAATGATAATTTTGAATTAAGGATTCTCTGATGCAAACATAAAATTCATTCTAGTGGAATTTTAAATCTTCATCTATAGTGGGGCCATGTGAAGAAACATGCGACTTTTATCACAAGTTGCATGACACTAATTGCGAAACATAAATTACAATTTACAATTTTACAATTTTAAACTTAAAGCAATTTCGTTTTTTTTTTTTTTTTTTTTTTTTTTTTTTTTTTTTTTTTAATAGTGATTTGGGCATTTGCTTTCGGAAAGCAAACTTTGATAAAGTTGAACAAATGATGAAGACAATTTTTTTGTACATAGTTACGCATTTGAAAAAGCCTTTCTTCACAGTCGTCGAAAGTCTCCGAGACGCTCTCCGTGTTATTTACACCACTAAAAAGCAAAAAGTAAGATACTTCTAAATAAAAAAAAACCGCCTTCAAAAAATACCCAGGAACTACAAAGCAAAAAATAACTGATTACACTTACATTGAAACATAAAAATGAAATTTATTTTACAATTCCAGTACAAAAATCAACTAAACTAAACACCGAATTATAAAATAAACACTGATTTAAATTACTATACGATGAATTATTTTAAATACCTAACTAATTATATCCGATCTCTTAATTTTTAATAACTTTTGAAGTCGGGGCCTCCTATAAACTACTACCTAACGTAACTTAGTAGATTTAGTTTTAAAGACTAATTTCGCGTATAGTTAAGTTAGTGTTTAATTCAGGATTCGGTGGGTTGTCAGTTACGTTATGTAGTTGTTTATAGGAGGCCCCCGACTTTAGAAGGTTATTAAAAATTAAGAGATCGTATATAATAAGTTAGGTATTTAAAATAATTCATCGTATATTAATTTAAATCAGTGTTTATTTTATAATTCGCTGTTTAATTGATTTTTGTACTGGAATTGTAAAATAAATTTCATGTCTATGTTTGGGTAGGAAATAGAATGTAAGTGTAATCAGTTATTTTTTGCTTTTTATTTCCTGGGTATTTTATTAGCTTCACTTGTATGTTTGTGAGTGACTCTGCTTTGGGCTAAGAGCTAGTGGCTTATTACTGTTAGTACATTCCACCACTTTATGCGCGTTTCCGGCCGAGCGGTCTAAGGCGCAGCTCTTAACTGACGTCCACCTCCGGGAATCATTGGGCGTGCGTTCTAAGACCGTCTACACCGAAATTAAATTTATAATCTTGCAACTCAATTTTCGCCCACTTTTTGTGATCGGATTCTTTTAAAATTTTCTAAACAATTATTCTTTTATTTATACCTTGTCAACAACTTTCCCAATCGTGCATGTAAATACATTGCTGTAATCCCCATTAAACACGGTTTATAATACTATAAAAGCACTTTTCTCAGTTCGAAAGTTTTAGTATTATCCTACTAGATACAAGTTCTGAAAATAAGATCAAACGCGTTTTCAACACAAATCACATCGTAACTCAAGCTATGCAGATCGAAATGTGTCAAAACTTCATTCTCAAAGGTTTCAGACACAAATTTTTGTATTTCTACTGTTAGAGTGTGGCACAGATTTCTACGCTAGGTTTTAAGCCCCCGGTCCAATTTATGCAGTGGTCCAAGAAAGACGGTTTTCCCTCTAAACTTCTTAGGCAAACCCACTTAGCATATACATTGACTAGCAGTACCCGCACGGCGATGCCCGTGCTTAGAAGTTAAAGGAAGTCTGTTGGACAAAAGAAAAAAAAAATCCACGCCCCCGCCCCCCTTCTGATGTTAAATGATCATTTTTCTTCAACTAAAATGCGTACACACCTTTTCAAAAGACCTATTGGAATTTAAAACTATTCGCCAGAACACAGGAAAAGATAAATAGTAGCTTTAAAACTCAAAATAATCCTTCCACTACATCAGTCCATCGCTTAACGTGCCAAGCAGCCACGCTACCCTAACCCTGACCTTTAGCGAGTGAAGCGGATTTTCCCCTGCAATTTAAAGTGCTTCTCCAAATAAAATATGATATAATAAAAACGTTATAAAGAACAATCACAATTGAATAATACGACAAATCAAATTATGTACTTAGATATGTAGCTATCTTCAATTATAAGAACAAAAACAAACGTTGAAGAAATAAGGAAAACAAAACCCAATGGAAAAATCCTACAAAAATAAATTATGTACCTGAACATCGGAAAAAAACGCAATCAAAAATCTGTTCGCTGTTCACAACAGCGTTCCACGTAGCTACCGACACAGTCGGCCAGCGCCCTCTTGAAGAGTTAACTTTCCTCATCACCAATTAGAAATTCATAGAAATAAAAAATTAATTAAAAATTTAACTTGCAATAACAAATATTTCGGTCAATCTGATTTTAAAAAAAGCCTATAGTCTTCGTCAATAAATGGACTATTTAACACAAAAATAATATTTCAATTAGAACCAGTAGTTCCCAAAATTAGTGCGTTCAAACAAACTCTTTAATTTTATAATATTAATATAGAAATAAAAGTTCCGGTTTTCATAACATTTTTTTATTGCTGCTGCACTCCCATTAGTCATAGCGTAATGTAATATAGCCTCAGTGAATGGACTATTCAACGGAAAAATATTTTTAAATTCTAACCAGTAGTTCCTTCCTTATATGAAAGCTTTCAAACAAACACTGTTCAGATTTTTTAATAAAATAATTAATAAGAAAAATACTACAATGATACGTCATATACATTTTGCTCACAAATCCTTTTTTAGGATGTTACCTGATAAGTACCCGCGAAATTTGCATTATGTCTGCCTCGAACCTACACTCACCGAAACACGAAGGCCACACTTTCAAACCGAGCCACCGTGGCTACGCATACTCCGCGTTCCAAGCATTTTATATTATAATATAAATTTTCCCGTTTTTCATAATATATTTTATTGCTGCTCCACTCTTACTAGTCATGGCGTGATGTTATATAGCCTTATAGCCTTCCTCAATGAATGGACTATTCAACACAAAAAGAATTTTTCAATTCGGACCAGTAGTTCCTGAGATTAGCGCGTTCAAACAATCAAACTCTACTGTTTTATATTATTGGTATAGATACCATCATGTACATTTCGTGCCGCCCCTTGCCTCGTTTACGGCACCTTAGGATGCCGGGACACTCAGTTTGGGAGCACCTGCTCCAAGGACAGATCCAGAAATTTTTCAAGGAGGGGGCTGTTGAATTTTTAACTTAACTCTTACTACGTATGATTTACACTGTGCTTGGGGAGGGGGGCACTGTCACAGCATTTTTATCGACATTCTAAAACAACTAAAACGTAGAAGTTTATTCAAAGAGGTCCCTGATCCTATTCCTTCCCTGTTCCGATAAAAGAGGTATTCTAAAATTGCGCTTTAGAACTTCAATTTCGTAAGTCACTTAACCCATTCCGTCCTTAAATCATACCTGACATGTCTGCAATAGCATTTGTAAGACTTAAATTTTCCAAAATGTCTGGGGGAAGGCCTCCAGACTCCTCCTCCTAACATCACAAAGATTGCCTCAAATTGTCTTTCTGAAATTTCAACTTTGAAAACTCTCCCAGGAGAAAGCTTCGAACTCCATTTCTCTCCTTTTTGACGTTATCAAAAATGATCTTAACTTGCGTTTTAGGACTTCAATTCAAACAAATTGCCGATGTAGCTCCTCCCTTCTCGTATCTGTCATTGATCTGCTCTAAGCAGTTGCTATGTGGTGGCTATTACAAATATTCAATAATAAAAAAAATGTAGGGTAAATAATTAGTTCCTCGAACTCGGCTTTCCCATAAGTCAGCACAAATGAAACAAAATTTTAAAATAAAATTTATATACACATGTTTTGAAAGGTTTTTCAGAGCAACGAGCTACAAGACAAAGAAAAAGCTATTTTTCAAGCTTAACACTTTCTTTTTATAACTTTAAAGAGCTACTTTAATAAGTGCATATAAAACAATCGTTAGTAGATTTTACCCAGCTTGTTGTCCTCCATACTCGAATTTGATTGATAAAGTGGTTCCATATAATCCATAATTATATGAGCATGATCTTTTTCTTTTCTTTTTCTTTTTCTGTGTGAGTTTTTAAACTCTGGTTCACTCATTTCTTTTATACAGCTTTCATAGGAAGCTTTTCCTCTTTATGTGTTAAAAACAATGCGATTATGTAACGCTAGAATGTTTATGCAGAATTTAAGGTAAATCGTTTCTTTAAAAAAAGTTTAAACTGGAATCAAATTTGTAAGAGAAACAAATGTAAGTCTTTCCTTCAGTCAAAAGTACTAATTTTAGTAGCAGAAGTTGATAAAATGAGCAAAAAAAATATTAACATTTAGCGATTAAAAGAACCTTCTTTTTTCCATACAGTTATTTATTTATTATTTTTTTTAATGGCAGGGTCTTTATGACGTCACAGGGGATGTACTTTGGCGCGCTACTCCCTTACCGCTCTAAAAGTTTACGCTTTGCTCTCAACCGCGTTGTAAAGTTAAGATAATTTGCGCTTTGCGCTAATGGCATCGGTGAATGGCATTTCATCACTTGGGATGTCATATGCAGAAGCGTAAAAAATAAATTTAATCTGCGCGCACCGATTAAAATAATTGTCAAAAAATATTAAACTTTGTCAAATTATTTAAAAAGAATGGTTAAATCCCATGTTTTTAAACCTAGTCGTTCAGAAAAAATACTTTTAAAATTTCTCAAACAGCCCCATTATGAAATGTGTGAATTTGTCCCTAAATATTTATCATTCATGAAATATTTTGAGAAATTGATTGCTTACAAATTTAAAAACTTGTTGCTTTATCATTTATTTTCAACAACTCTAACCTTAAAAAAATAAATACAGACCATTTCTACTACGTTTATCTATTCTAATGCCATCACTCGTCTTTTTTGACATCCTTCAAAGTCTCAATGTACTAAATATTGTTTTAATATTTCTGTAACTCAGAGTACCGAAGTAAGTCCAAAAAAATTGTGTTTTTCCATTTATTAGTGCATTGTATGCAGAAGCAAATTCCACATCGAGCCATGTGAATGTAATTCGTAAAGAGAAATACTTTTCCATTTTCTAGCAAGGTTAAAAGAGCGCAAGTCTCATCCTTTGCATGGGCCAGAAAATAGTTTTTTCTCTCTGCTGTAAAATTATCATAATGTGATTTACGTCTTTCTGGCTATGAGGTACGGTGTTTTCAAACCCTCTTTAGAAAATGATCATTTATAATGCATTTTAAAGCAATAACCAATCCTTTCTACGTTTAAAAAGAAAAACTTCTTTTAACTTTTTTGCCGTTAAGGAAAAACATTCAAGATGCTTTTCTTTAAAGGAAAAAAAAAAAGACGAGGTGGGCAGCATAATGTGATAAGTACATTCGGTTTTTTCCTTCTTCACCAGTTCTCAATCACTCTTCGTTTTTTTCTAATTTTCACATGTATAAGCATTGTTTTTTCTAATGTTTTACTTTTAGGCTCAAGTATATTTTTCTAAAACTGTAATTGAAAAAAGAAAGAAAATGCTTGACCTTTGAACTGTTATCAGTGAAACGATGTCTGCTCTATTAAAATATTCTTAATTCAGCAATAACCTTTTAAATAGTTTTTTTCATAAAGTGCTGAAACTCCCTAGTGCAATATCAAGAGAAAATACTTAAATGAAAAAAGACAAGATTTTTTTTTTAATTACTTCGTTAAACAAATATTTTCTTACGATGTAACTATTTCCTATGGACTTGTTTTCATGTTGCATGTCGATGCATTTGGAAAAAGAGGTTTTCCGTTCAATAATTTCAATCAGTTTAAAACTACTTTAATAATCTCTAGAAGATGCTTTAAATGTATTTTCACCTTCAAAATTACTATTTAAAATGTGATTCATCAGAAAAAAATTGTATAAATTATGTTTTTGAGCATTTTCCCCCCTTTCTCAATTTATCCTTATATATTATTTCTGTAGCCTGTTTTTTGTCGCAACGCGAGATCTTTCTCATTTTTTGATCTATTTCTTTGATTTACCTCTTATTTTAAAGCTTATCGTGCAGGCTAATGATGAAAAATAAACACACGGGCTAAAAATTTTTTTCGGTCAAAGAAAACCTTTTTTAAAGCAACGGACTGAGGTTTACAGTTAAATTTATAAATTTAACTTCACTTCAATTGATTTTTGCAGAAAACTATCATAAACATTTTGATTAGTTATGAGTTTTTTTTTTTTTTTTTTTTGCTATAATAGCTTCACCTAATGTCTGATTTACTTTCTTCAGTGCCTTACGTTAAAAAACAATGCAAATAGCATTTAGATTTGAATAACAAATGTCTTCGATTACTACAAAAGTAAGCTTTTTTCTGTCAGATTTTAATGACCTGAATATCACTAATTGCCGCTTAGCTCTGGAAAGAGCGTAAAAGGGCGGGATAAATGAATGATTCTGGTTCTAATTAACACCAATTTATTCAGCGCTGCGTCGCGTTTAAGTGCATTGAAGTGTTTGACTTTTCCCATTAACATCTCAAGTTTGGCTAAATGAAAGGAGCAAAATATTTGCATTTTAAATGTATTTGCACAGTTAAAAATGTATTTGCTCACGTGTTATGCTAATTGACGATACAAATAATGCACAAACGTTCAAAATTGTTCAGAGTCTTGCTTGGGTTTCTAAAGTCCAGAAATGGCACTCTAAACGTGACTGTGATAAGGAAACACATACAGAGCGTGACTTTTTTTTTTTTTAACTTAAGCATTTTTTATTCACTACACTTTTCCATTTTTATTGATAATTCAATTCCTAGGTGCTCTTCCACCAATTTTGCCTTAATTAATTAATGTATTTTAAAGATTTATTTATTGAACGTATTCTTGCTTTCTAGTTAACGTTACTTACAAAGAAGAGACAAAACTTTTGTTTTGTTGCTATCTTTGGAATGAAAATTATCCTTCAAATTCATTTCGTGTTATTAATTAGCTTTGAAAATTCTTTTTTTAAGCACTTTTATTATACTTGGCCTGATTGTCACGGAAAAATCTGAGGCCTGCTTTTGCTTATATTTCAGCTACTAGACCACTTAGAAACGTCGGGATATCACTACACGGTTTGCTTAATCTTAAGATACAACTTAAAGGTAAAAAAAACTCAATTCTATTGATACTTCTATTAGGATGGAAAAAAGCAAATTTCATGTAATCTTCTCATTAAATGATTAAAAAACCCATTGTTACAAATTTTGTTGCCTTAGAACAGCAATATTAATAATAAAAATTTTGAATCAATGCTTCTCTTGAGCAAGCATGAAATTTATTCACTATCATTCCATTCTTAGGAATTTTATCCTCTTCTATGCCAATAATCAAAAACGGGGTAAAATAAAGAGACACATTAGGATTTTTAACACGAGTAACTTGTATGTTTTGAATTATAAATTAGTTTGGGAAACCTTTGATATTTAAATGGTTTTAATTAAAGTAGCAAACAAATAAATCCTAAACAGGAACAAGAATTCATTTTTAGTGCACATTGCTTAAAGTTTTAGACACCTTTATAGGTTTTTTTTCCTTTTAGTACGGAGCACTTATATGAAAAAATACGGTGAAGTTTCATAATAGTAACATTATTCTATTTATGAAATAAATTTACATTAAAACGAACAAAATAAGAGATTTTTTTTTTTAATACTAAGCACTTTTCATAATGCACTCAAAAGAACAAAAAAACTTTTCTGGGTCAACAAGGACAATTTCAGTACTCCTGTAGTTTTCAATTATTCCACGAAAATGACACCACAAACTAAGAAAAGTACGGCTTGAGTTACTTCAAATCAAATTTTCCCATTAAGAAAAATATGCGTGTTTCAACATTCCAATTTTTCATTGAAAGCTAGATGATGATAAGAAATTCTCTACAGGACTTGGCCGAACTTTTCTTCGTTTGTGGTGTCATTTTCTAGGAATAACTGAAAATTACAGTAGTAATGAAATTACCCTTTCTGACCAAGAAAAGTTATTTTGTTCTTTTGAGTGCATAATGAAAAGTGCTTAGTATTTTTTAAAAAAATATGTTATTTTATTTTGAAAACACTTTTTAGTATCCATAAGTTCTAAAACTAAAAAAAAATTAGTTGACACTAAAAAAAAAATCATGCAAAATTTAATCCAAGTTTTATGCCTTTTTCTTCATTTTCAAAAATTGTTTCCAGCCAAAAAAATGAGGAAGTAAAAAACTAAATATTCTTTTGTTTTAACCTGCAAGAGATGTTTTTTAGAAAAGTATGTCGTTTAAAATGCATTTACTAATCATAAAAACTCACAACTTACTAAATAATATAGTAAAATGAAAAAATAATATATGTGTATGAATGCCTTAAAGGCATGCATCATGAACCAATATACTAAATCCACAGACATTGTAAATTTCATATAAAGCGAAAATAACAGCAATGGAAATGTATAACAATTAAATCCTCTGGTGGATTGATATCCTTCGAAATCATTCAAACTATACCCAAAATTTCGGAATCAGTTGATGGAATAAGGAGACATCCCTCAAATATAATAGAAATTCCGATTTGTTCCTGCTTTTCTTAGCTATAAAGTGAACCAACGTTATCATTAGGCTCACTTCGTAGCCATACAACTCGTTCCACCAACAGTTTCATCCATACTAGCCGCATTCAAACCTTTTTTTAAAGTTTCACTTGCAACAGACCTTAACTTTCAAACCCTCTCTCCGTTCATCAATGGACACTGCTTAATATCGTACAGAGCCTCTTTTTTTAGAGAAGAACTTAAACTTTTCCCTACATTATCGTTCTATTCCTATTGTAGACATTCAATTATTCCTTCCATGTTAGTTTCCCAGCTGAAAATTTTCATATCAGTCACTATCAAAACCTTCCTTCAAGTTTCAATAACCATATCTCCGTCCCTCAATGAACACCACTTAATATCATAAAGGCATTGCAGCCACTCAATTCCTTCCACCTCTTTCGTTTTCTAGCCGATATTTTTCGTATCAGTCATTTTCAAATCCTTCCTTCAAATTTAAATAGCCATCTCTCCGCCCATCAATAGACAATATCATGATGACATTACAGCCACTCAATTCCTTCCATGACGTTTGTATCCTAACTGAGATTTTTCAAATCAGTCTCTTTCAAACCCTTCCTCCTAATTTCAATAACAACCTCTCCGTCCATCAATGGACACTACTTAACATCATAAAGACATTGTAGCCACTCATTTCCTCCCGCCACGTCGATTTCCTAGTTGAAAGTTTTCATATCAGTCACTATCAAAACCTTCCTTCAAGTTTCATTAACCATCTCTCCGTCCATCAATGGACACCACTTAATATTGTAAAAAGTAACTTTTCCTCGCAGAACAACTCAAACATGAAGACACATTCCCTTCATTTTTATTAGCTTTTACGATTCCCCTTTCTTCACTTTCTATTTTAAAACCTAGAGAATTATTTCTAGACGTCAATCATTGTTTACTTCACCGATTATCACGACAAATGTAAGTTTAAAAGGTGATCAGATTTTTTAAAATTAACTCCAAGGAATAAATCACGTTTTCAATTGCTTCTGAAAATTAACATTTATCTTCACAAATCTATGACACAAAAACGTTACTTTTCTATGTTAAAACATTATTATTTTATTATAGAAAAATTGAATTTTTTTTGAAAAATTATAGATGACAAAAGAGTTTTCCTTCTTTATCTTATTTACATCTATTGACGATTTTTACCACGAAACTTTTCTTTAAAAAATCACATCAGTAATTATTTCTGAAGTACATAAAAAGCGTCCAAGTTTTGAGGTTCATTTTTGTCTGCTACAGAAAAAGAATGTAACCTTTGAAAGAGAATATTCTCTCTTGCATTAATTACGTTTCAAATCATAATTAGATCTCTTCTCTGAAATCTCGAATTGCTTCTTCTTCCAAGTAATTATAAAAGTAATTATTTTCTGAAATTCAGATTTTTCAGTAGTTTCTCAGGTTACGGAAAGAAATGATTTATTGAAAATATGACTCCTCATTAAGGACTTCACAAAATGAAGCATGAATTATTTAAATGCAATTTCATTTTCAAAAAGTGGATGAAGTTGCTTCTTAAAACTGACATCGTCAGAGTTTACGTGTCTTAAACTATTTATGTGAGATAGTCACTTTAATAAGAGTTTTTAACTTAGTTATCTAATTTACAAATTCTTTTCCAGGACTCTTTTATTTCCCTACGAATGCAAACACAGAAATGTTTCAGTAGCATAATTAATTCTCACAATAGCAAACACAGTCAGCTTTATCATTCAAAGATTCACTCTCTCAGTGCTAAACGAGCCATTGAAAAAGAATTAGAACAAAAAAGTAGAACGAAAGGAACGTGAGAATAGGAAGATATGATCTTTTGGTTACAAAACAAATAACTATTTGATGAAACGTTCAACCAAAATACGCAACGTATTGCAAGCATAAATAACCTTTTTTCGAACGAAACCTTTTTTTTTTTTTTTGAAGTCATCAAGTCATCTTTGAAAACTAAAAATGTTTGAAAGCATAAAAACGTATGAAATATTATACAAAAAAGCATTTACATGCTTCTCTTAAATCAATCAATTTAAATCATGAATGAATTTAATTGTTTGAGTTCTATAATAACAATTAAAGAAAACGTTCATCTTGTGCAAATTATGTATTGAAATAAGATACAAAAGCAATTTGTCTTCATTTTTTGTTGACATTTTTTCTGAAATAGTTACTTTTATGTTGTATACCAAACCCGACATTGAAATTTATTTATTTATTTATGTAAGCTGAGAAATGGATATAAAACTTATGAAAGCCAAATTTATGCCATGAAGTGAACAAAACGTGTCCTGAAACCAATGAGGGTTAAATCTTTACTAATGATGAAGTTCAACGTTTGGATGTCTGTCGAGATCTGGATTTCTGTCTGGATGTCTGGATCTCTGTAAAGCGCAAAGCGTCTTGACCATTCTGCCGATTTTCCTGGAATTTGGCACAAAATTTGTTTGTAGCATGTGGGTGTGCACATCGAAGCGGTTTTTTGAAAATTCGATTTTCATTCTTTTATATTCCAATTTTAAGAACATTTTACCAAGCAAATTATCATAACATGGACAATTAAATTACCAAAACATGAACAAGCAAAATACCGTAACAGAGACGAGCAAATTACCATAACATGCGCGAGCAAATTAACATAGCAAATTGGCGAGAAATTCATCATCTATTATTTGTAAATATACAGGCGAACCAAATGAACTTTTAATTTGCTACTACAGGCAAAGCCGTGTGGGTGCTACTGGTACACTATAAAAAAAGAAGTGATTTGTGAAATTATATTTTTCAGAAATATCCTTATACAAATTTAATAAAACAGTAAATATGGTGTAAATATATCATGAAAGCTATTGCTTTTAAAACTGTGCAAAGTCGGATGTCAGTTTTCCAAGTAGCTACTGCTCTTATGAATATATAGTATTTTATACAATCTCTCCTGAAATAAAAACGTAGATAAAGTTTTGCAAAACGAAGGCTTTCTTGGCAATATTTCTTCGCAAAATGCAAATAACTTTGTTCGTGTGTAAAGAAGGGCTTTTCAAGAATCTCATTTACATTTTATTTCAGCATGTCAGTTGTGGACTACTGAATGAAATATCTCAAAGGTTAAGATCTTTTTCAAAGAGTTTTTTCATATAATTAAATTCTATAATGGAAAATACGGAATTCGCCAAGCCGTCTTTGTGATTACAGATTCTACTTTTATCAAATAAATTGAGGAATCTACATTTCTAAGTAAACATTTGACCAATGATACGCTTCTAGTCATGCTATGGCTGTTTATTTGTGTGAAAGGAAAACATCCTTCTACTTTAATGTACAAGTGTTTTGATAATAGTGTCAGGGGAGGTTTCTTTCATTTTATTGAGAAAGTATTGTACATTTTAAACCACAAATATGTTTCTGAATTTGAGTACGTATTGCTTAAAAACAGTGATGCTTCAAAGAAAAAAAAACTTTTTCAATTAGGTACAAAAATTATTTTTTTGATATACTTAAACACATGCCATTTAGTGCAGACAACATTCGAAAAAGAAACTAACTGTGCCATTTACAAAAAACATTTAGTGTCTTTCTTTTCCTATTTATGAATTGGACATCCGTTACAAACGAATTATTTATGCATTACTACTCGCCATTTTCCTTTTTACCACCTGTTGCTAAAATAATCAATTCCTTTCGGACGTTTCTGTACCACATTATTCTCAGCAATGTTATTAAAATGAATTGTACAAGATGTGCTCTGTCTTTGCTTCATGTTTAGTGATGAAGCATCAGCAAACATTTCTGAAAATTAGAGAGCTAACATGGGGTACTGTTTATGTTTTTAGGATTAAAAACATGGAACTAGACACTGGACTACATAAAGCCTGAGATGTATTTATAACAGTGACAATATTGGTGAACATGAAACGCAATATGTATAAAAATATTTTGCAGCCGGTATAATGTTCCGACATGAAAAATAGACCCAATTTAAGAAATATAAAGGATTTTTTTTATAAATTGGCAGAACAAGAAGGGCTTATAACATGAAAAAGTGGATTTACAGAGATAAATTTCGGGCAAAAAGTTTGTAAAAGTGTTTTCATGTAATGTATTTCATTTTGAATTCATTAGAAAGTTCTTTTGGTTCCTTATGTAAAACGAGTTAGTAACGAATTTAGCTAATTGTATCATTTTACAAAATCTTAATGCCTTCAAGAAATTGAAGAAAAGTAATCTTAAAATGCTTTTTTTTTTGCACAGATGTCGCACGTTTTTTAAAGACATGCTGAACAATTGTCAAGTACACACTTAAATGGCTAGCATTTATAATTGAGACAAATCGTACTAGGCAGCATTGTGGAAGCTACAGAGAACCTGATCACATCATTGGTGCGCTGCCAAGCTAGACTTGCTCCAACTACAGTTTGCATGCTTTTAGCCTTGCTATGAACTCAATGTAAGAGCACAATAGCAACACTAGATTAATGTCAGAATAATTCCGACACAAATTCGTACTCAAATTAAACAGAAAAGACCTTCAGTGAGCAAAAGTGAATGACAGAAATATTTGTACTATCTGGCCACGGATTGTAAGGAAAGGTAAACATCCAAGTTACTGGCGGAAATGGGCGCATCTATCAGTTCTCAGGGATGTCAGCATTTGCAGATGCATGTTAGCCCCTAAATTAAGCAGAGTCTCACATCCAAATAAGCAGAACACGCGCGTCAAATTTTTACTTTGCCCCTCATTCATATTGACTCATCTTAATTGGACGTTTGCCAACTGCATGCAGTCGGTAGTTAGACAGTATTGCAATCGTTTTTCAACACTGAGTAAAAGCACGAGGCGGCTTTTCTGTGTTGCTTTGGTGTCAAACTAAATCCCTTCTTAGATTTTCTTCTTAACAACCAGCGACAAATAAAATGAATTTTAAGAAAATAGTTGCAATATTTTGATTAGCTATTCAACTAAACCACGCGAAAGAGAAAGATAACTTTGAAAACATTGAATTATTTACTACCACGCGTAAGAATCACCCACCTTTCTGGAAAAATTTCATATTGAGGAATTCCGCAAATTTGAGCTTCATTTGGTTCTAAGCAGATCAGATCTTACACCCTCGTATCACTGACGCAGTATTAGATTTCTGAAAAAACGTTAATCTGTGTTTTCTCCATTGCATTACATGAGCTCATTTTCCTGTGGCATT
This sequence comes from Uloborus diversus, assembly GCF_026930045.1. Taxonomy (NCBI): domain Eukaryota; kingdom Metazoa; phylum Arthropoda; class Arachnida; order Araneae; family Uloboridae; genus Uloborus; species Uloborus diversus. The sequence continues at coordinate 74,271,974 of NC_072731.1, read as the reverse complement.
TAAGATGTTCCTTAATTTAAGCAAAATGCTATCCCAAAAGCGAGGAAAAAATTTTAAATTTAATATTTCAGCACACATATTAACGAAAGAAACAAAAGCCTATGCACCCAAAACTTTGCCTTAAGCAGCTAGTGATAAATAACGTATAAAGAGAAACTTTGCGTGACTTCACTCACTATTTTGACTAGACGAAACTAAGAAATTCTAAAACTAATGGCATTCTTAAACTACATCAACCTGGTATTCTTTAAAAAATATTTTTTGATGTGTACAGACCAACTTTTCTTAAAACCACTTCACTAAGCTAGAAAATATTATCCAAAAATGCATTATGTATTCCTTTTCTTTGCATCCTTCTTTTTTTTTTTTTTTTTTTTTCTAATCTGTTTCCAGCTTCACGAATCAGAAACTTTTCTGCGTTCAGATAAGAATTCAAGCTGAATTTTATAAAATAAGTTTTTCATTCCTGAATATTTGAATCGCGTTTTCGCATTTCATCGTTTACTTTCATGCGCCATGACATTTTCATGTTTGCATGAAAGGAATCTGATCTACCAACAAACAATGAACGAGAAATTTGGAAGTCTTGCTTTTTACAACTCGGCATAACACATAAAAAAAATAGCTTCTCCTTACTTGTCTTCGAATTTTAAAATTTTAATGGCATTCTTTGAGCCACTCGTATACTAAAATGGAATTGTTGACAGTATTTCTTCTGTCTAAAAGGAAAAAAAATGCTAAAAATGCCAGGAGTTTTTCCGTGGTTATTGCAAATAGTATTTTTTTATTTCGTTGTACCTGAATTTGACAGTGGAAAAATATTTCCCTCCCAGTTATTTTTTTTTCGATATTTTGACGTGTCTCAAACATATATTTTTAAAATTTTTGGATTACCAGTGACTTTGAAAACAATGAAAGTATTACAGTAGTATGTAAAAGAACCCTTCCAGATTCGCCATTTTGACATCATGAGAAAAGATATTTTTAGTCAAATGAATCATACGAAAGAAACACGAAAAAATCTGATGTATATATATATATATATATAAAGGGGAGAGTGGCCCAAAGCGGGTAGATTTTCTAAGAACGCTCAAAAAAATTTTTGGACTTTTATCGCAACAATTTTGGTTATTTAATTTCCTAGCAGGGTTCTTGAACTTCAAAATTAAAAGTGATTTTTGCATTGTTTTAAACCCAATATTTTTTTATTATCTAACTTTACTAATATTTGAAAAACCCGCTTTGCCCTACCTGGGAGCCCAAAGCGGGTAAGCTTAACTAATTGTGATTTGGTACATTTGTCAATCAAATATGAAATTATAAATGATTAAAATAGTTGACAGGCTTCTGCCGTTATATAAATATGTATAAAACAGTTGTCGGGGAATGTGGGGCAAAGTGAAATGGTTAAAATGACTGAGTATTTTCATAATAAACAAATGGAAAATTTGTTTTGAAAATCGCAATACATCAAGAAAGAACATTGTATTTCATAGTAAAACTTTCTTGGGAACTTTTCACTTTTTTCTTTTATTATGGAGCAAAGTAAAAAATAAAATATTTTCTGTCCGATTCTAAAATACATTTTGGATCAAAAGAACCGGTAAATAAGATGTTGTATGAATAAATGAAGATATAACAAAACAATTAACGAATAACTAAATGAATAAATCTATAAAACATAAAGAAAAATGAATGAACGAGAAAAAGAATGAATAAATAAAATAAGTGAATGAATGAAAAAATATAAGTGAATTACTCAATGAAGGAATGTAAATGAATTAATTAATAAATAAAAACGTAAGTGATTTACATTAAATGATTGAGTGCGTAAATGAAACAATCTACTCACTTTGCCCCATCCACTTTGACCCTACGTACTTGACTAACTTTGCAATTTATTTAAAATACAAATAAGCTTAATATCAACTAAATTGACACTGCGTTGGATGTTAGGAGGTCTCAATTAATAGTTAAAATGTTAAAATAAGAACTTTATCATTTATATTAACAAAAATAATTTTTGACTTACAACAAAATATATTACAATACGAGTATCAATTTTTTAAAATTGCCTGTATTACCAGGTGCTTAATCTTCGGCGGTATTTTTTTCCTAACTGGAATGATGGACTACATATGGTTCCTCACAGTTAAAATAATACCAGATAGGTGGAGCTAAAAGCAGAGTAAATATTTCACCATTTCACTTTGCCCCGCCATTCCCCCCCCCCCCCCCCCCCCCCCCCCCACTTTTTTCCCTAATGATTAAGTGTAGCAATCAGGAAGATTTTTAAACATACATTTTCTGTTTTCATTTCGTTAAACTTGTATTCGTGCCGTTTCTTTTTACCTCTTTTTAACCGACTTCAAAGAAAAAGGTTATGATTTTGTATTGCGGATTTTTATGTATGTTTTCAAATTATTCCAACACTACTGGACCGATTTGAAAAAAAATAAAATTTTTGTTTGGAAGGGTATACTTTCCAGATGGTCCCATTGTAATTTGGTCTGGATCTGATAGGGGGCACGGGAAAAATCCAAGAAACTTTAAATTTCATATTTCACGGTCACGTGGTTTTGCTGTGATAGGTGTATTTTCACACCTAAAATGTTGGCTTTCTCTTAAACGATATTTAATACTCGCGGAACATGGATGATTCATTTTCGCATCGCTGCGCTGCCTCATAGGCGAATTTAGGACTGAGTTCCTGGGGGGGGCAGGATTTTTTTTTTAGCAACATTTTTATTGCCCCCCCCCACTCCCATGTTTTTGTCTGTTTCCTGTCATGCATAAATCCATGCGTTACTTTTTTGTGTGTCGTTTTCATTAATGTGTGCTTTCATGCTGTCCTTTTTGAATTGACCTTAAGAGAGGGAACTGGTATCGAGAGTGACGCAGGGCTCCCTTTTAAGTAGGAAATAGAAAATCTTCAAATTTAGGGGGCCGGGAGTTTCTCCCCCGAAGGAAATTTTGTAAAATGGATATAAATTTCTGCATTTTGAAGCCTTATAAAGGTTAATTGGGTAGACATAGAAATTAATAACTAGGTTATACAGTTGTACAGTATTGTTCAAATAACAAAAAGCACTCCCACTTTTATGTGAAAGCATTGTTTTTTCAAAGTCATGGTGTGTGTGTGGGGGGGGGGCATTGATACCCCGTTGAAGTTTTTTAAATGACGGGCATGTCTCTTTCTTGCAGTCCATCTTTTATATCGACCTTTATATTTGTCTATCTATCTATATATACGATCTATGCATATCTACCTCTAACAGTAATTAACAATCTTTTTTATTTATATAAGTATTAATTCGAACAAAAACATTTTTTGTCCACTCAATCTCTATCTCTGTATCTACCTAACCTAACCGCCAATCCGTAACAGAAACAAAGATCATGCAAAAAATCGGGGAATTTATTTATTTAATTAAAATAGCCCGCAAAAAAGGGCTCTATGTTCCCCGTAGTGTGCAAAAAGTAGCGCTTGGAAAAAGATAAAAAACTAAAAAAAAAAGTAAAACGATTTCAGTTGGATCACGTGATGAGGTAAGTTCGGAACTCAGCCGGCAAGCAAACAGCTCGCGTTGCGATTTGCATTTAAAAAATTGTAAAAAAAAAAAAAAACTATTTCGTATTTTTAAAAACTTTTTTCTTTTGAAGGGGGCGGAATGTTTTTACTATTACCAACTAAAATTTTAGAATTGAGGGTTCAGTATTTTTCGCAGCATAGATTTCGAAAAAAACTAAACCCAGAAAAAAATGTAAAATAAAGGTTTTTTCAAAAATTCATAAAAAATACAAAAATTGCTCTATCTTCAAAATGTTTTCATTCATCATATTTAAAATTAAATTTCCTACACTACAGTACAAAAAAATCCGTCTAGCGCGATTGGTTCGGGGTCTGTGAGGTTAAAAGTACTAAAAAGTGCTAAAAATAACATAAAACATTGAATAATTTATTTTCTAATTAAAATATCAAAAATCTAAGCCCGAGGTGCACATCTTCAGCAAAAACTGTACCTGCATACCAAATTTCATCTTTCTAGGTTCTACCGTTTTCCCGAGATGCGCGCCACACACACACACACAAACATCTTATATGTATAGATAATATGTTACAAACGTGAGAACCATGATTTTTACATTTTCAATACAGGATGTGGCAAGGAGCTGAATTTGACTTATTTTGGCGTTCCTCCCCCTCTACCATTTGTTACAAAATTTAAAATTTAAGGTTTGTAGCCACACGTTTCCAAATATTCAAGGTTTTCAAGCACTTAAAAATGAAATTAGTTTTTTCAAACAAATTCCATTTTTTAAGGAACGAATCATGATTTTTTTTTGGGGGGGGGGAGTTAGGGACTTACTTCAAAGAAAGGGTCCTAAGCAATAGTTTGTTTATCTTATAGGCAAATTCGGCCCTGTTTGTAATTCACTCTTACCTGCAGATTTTTGCTTGATTTTTTGTATTTTTTACGAAAATTCGTCAGTTTTTACGGTTAAAGGATTTTTACGATTTTACAAATCTTTATTAGGTTTTCATAGACTTTTATAAAATTTCTGCAAATTTTTCCTAAACTTTTGATGACTCAATTATTTAGTTTTCAATAATGACAAGGACTGACTCACTTAGACTTAGATGATTATGACTTACCTTACTTTTTAAACAGTATTTATAAAGTAAGTAAAATTGTACTCTCCCTCTAAGTAAAAACATTCATTTAATCAGAACACTCAGATAACTGAAATTTATTCAGTTTGCGATAGAATTTATTTTCTCTCTCTCTCTCTCCCTCTCGTTAAAAAGAGAGAGAGAAGGAAAAAAACACTATTTTTTAGAATTTCTCAAAAGGCCAATTAATCTACTAAGAGCATAAATATTATGCACAAATAATACTTCAAATGTGGACACAAATCATAACGAGTAGATCGTTCTGTTAGCGCAAATGGGGGGGAGGAGTTTTTTCTCCTTTGCTTTAGGTTCTAATTTGTTAAAATAATCGTCAATTATTACAAGTGTTGCAGCTTAATGTATAGCCCGTTTAGCCTATATTTTCATTCATATACTTGCCCAAATGGTTTTCAGTCCAAAATAGTGAATTTAAACACATTTTCAGTACCCCAGTGACAGCTGTACTATTTGTATTTAATGTTCGTTCCCCCCCCCCCTTTTCGTTTCTCCCATCAGAAAACGACATTCGCTTTTCTCTTCATTTTTATTAAACTATTCAAAAAAGAAAAAGTCATGATTTTTTTTTATTTCATGATTTTGGAAGATGTGTTGTTACTATATAAATACTACATAAAGTCGTCCTAAAACTGGGGGAGCACTGCCCCCTGTGCCACCCCCCCCCTAAAAATCCACCTATGCCCTTCTGAAAAAATAATAACTGTTTTTTTTTTTAATATTTTGGAAGACGTGTTGTTACTACATAGTCTTGGCATTGCCCCCCTCTGCCCCCCCCCCATAAATCCGCAATGCGCTGCCTATTAATTTTTTATTATAGGTGTTACTAATGTATTTCTTACTGCGTAGCAAAGCAGTAAATTAACTATATTTTGCTACTTTAATAACCGAATCAATTACCTTAATATTTAATTTACTAATAAATAACTTTATTTAGGCACTAAAATATAAAGTTCTTTATTCAATATTCCAGTTTTTAAATACATTTAGTGTTCAATTGAGGGGGAATTGAATACAGAACACCCCTCCCCCACGATTTAATTTATATTCTTTAATAATATACATTATAACTCTGTAAGATTCCTGAAGTTTGACCAATATTCTAGATAAACTATTTTACGATGCCGCCAGTTCAATTTAAAATTAGGGTTATAATAATTAGCAGGCTTCAAAAAAAGGAAGGGGGTTCTGAACTCGTTGGATTTGTTTTTCCTTTGTACAATGCTCCATAAATACTAGAAGACACCTGTACCCAGGAACATACACAGGGAGGGGGAGGGACACCTGTTGCCCGAGCCTGAAGGGGGCCCAATATTTTTATAATTAATGGTGAAATATAGGAGTAAACAATATGGAGAGGGGCCCGGAAAAGTCATTTGTGATGGGCTCCAAAATTTCTGTGCACGCCCCTGCCTGTACCGATAAAGAAAATTCTTTTTTTGTTTGAAAAGGTATACTTCTTCGGCGGTCTAATGGTAATCAAGTTCAGGTGTGATGAAACTGAGGGAACTCTTCAAATGTCATACTCGCATTAAAATCGATTTGTACTTTATTAACTTTGTATATCGTCTCACTTAGTAAACCGGTTTTTATGCTTTTTTTGTTTAGTGGTGTTTTTGTTTAGGGGTGGTCTAACTTAGGTTACAAATCTTTGATTTACCCTATTTGTTCTTTAGGGAAAAGTTAAGTGTAAAATAATAAATTTCATGCAATTTCCCTCACAAATGATTAAATATAAAATCCATTGATAAACAAAAGTATATACTTTCTTTACCGATAGTTAAAGAAAGTACTAAAAAAATATAATATTAAGAGTAATGAGAATGAAAATTTTGAATTAAGGATTCTCACAAGCAAACATAAAATTCATTCTAGTGGAATTTTTAATCTTCATCTATAGAGGGGCCATGTGAAGAAGTATGCGACTTTCATCACGAGTTACATAACACGTATTGCGAAACATAAATTATAATTTACAATATTACAATTCCAAAACTTACAATTTTACAGATTTAAACTTAAAGCGATTTCGATTTTTTTTTAGTGACTTGTGCATTTCCTTTCGGAAAGTGAACTTTGATAAAGTTGAACGAATGATGAAGACATTTTTTTTTTGTACATATTTACCCATTTAAAAAAAAATTTCTTCACAGTCGTCGGAAGTCTCCGAGACACTCTCCGTGTTATTTACGCCACTAAAAAGCAAAAAGTAAGATACTTCTAAATAAAAAAAAAACCGCCTTCAAAAAATACCCAGGAACTACAAAGCAAAAAATAACTGTTTACACTTACATTCTATTTCCTACCCAAACATAGAAATGAAATTCATTTTACGATTCCAGTACAAAAATCAACTAAACTAAACACCGAATTATAAAGTAAACAGTGATTTAAATTACTATACGATGAATTATTTTAAAAACCTAACTGATTATATATGATCTCTTAATTTTTAATAACCTATTGAAGTCGGGGCCTCCTATAAACTACTACCTAACGTAACTGAGTAGGTTTAGTTTTAAAGACTAATTTCGCGTATAGTTAAATTAGTGTTTAATTCGGGATTCGGTGGGTTGTCAGTTACGTTATGTAGTTGTTAATAGGAGGCACCGACTTCAAAAGGTTATTAAAAAATTAAGAGATCGTATATAATTAGTTAGGTATTTAAAATAATTCAACGTATAGTAATTTAAATCAGTGTTTATTTTATAATTCGGTGTTTAGTTTAGTTGATTTTTGTACTGGAATTGTAAAATAAATTTCATTTCCATGTTTGAGTAGGAAGTAGAATGTAAGTGCAATCAGTTATTTCTTGCTTTGTAGTTCCTGGGTATTTTTTGAAGGCGTTTTTTTTTTATTTAAAGGTAATTTTTTAGACAATTTTTTCTTTCAAATTCATACTGAAATAATTGCTAACTTTAGCGATGTCATTCTACTATCAATTTCAGTGGGAACCTAAAAGTGAAAAAATATCTAAGTTTAAGAAAATGTAAAAACAAAATTTCAGTGGCGAATCATTGCAGAACGGAACAAAAAAAAAAAAAAAAAAAAAGCAAGATTTGGTTTTATATAGACCCTAGCATGCTTACTGTTATTTCCAAACAACACTTCTTAAACATACACGAGTGGAAATAACGCAGCCTATCAGCCAAACCTAGGTCTTTCTCATTCGCACACAACAATTCAGATGATTTATACTATGCACCACAAAGGATTCCATTAAGTGAATCGTAGACGAATAGCGAGTCTGTGTTGAATAGTAGAGTATAAGATGACTTTGGGAGCACCCGTAACATCCCTCCTCGTATCAATGTCACAATAGATAAAATAGCAGTGAGAACGTGTTAATAAATAGCACTTAAGGAACAGTTCGTGCAGAATTAAACGAGCTTGCTTATCCAGGAACCAACTTCAATTACTTTTTTGCCAGCTAATTCTACTTCTCAATAGACTAAAATGCAAATTATGTCAAATATGATGTTTTAAATACTTACAACTGATTTAGGAGAACAGCATGAGTTTGTTTTGTGTGATACGGAAATTAGAAGTTGATAGTATAAGCACTGCATAGAATTCCGTCTCTTAAAATATTAAGTTTGACGTTTCAATGAATACTAGCTAGGATTAATGACTAGTTTTGAGCACCCAGATAGTAATGGGCATCAGCAGGTTTGTCTGGCAATGTCAATATTAAGTTTGAAATGATTCGTTGTTTACGGTATCAAATGGAAGGATGCGGCGTTTAAAAATTAATACCAGTAAATTTTCATCATTAGTCATTAATCAACAAATGATTCGCTAAGTAATATCCCTTGAAATCTCATACAAGTAAAAACCATTTTATTAACATTAGATACCCCCTCCCCCACACTTTTTTTTTTTTTTTTGAAATAAAAATTTCGATTTGTCACTTTTTAAAACACAAAAGTGAAGCAATTAAGCCTACTAGCAACACATTCTGCCGCATTTCTAGCAATTGTCCTCGTTTGTGGAGTCATTTTCTTGAAATTATTGAAAACTACAAGAATTCTTAAATATTTTCTTTTCTAACCCAAAAAAGTTACTTTGTCCTTTTGAGTGCATTATGAAAAGTGCTTAGTATTTAAAAAAAAATTACGTTATTTTATTCCTTTTAGTGTAAATGTATTTCAGAAATAGAATAATGTTACCATTACGAAATTTCACCGTTTTTTTTTTTCATATAAAACTTCATAGTAAGAGTAAAAATACTGTTTTCGTGTTGACAACTTTAAGCATTTGGCAGTAAAAATTAATCTTTGCCCCCCTCTAGAATTAGTTTGTGCGCTAATTTAATTAGAACCATTTAAATATTAAAGGTTTGCGAAACTAATTCATGTTTCACAACATACAAGTTACTCATGATAAGGATCCTAATATGTGTCTTTACTTAGCCCGGTTTCGATCATTGGCATAGATGAGGATAAAACTCCTAAGAAAGCAATAATAGTGGATAAATTTCATGCTTGCTCCAGAGAAGCCTTGATTCAAAATTTTTAATACAATTACTATTAATATTGCTGTTGTAAGGCAACAAAATCTGTAACAATGGGTTTTATATATAAACATTTAATACGGAAAATTAGATGAAATTTGCTGTTTTGCATCCTAATTGATATAATAATTTTATTTTAGAAATGAAATTTTTAGCATTAAGGTTGTGCCTTAAAATTAAGCAAATAATTCAGTAAAATCCCGAAATCTTTAAGTAGTCTAGTTGATGAGACTTAAGCAAAAGTAAGCCTCAGATTTTTCCGTAACAATTAGGCCAAGTATAATAAAAGTGCTTAGTAATAGATTTTTTTTAAAAATACTAAGCGCTTATCATAATGCACTCAAAAGGATAACATAACTTGTCTGGATCAGAAAGGACAAATTAAATAATCCTGTAGTTTTCAGTTATTCCAAGGAAAAGACTTCATAAATGAAGAAAAGTGCGACTCAAGTCATGTAGATAATGTTTTATCATTATCTAGCTTTCAATCATAAATTAGAGTGTTGAAGCATGTATATTTTTCCTAATTGGAAAGTTCGACCTGAAATGACTTGAGTGCACTTTTCATCGTTTGTGAAGTCGTTTTCTTGGAATAATTGAAAACCACAGGAATACTTAAACTGTCCTTTCTGACACAGAAAAGTTTTTTTATTCTTTTGAGTGCATTATGATTATTACTCAGTATTTTTTTTATTATTATTAAATTCTGTTATTTTAAAGCTTTTCGTTTTCAAACAAAATTTCATTTTAGTTTTCGTTTTTTAGCGTTAAGTTGTACCTTAAGATTAAACAAATCATTTTGTGAAATTCCAAAGTCTCTAAGTGGCCTCGTTGATGAGATATAAGCAAAAGAATGGTTCACAGCGTACAAGTTACTCGTGATAAAGATCCTAGTATGTCTCTTTACTAAGCCCGTTATCGATCATTGGCGTAGATGAGGATAAAAATCCTAAGAAAGCAACGTCAGTGAATAAATATCATTCTTGCTCCAGAGAAACCTTGATTAAAAATTTTCATTATGATTACTATTAGCATTACATTTGCAATGCAACAAAATTTGTAACAATGGCGTTTATATTTAAGCATTTAATGGGGAAATTACATGAAATTTGCTATTTTCCATCCTAACTGTATTAATAATAATTTTATTTCAGAATTTTACATTTTTAACATTAAGTTGTACCTTAAGATTAAGCAAATCATTTAGTGAAATCCACAAGTCTCTAAGTGATCTAGTTGATAAAATATAATCGAAAGTCTTCCTCAGATTACTCCGTGACAATCAGGCCAAATATAATAAAAGTGTTTAAAAAACTATAAAATTGCAATAGAAATAGCATATATATGTTCAGTTGTGTGAAATTTGGTTCAGTAGATTTTGTGTAAATAGATGGGACTTATGTGTCTATATTGCCCTAAAGAGTTGCAAAGCTTCAATTATTTTCCAAAATGTGATTAATTTATTATTCAGCTAAGAAGAATTACATTAAATCTTCAATTAAATAGTAATATTCAATGCAAGTAGAAGCAAGGCTACGTTGCAAAATTAATTTCTTGTGCGATATGCTCAAAAAATGTTAAAAAATGTACACTTATTTATTTATTTTTTAAGTTTATTTGATAACCTTAAAAGTTTTGATGCTTGAATAACTTTTAGAATATATAATTTAAAAATCATTTGCATCCGATAAGTTATAAAATAAATTTGTAACTTAGAAGACGAACCTGTCCCATGGTCCTTGAAAACTATTGCAAAACAGCAGTGTAAAAAAAATCTGAAAGGTTATTGTGTGTGGAAAATAATAGGCAGTTAATACGCCTAATTCCTACCAGTAAAATATCTGGAAAACAACTGAAAAGTTTCCTGCTAAAAGCCTGTAAACCTCCTGAATTTCACCTGAAATCTTCCTGAAAAACTCAGGAACAATCGTAGTAAAAGTCAGTCACATTTCTATATTAAATGAGGAACTTTCCAAAAAAAACTATGTGTTTATAGTAACAGCTTGGCACCTTCCTGATCCCAGAAGGGCTTCAAGACAGTTTAACAGTGCGGCTGAAGCAAACGAAAGAGTTGAAAACAAAGGTCGAACTGCTAATTTGCTTCAATTTTCACAGCTGCAGACACCAAAGGACCCTTCCGCTCTCGTTCAGAGCTCAGTTTATCTGGGAGGACTATAACCGAGTTACGGACTACTCACTTATCGGTCATCCATCCCGTCCATCCCGTTTTTTGACGTGACGGCCTGCCAACTAAAACAGAGTAGTAGCATTCACATACGATCGCCGTACATCAATCTCGTACCTGAATTCACCCACCAGAGAGAAGAGCGCGCTGCTTGGCGGAAACCAATGATATGCTGTCCTACTTTTGACGGTCGTCAGATATCAAGGTTCTTCTGACCGGTCCCGTCCAAGATGGCTTGCTGTCATTGCAACCAGCAAAGAAAACCTGTTTCGGGTGGAAGAAATCGGTGTGGACGTGACGGACGGCCGTTATGTGAACAGCCGTTAAAAGGGAAACCAATTGAGAAAGAAACTGAATGTATTTTGACACTGACAGCTAAAAATATTTTTTCTCAATAGTCAGAAGTCTGAATTCGTGCAACTTGTAGACAGGGGCCTGCACGGAGGGGGAGAAGGGACACCTGTTGGCTCGGGCCAGAACCTGAAGGAGGGCCAATATTTTTAGATTGAGGGGTAAAATATACGGGTTAACAGTATGGAGGGGGGCCTGTAAAAGTCATTTGTGACGGGCCCCAAAATTTCTGCGCACGCCCCTGCTTGTAGTTATTAAGAAACTTTTTTGCAAAGATACCTGATTTTCACAGAATTTTCTAACCGTTAGATTTGCAATAGTTTACAACTAGCTTTTTTGTTGAATTAATACTCTGCGATTTCAATCATGGCTGAAATGCGTTAACGGAATGTCACGCTGTTTGTGAAAGGATGAAATATTCAAGGGAATCGGAACCCTGTGTACGCATAACAATAAAAGATATAGGGGAAGGTGGCCCGAGGCTGGTAGGTCGCCCGAAGCGGGTAGGCCTTCGTATGCCCCCCCCCCCCCAAGGTGTGTAAGCGACGATGCATACGTATGTCGTATTTACATGCACACCCCCCGAGTTTTAATCAGTCCCAGCGAAGCAGCAGTGAAGCGGCTTGGCGCAACCAGGCTTAAAATAATAAAATGAAGTTTTGTAAAATGTGATTAGTGAAGACCAGGTTTTTTTTTTATTGTCAATAATATTACGTTATTCTGACATCATCCACCTACAAACTACGATAGTCATTTTGTTTGTTTCTTTTAAAAATTTAAGGTTATAATTATTGAAATAAAAAACGTGCCTTCGGCCAAAGCGGGAAAAATTTAATCATATATTTATTTATACTTTCTTGACTTGTGTGCTGATTTAGATTTTCTATTTCAATAGGATAAGTATAACATTAAAAAAGGTATTTTTTAGGATGGCAAGTAGTGTGTCTAATGATGCAATTAGTTATTTATTTATCTATACATATAATAAAATAAGATGTTTGTGTGTGTGTGTGTGGCGCGCATCCCGGGAAAACGGTAAGGCCTAGAAAGATGAAATTTGGTATACAGGTGTAGTTTTTGCTGAAGTTGTGCACCTCGGGCTTCGATTTTTGATAATTTAATTAGAAAAAAGTTATTTAATGTTTTATGTGATTTTTAGCACTTTTTAGTACTTTTAACCTCACAGACCCCGAACCAATCGCGCCAGACAAATATTTTTGGTACTATAGTGTCGGAAATTTAATTTTAAGTATGATGAACAAAAACATTTTGAAGATAGAGCAATTTTTGTATTTTTTATGAATTTTTGAAAAACCTTAAATTTGCATATTTTCCTGGGTTTTATTTTTTTCTAATATCATCCTGCGAGAAGTATCAAAGCCTCATTTCTGAAATTTAAGTTGGTAATAGTAAAAACATTTCGCCCTCTTCAGAAGAAAAAAGTTCTTAAAAATACGCAATAGTTTTTTTTTTTTTTTTTACAATTTTTTTAATGCTGAACACATTATGTCCTTTCATGCATCAGTTGAAAAAAGCGTTCTTCAATCTTTTATGCCTGTGACGTCACTACTTGGGTTTCGATTCGATATTTACGATGGAATCTTAATCGCAAGCAATGTTAATCTTTTTTTTTTTTTTTTAACTATATGGCTTACTTCTACATTTTCTGATGTGATGACCACGTGTTTTTTCGGCAGCGCTTGCTTTTTTTCTTTCCTTTTTTTTGTTTCATTTAGGGATTGCATTTATTTCTTTTTCCATCCCCCCCCCCCCCCAAGCTGGACCTTTCGCTGTATGTATATTACGTTACGTTTCATAGTTGTGCGCATTAATTCAATAAAAACAGTGACATTTTTTTTATCTTTGTTAAACGCTACTTTTTGCACACTACGGGGAATTTGAGCTTTTTTTTTATGCTCTACTTAAATAAAAAAAAGCGGTTTTTTGAGTGTTCTTTGTTTTTATTAGGAAATGGGTGAGGAGGTCAAAATAAATAGAGATGGATAAGAAAATGTAAAGATAGATCGTAAAGGTAGATAGCCGCCGAAGGCGGCAATCTTGGCGTAAAAATGTGAATGGCACAAAAAAAAAGATAGAGATGGATTGATTAATACTGCTGCCAAATTTATTTAAACAACCGCCGAAGGCGGCAAACTTGAAGTAAAAAGGTAAATGACAAGTTAGCCAAACAGCCGCCGTAGGTGGCTGCTTGCACATTGGGTGTCAATGCCCCCCTCCCTCCCCCACATACCCCATGACTTTGAAAAAACAATGCTTTCACATAAAAGTGGAAGTGCTTTTTATTATTTTTCGACAAAATTTGCATGAAGAGTACGTCGTTTGTGTCTCCCCTCCCCCTCCTTTAAAAATATTCCAAACGACGAAACTGGAGACTGATCTAGAAAATATTTTATTCAAATTATTAATGATATAGATAGATATAGATTGATTGACACCGCCACGAAATTTCTTTAAGCAGCCGCCGAAAGCGGCAACACTGGCGTAAAAAAACGAGTGATAATACTGATTTATAGAGAAAAACATTGATTAATGTCGTCGCTAAATTGTTTAAGCAGCCGCCGAAGGCGGCACACTTGGCGTAAAAAGGCGAATGGCGTAAAAAGGCGGACCAGCTGGTCGCCGCAGGCGGCTAGTGTTTAATAAACAAATGTGTTGACTTTAAATTGGATAAGTACAGCTTTTTTAAACATATATTTTTAATAGCAGGTAGTTAGTCAATTATTTTAATAATTTATACCTTCACATTTAATTGGCAAATGTACCAAATCACAATTAGTTAAGATTACCCGCTTAGGGCTCCCTGGTAGGGCAAAGCGGGTTTTTCAAATGTTTGTAACGTTTGATAATAATTCAATATTGTGTTTGAAATAATGCAAAAATCACTTTTAATTTTGAAGTTCAAGAACACTGCTATTAAATAAAACCGATATTGTTGCGATACAATCCAAAAACCACAATTTTTGAACATTCTTCGAAAACCTACCCGCTATACGCCACCCTCCCCTACACCTTTCTCTCAAAAAATTTTAACGGCATAAACTTGCAACTATCAGTGTTTTCAAGAGATAAGTGTGAACTGAAAAGAAATTTTAAGGCAATTCTGTTTATTTCATAATACAGTTGAACTATCTTAATACGATCACGTTTAAAAGGAAATCACGGTAAAAACGATTTTTTTTTTTTTTTTGTCTGGTTAAATTTACTATTTAATTCCATTAAAAATTTCACGTATAATACTCGGATTAAATTGAAAGTATCGGCTCAGACGAACAAGCATTTTTGAACTTTTCACTGAAAATGTTCATGGATGAACACTGTAGTTTTCCAGAAATTATGCATCATTTTTTAAGTTTGTAGACGACTCATAGTGTTTCGGGAAGAAAACGTCAAATCTTTTGCATCATAGAGAATAAAACTCATAAACTTTTTCACCTGCGGACATTTCAATATGATTGGAGTTAGAAATGTATGTCTTCCAATTACAATCTGTCTCGCACTTTTCCCAAAAAACATTCAGTTCTAAGTAATAGGTTAAATAGTATTTTTGACTAATAATAATTTGATTATAATATGTGTATTAGCAATATCAATTAGTAGTAATGATTTTTTTTAAAATAGAAGCAAGAATTTCTTTCTTTTTTTTTCTTTCACAGTATCTAGTTGTCACTTCTGTTACCACTAACGGCTAGTATGAAAAAATTCGTGGATTTTCGGCATTTCGGATTTATTGAGTTCCACTTTATCTTAAATTTTATGTCCAATAGTCATTTTTAATGAAAAAAAGTTTGTTTTTTACCATTAAAACAACTGTTTAGGAAATAGTGAGTCTTAAAACTAAAATTTCACTGAAGTATGTTGATGAACAAAAGCATAAAATGTTGGGAAATTTTCGAAGTAATTTGGCAAGTAGTTTTCTTGAAAAAGAAACATGAAATTTTAAAATTGACGTTTTAAGATAATCGCGTTTGAAAGTAAAATTGTACGTGAAATTCTATAGGTAACTGTCAGACATCTTCGAAGAAAAACAATGCGTATTTTGTTATACTCATCTGAAAATAGTCATTGTAAAAACAATCTTTTCCCATGAAATATTGTATTTTTCAGGCTGAGTTCAACGGTATAATTAAATTCTCAAAATACATTCCAGACGATTCAAAAAATATTGTTATACGCATGGTAACTGACTGATCATCCAAAATGTATTTCGGAAATTCAATTATACCATTAAATTCCGCTAAAATATACAATATTGCAGGGTGAAAGATCGTTTGCACAATACATACATTTTTTGATGAATGTCAAAAAATATGTATTGTTTTGCTTCAAAAATGTCAGTCAGTTACTCATGCAATTGCCCATGTACTTTTAAGAAATTCCTGCTCAATTTATATTTAAATTAAGTTAGTCTAAAGTACATAGACACGGTGTCGCTTGAAAGCTTTTGATTTGAATATTTTGAATAAATAGTAACTAAAATATTCAGTAAATTACCGCCCATTAGCCAGGGCTAAAGCAGAAATACATCAAATACACCGCCAGCTCAGTACTTTCCAGCCGAGGACTGCAGTTTCGTGCTTATTAGCACTCATCAGCCCGGCATAGGAAAGTGACTGAGCTGGAGATGGAAAACCTCTTATGGAAGCCAAGAGGGCCAAACAAACTGGTAGCTAATGTAAAATTAGCTTCGGTCACTCGGCTGGTCTGTGCTAATTTTACATTAGCTACCAGTTTGTTTGGCCCTCTTGGCTTCCATGAGAGGTTTTCCATCTCCAGCTCAGTCACTTTCCTATGCCGGGCTGATGAGTGCTAATAAGCACGAAACTGCAGTCCTCGGCTGGAAATGACTGAGCTGGTGGTGTATTTCATGAATAACTAAAATGTTTTTATATTTATTTTAAGGTTTAAGGGTACCAACTCCCCTTAAGAGCGTGCACCGTGCACACAACACTTTGGAATGCCTGATTATTACGACATCATCGCTTACGGGATTCGCTGAAATAATGTTCTGTTTCATGCGCATCCTAAGGGACCATTATTATCGGATGATTTCATTTATTGCTTTTTTATAGCGCCATCTTCGTTGTTTATTTCTTCATAAATCAGTTCACGAATAAGTGGGATTTAATGTTTCCGGAGAAGTGCCTAAGTCTGCACTATTTGTAAAAACAGAGGATAAATTTTAGCAAGAACTAACTGTACATTGTGCGTTCAAAAGAGAATTTGTCTCCAATAGAAGATGTTGTTGAAACTTTTTTGTGTATAATAATCTCTACAAGTGTTACAATAGGTTTGAAAAATATGATACTAAAGTTTACAAAACACGGAAAAAATGTTCTAAATATTGAACGGGTTTTATCAACTAATATGTAATAAATTCAAATTTCAAAAAAGTCAATGAGAATAATAAGAGCCAATAGCAGAAAACTAATATTTTTAAGCGTCACATATGTTTACTTAAAAATTCCTTTAGTAAAATCAACGGTCTCTTTTTTACTTCCCCAATTTAAAAAATAAAACGTATAAGAAGTAAAAAAACGGGGAAATGTTTGCCAGAGACACAAATGTTTTTCTACATTTAAATTAAGTTTAGAGACTATTTGGAGCCACGCAAAAATATTTTTTAAACAAGACGCATAAAGTTTAATAATATTTTCGTAATTTAATACATTTATTGAAATTGAAATATCTAAAAACATTTTAGTGCTCTTCGTTTAAGAAAAATTTAGTTTCTCGTTGAATATTTTTATACCTTAAAAGTTAGAAGTAAGATCGAAAATAAACGGAACTTTATTTTGAATTTAAAGTATCAGTGAAAATGAATATTTCTAAAGTTGAGTGTATTAATAGTAATAATTTTAAGGGTTTGTATTTTTCTTTTCTTGCATGACAAATTTTCAAAAGCGATTCCTAACTAATTAATAAAAATTAAGCATAATTGAAGTTTTTCAGTGTTATTTATTTTCCCTTTGAAATATTTCTTAAAATCCAATTCCAAATGCAGATAAGAAACTTTGTTTGAATTTGATGGTATTTGAACAACAGTAAGAGAATGAATAAAAATTTAGAAACAGGATCTGTCGCATTCATGCAAATCCTTTTTCAATTTTTTTTTCTCTTAACTTATGCCACTACTTTGCCTAAGGTACAAATCCCAAGTATAAAAATAAAAAACTTCATAAGTCTCCCTTTCTTTCAAGACTTTAAACTTCGGTATGTGTTATCATGATAGTATTCAGTTCAAAATGTTTCTTTACAAAATAACACGAAAACTAACTTCAAATATAACATGCAGTGCAGTCTTGAACTTACGCAAGGGAGATCCGAAGATCCGAAGCGTAAGTCAAAACTTTACGTTGTGAAATAGGGTATGAATACGACTTTTTGATAAACATACCTTATCACTTTAGACACTTCAAAACACCCCTCAAACTGTCTTAAACCATTCCTTAACTTTACATTTATGTTTTCTACGTAAAGTACTAAACATATACTGCATTAGGAATAAGTGTGTTACGTGAAATACACCGCCAGCTCAGTCATTTCCAGCCGAGGACTCCTTAAGAGGTTTTCCATCTCCAGCTCAGTCACTTTCCTATGCCGGGCTGATGAGTGCTAATAAGCACGAAACTGCAGTCCTCGACTGGTAATGACTGAGCTGGCGGTGTATTTCACGTATTTCTACTTTAGCCCTGGCTAATGGGCGGTAATTTACTGAATATAAAATAAGTGTGTTATTCCACATAAAATACTGTTTCGATACACAAAATATTTATTAATTGTTATAGAACTGTATCTTTCCATTATCATCTTCACCTACTTTAGATGAAGTTGCGTGCTTAGGTGATGACATATTTAATTAACTTTTACATTTCGGCAAGCAATTCTAAACACCCCTCACACTGTCTTACACCATTTCTTAACTATAGGGTAGACCGGGGCATGTTCGCGGATTTTTTTCAACGAATTTTCTCATTTTTATGTTTGAATCTAGAAAGTTTTAGACATTGTGGTTTTATGAAGCAGTTAATGAAGTCAAAATTTGTGTATTCAATTGTTGCTCAGCTTGTGTTTTTAACCGTAAAAAAAAATTTTTTTTTAAGCCCAAGTTGGTTGTGTAAACATGCCCCGAACACGGGGCAAAATATAAATCATTCGTTATTAAACAATCATAAAGTTTAACTTTTCCTACCCAGTTAGGGGAAGACCGCCTATATTGGACCACTGCTTAAATTGGATGGGGGACTTAAAATCAAGCGTAGAGATCTGTGCTACACTCTAAAGGTGGAAATACAAAGATTTGTGTCTGAAACCTTTGAGGATGAAGTTTTGCAGCATTTCGATCTGCATAGCTTGAGTTACGATGTGATTTGTGTTGAAAACGTGTTCGATCTTATTTTGAGAACTTGTATCTAGTAGAATAATATTAAAACTTTTGAATTGAGAAAAGTGCTTGTATAGTATTATAAACAGTGTTTAATGGGGATTACAAAAATGGGGTACTTGTTGACAAGTTATAAATAAAGGAATAAAAAATGGAGTATTTTCCTTTATTGGACCGAAAAAATATTCCTATATTTGAATATATATATACTTATCATGGTGTACAATAATTGATTATTGTAACTTAATAGCGTAGTTATTATTATTTTAAGAATTTTTTTAAACTAATTCAGGAAAATTGTTTTGATTTTTACTTTTCAAGCACATTTTCTAGAAGCTGATACCCATAAAACTAGACAATTATCTATTAAGCTTCCATTTCAGTTTTGTGAAATATAGTTTTTAATTTGACTGAAATTTGTGCTTGTTAACCTTATTTGTTGACTGATTATTTTATTGCTCAAAATATAAATTAACTCTTATTAAAGCATTCAAGCTGGTTTTTATTAACTTGCTTAGAAGCTTCAACCTCATAAAATAGATATGTTTTATCCTTTTCTTTTGTTTTAAAAGCATTAATTTCAGTTTTGTTAAATAAAACTTATTTATTTTTTAATTTGAATGAAGTTTGTGCTCGTTAACGTTATTTTTTAGCTCATTTCTTTATTAATTGCAAGCTAAGTTTTTTCTATCATTCTTGGCTTTAGAAGATGTCTAAAAAGGGAAATGCGATTTTTAGAAAAAAAAAAAACGAGGGAAAGAGACTTAGCTGCTTGTAGAAACAATGATATGGGGTTGTACTATAAACTTGACTAACGATGACGGTGTTATAATGCTTCCTCTTCCCGCACACACTAAGCATAGTTTACAGCCCTTAGCTGTGGCCTTTTTCAAGCCTCTGTCCACATATTTCAAACGAGCATGTGATGCGAGGATGCGAGAAGACCCAACAAGGTCCAATACCCATTATAAAATAAAAGAACTGTTAGGCGACTCTTATGGACAAACTGAAAGCTGTACAAGATGCACAAGAACAAGGTACGGATAAAATTAATAAAAGTTCCAAGTAATCAGTGGCTAGTTCTCATAAAGTTATGATTGTCGATTCTATTGAGGATTTTGTAAAGGTGACACACATATTACCTTTGCAAAAAAATGGATGGCAGAAAAAGGAAATCTACTTCGGTAAACGTTCTAAAGTCATCGCCACAGAAAAAGGACATAAAACAGATAAAGTCACTAAAGAAGGGTCAAAAAACCGCTCAAAACAAATGGTATTGCAATACTTGCCATAGAGATAAAGTGCAAAGCATGATTTAGTGTATAAAATGCTATCAGTGGGTTCATCAAAACTGCGCCAAGTTAGCCCAAAGCAAAGGAAATACAATTACCTATCCTGTAAAGTGACTGTACGGTTTAAATGCAAGTTATTATGTCATTTACTGTTACGGTCCAATTTAGGAAGCGTATGGTTCAGTATAAGCGAATATATTCCTAAATTGGACTTTTGCAACTTTGTCAAAAATAAGTTTTTAAAAAATTATCGTCATGTTTACAGAAAATGTAAGTACCTATGGCGGTTCCTAATTAAATTCGGCATCAGATGCCCATTTTTTTTATTTTTCTTGCGCTTCACATTTAGCGACACAGGCCTCTTGTTCTTAGGGGGCCCAATATAGGCGGTCTTCCCCTACTCTCAGCGAGTGTGGAACATTTTTTTATGAGATAAATTAATTGCATGCTTTTAATATTCTATTTAAAACTAGGATCTTTTTTTTTAACGCATTCTTAAAAATAATTTTGACTTGAGTCTTTCATTTATTTTACCTCTTTAGCTGTATAGTTACTGGGAGGGTTTTTTGCTGATATTCAGGTCTACATTTCTATACAACTTGAAACATTGGAAGACTTAAAGATTTTATTATTAAAACCATTGCTAGATAAACACTACTAAAATGCAATGCTTAGCAGTTTCGGCAAATGTATTTAACATTGCTTGCAAAAAAGCTATTAGTTTTCTCTTTTGTTAAGGAAAAATTATTATGTTTTTTCAATTGAGGCAGTGAGAAGCAAAGGGATGTGAGTGGCAGAATCAAAAATTCGGTGGTAACCAGTACAAAATTAGGTGAACATCTCCCCTGTTTTAGGGCTAGACATAGTACTAGTAGTCCTGATAGGTGCTGCTATTCAGCCTAATTTAGAAAATCTTTTTAATGAAAGTCTATACCTAGGACGTTATCTTTAAATGCGCTTTACTCAAAACTTTAAAATGTCCACTATCATCCCTTTGCTTTTCACTGCCTCAATTAATGTTTTTAATGTCAAATAGGGATTACTGAAATAATATATAAGCTAAAAAGGAAAGTAGCAAGTTTTACAAACTAGATGCTGATACGAAGGAAAATAGATTTGTTTAAAAGCTCTGGGTGCTTAATTTACGCTAGAGTAATTGGCGACGTAAAAATTCGGTAGCATTTGCATTACTTATAGTGACAGTAAAACTGATATAATATTCAAATTTAGATACTTAAACTGAAAATTTACAATTTAGAAAGATTAATTGGAAGAACCGTGTAATACAGTTCATGTCGAAGGCTTACTGATCAATGAAAACAAAGAAACTCTCACAGAAAACAAGAAGTTCTGTCTAGAACTAGACGAGCCTACTTTCCCGTATACCCATACTACTTTCTAGTACCTGATCAATATTCTCAAAAATAGCTAAAGTCGCAAAATTTTTTCAAACATATTTTTAAAATACTTAAAGCTGATTTCTAGGAATAAAATTTTCTTCACTCCTCTAAAAAAATTAGATGCGTAAAAAAAGAGAGAAAAAAAAACGAACAAATAAAATAGCAGCAACTTTAAAACAAAGCAGCTAATACACTTTTTTCCATTTAAAAAAAATCTTTAACAGCTTTCAAAACGAAAAAATAATAATTAAAATTAATAAGCACATTAAAATAAATACATCATATAAAAAAATCGTCTTTTTCCCCTGTTGCCAAAAACATTTTTTAAATGAATTAATGCACTTACCAAAACAAAAAAAAAAAAAAAAACAATAACATGTCAACTTAAAGAAATAATTTTCATTGTCAAAAAAAAAAATCGTCTGCGCATATCTTTATGTAGAAACATAAATGACTTCGAGTTTATTCGCCCAAAACTGAATACCTAAATTAAAATTTTAGCGTAAAAATAAAAACAAGTCAGATCAACAATAATTATTTCACAGTTAAAACCATAGCTGCGAAGTCGGAGTCGAAGTCAATCTCATTTTGAGATAAAGGAGTCGGAGTAGAATATTTAAGAATCGGAGTCAGTCATTTGTCCTCCGTGTATAAATTTTTGCCAAAGCTACGAAGTCAGAGTCGAAATCGGGGAGTTGGAGTCCGATTAATTGTCGGGCACAGGAGTCGGAGTCGGAGTCAAGTGCCCCTAAATTCTCGGAGTCGAACTCTGGAGTTTGGCGTCAAGAGTTATTTCCAACAAAATTTGTTTGAAGTAAATCCGCCTTCAAGTACAGAATCTACATTGACTTTCAGTTTCCCCATAGGCGCTATTGTTAAGGGATTTGAACTGTTCAAAATTGAACGGAAAATTGTTCAAATCAAAAAGATATTTTACATAAAAGTTTTTCATCAAAAGCTTTTGCCTACAAAGTTTGTTTGAAGCAAATTCGCCTCAAAGTTCGGAATTGCCTTACATTTCCCCGTAGACGCTAATGTTAAGTTTTTTTGAACTGTTCAAAATTCAACAAAAAATAGTTCCAATCACAAAGTAAAATATGGGAATGAGGTGTCCTTGCCGAGATCTTTCGAACAAAAAAAGTTTTTCCGAATCGGACTATTCATTCAATAGTTATTAGGGGGGGACAGACAGACAGACATTTTCCCCCATCTCAATACTTTCATGATTTTTTCTTCTTTTTCTGACTTTTACTGGGAAAGTAGGCTAAAAACTCGCATTCACAGACAATCAACAAAATATCTTAACCGAACAAGTGTCAGGTTTAAACTTTTTTTTTAATCTGAGATGAGATTTAAAAACAAATTTTTTTAACGAATTTTAATGTTGTTTTAACATGTAAATTCAATTAATAACTACATTAAAAGTTTAAATAATGGTACATCCAGCTTCGATTTTATAAGTCTTAATTTCTTCATTTTTAGTGATTTTTGAACAAGCAACAGAAAAAATAAATATTTCGTAACCTTGTCGGATACGTTTTTCTGACACCGAAGACTTCTACTATTTATTTTTTACATTTCAATTTTATTTGAGCAAATAACATTGCTGACAATTTTTCCGTAGTAAAATTCATTCTGTTTTATCAAGCGAAACAAATACTCGTATTTTTATGCTGGTTTTGTAAATTGATTCTTGAAAAAAAATTTGATAAAAAAATTGAAACAGCTGCGCTTTTTCGTAGCATATGGTTGAAAAGAAACTCCTAGAGGTATTCAAAAAGAACATTCTTGAAAAAAAACCCCATTCTCACCTAGAAGTTCATAATAAGCTCTTGATACTTAGAAACGAGAATAAATTGTCTTCAATTCAGAAATTTCTAGAAGAAAAGTTAAAAAATGTAGTTACTTTTCGCGTTGGTATAAGAAGATTCTTCTAAAAATATACCATATGTCTGTCCAGAAGCAAATAAATAATCCTAAGCCAAAATGAGTTTATTTACTCCATGAGAAAATAACAACTGCAAAAGCTTTAAAGCATAAAATCTAAAAAACATGGTATTATTGACTGAAACAAAAAATAAATTTTATATTTGGTGTTTGTATGATTGCAATTGATATGTGTTATTACAGTATGAAAAAAGGGATATTCCATATTGTGGCAAGTCACAGTGGTTCTAAAATAAATACTTATAAATGATCTTTTTGAGGAATTAAAGATTGCATAGTACTTTGAATTCGCTAAAGGTATGTCGTTTAATTAATTGTCATTGCAATTGGTTGAAACGAGTCACATGAAACGAGCAAACGTAAGTTAGCCAAAGCATGTGCTTTCCTTAAAAATGACCAAAAGTTATGGAACAAAACACGAAAAAGTCAGAATTTTTGTTATCGATGGCTTTATGCGACATACTCGTAGATAGTCTTAAAAACATTTAGTAGTAATTTGTTTAAAATATTTTTTCAAATGGTTATAAAATAGACAAGTTTTGTGCATCAAGATTTTTTTTTTATAGTTCATGGTTTTTGGTTTGATTAAAAACTACATTTTTATTTAAAAAACCTACAGTGAAACTTTAAAAAAAATTTTAAAAAAAAACTATATTTATGGCGACTAAAAACCAAGAAAAAACTCGTAGTGGTTGAAAAATGTTTAGAAAATGAGAGAAGTATCAAATAGCTAATATAAATTCTGGAAGAAGACAATGCACAAACAACATATTACTGTATTTCAGCAAAAACTTTACAAGATAATAATTATGCCAAAAAACGAGTATGATATCTTAATACATCTATCAAATGTATGTTCAAAATATTATGTAAATTATCATCTGCATTAAAAATGAATACAAAATTGGGAGATAACTTATTCTGCTTTCTGTTTGCACGAATGAAAAATGAATTTAATATTTAAAACGGGTCTAAAAAACATTCTGATTCTGGTACATTGAAAATATTGAGCGGGCAGACAAATATAGGAAAAATTGTAATATGTTAATACAGAAGTATCTTATAGAAATTCATTCGTTTGTTTTCTATTTATTATTCTCAGCTGCTGTTGTAAATAAACAACAAGAAGATCTGCTACCCTAATTATATGTTATGATAGAATACAAATTGCCAATACTCTTTCCAAAATTTCAGTAACTTGTTGTTCAGTAACTTGCAGAAGAAAAATTTTGCCATTTTGTCTGAAATTATGAAACAGAATCCAAGTGGCAGTGATTAGTTTAATGCGTCCTGTCATATTGCTGAGAAAATTAATTGATTTTGGACTAGCCTGAAAATTAAATATTTCCAGTCAGAATTCTTTCCATCATCTTTTGTTGAAAAACATTCATCAATATCTACTAGACTTGAACAATCAAGTACATTAATCATATGTTACTTCTTCCATTTAATATTAAAAATATGTCGGTCAATTATTATTAAGAAAATCTAGAAAGTTTAATAATATCATTAAAAAATATATATGTCAGACAATTATTTAAAAAATATAGAACGTGTAACAGTATGAAGAAAAGAAAGAAGGGAAGAAATAATTTTCCCCAAGATCAAAGCAAAATAGTGTTTCCGCCATGTTGTTATAATGTTTTTTTCCATTCTTTTCACACAAATTACAAATAAATCAAAGTATCAGATCAGATGTCTTTCTCAAATATAAATGTCTTTCTACAACATCTGGAATGCAGCTGTTTTTTTCTTTTCTTTATCGCTTGTTTTCTTTTTAATTTATGTTGTAAAGGAGAGTAATGTGACAAGATCTATCTATACATGTATTAAAAGCAGTTATAGGTCAAACAAACTTTGCTCTTTTGAGTATAACCTTCCATGTTGTTAAACTTCATTCCATATTTCTACCATCTCAATTTCCGAAAAAAAAAAAGCTGCAAATGAGTATGGTTCTATTCAGTGATTTTTCCATCAATTTTTCGGAGGGTGTACTCCCAGTAATCTATTATGCACAATGTATGTATGCATCATATACATTATGTGTCTAAAAAATGTTTGAGAGTATGCGGTGTATACGGAGTATAACCCAGGTTCTATTTGCCTGTTAAACATTTCCCAACTTTTACTGTTTGTGATTCCCCCCCCCCCCCCCCTTTATGAACCTTAGTCACTACTGATGTTTATCTGTGTTTGTTATAATTATTACTCTTACTTAGCAGATTTTTTTTTTTTAATGTTGAGAAGAGTTTTGAAAAAAAAAAAAGATAAGAGGTGGTGGTGCTGGGGGGCGGGGGTGAGGGTCAGTCCATCTCATATCAAGCATAGTCATGTTTACTTACTACTCACATGATCATCCCCCCCCCCCTTGTAAGAGAACTCCATATTTAACTTAATGGAAGCTGAAAAATATCATTATTTCTTCAGTCAAATTTCATTCAAAAATTCATAGAAATATGATTCCATTGAGATCGCAACTTAAAGTTTTGCAAAATAAAGATGAAATACACAAAAATTTTTGAGATTTTTTTTTTTTTAATTCATTATATGTTTTCTAAGAAATTTAAATTTTATATTTAAATTTATTTTTTTTAAAATTAGTTATGATGCATATCATATTAAACAGCAACTAATTTACTTTAAAATGCTTTTTACAAAATTTTTCTATCTACATTTGATGCTGAGTAATCGTTCATTTTATGTTCAAGGATCCATGAAAAAAACAGGGTTTTTCTAAAAATCAAAGTCTTATAAATAAAAAAATAAAAGAGATAAAAATCTAAAAGTTTTGACTTTTGATTACTTTGAAGGGTACAATCGATAAGCCAAATTTCAAAGAACTATAAAAATGTGTGAAAAAATCTTTGGATCACTTGACATGGAATGACCTAATAGAACAAGTATGTTTGTACAAATCGCACATTAGGGGTATACTTGATCCCCTCGTTTAGAGAGATACATGATCCCAGGGATCAAGTATTCATAAAACAATGTAAACATAACGAAAACAATATAAGTGTTGTTTACTTAGTTGACATTAACTGTAAACATTCAAAACCATGTTAACATAATGAAATTTATCATAGTTTGAGTGATAGATTTAAACAATCACTACAGTAAATATGCTAAACAATTAAAATATCAGTTCGTTCTTGTAACCCACAGAACACCTCAAACATCTAAACATAAACTAACTCTACTGATAAATTATGTTCTGATCAGCCAAATGAGCTTGAACAAGTTGAAATTCATGTTCTTTAATTCAATTCTTCGTTTGAGAGAAAAAAAAATGATTTTGCTAGTTAGATTTACAAAAAAAAAGTGAGTTGCCCATTACGTAGACCCATTAGCGGATAGAGTGCAAAGTTGGATTTCTGGAGTTTGAAATAAGTTTTCTGAAGTGAAAAGGTAATATGCTTAATCAATCTATTTTTTCTAAAATATTGCCAAAATGTGTTAAGCTGCACACATCCCATTGGGTTGAGCGGAACTTTAAGAACTACAACAAACGAATTGTTTGCATTGACTTTTCAGGTTTTGAAAACATATAAGCTAGGCTCTCTTTCTTATAAGTACGCTGATACTTACATTTTTCTTCCCTCTTTTTAAAAATTAATTCAATTGACGAAACTCTTAATTTTATTATTGCAAGACAACAAGCAAATAAGATGATTTTCTTGCTTGTCATCCTATTTTTTTTTATTTGTTATAATTTTAGCTTCATTACGCTACTTTAAAAAAATTCATAATTTTATTTATAAAATATAGTATTTTTCACAACTGTATTGGATAATAAGGAACTGAACAAAAGCATCATAAGTTCATGAAAGTTGTGTGCATGTTTTTTTTTTTACAAATGTCTTCTGAAATTTGAAACTGTGTTATTTTGTATTCACATTATTATAATCTAATAAAGAAAATTAGAAGTGGTGTCATATTTTTTAGAAACATTATGTAGAAAACTAAAATCCATAAATAAATTGCCGATCTAATGAAAATTCTATGTAGTTTCTCAGTGGGATCAAGTATCCCCCATGAAGAAACCGTGCATCCCTTGATGTGGGGATACATGATCCCTTTATGAAATTTTTGAAAAAAAAAATATTTTACCAAAACTATCTGCTTAATTTCAACTAAAAAAATACTGTCAGATAAAGGAAAAAATTACATTTGTTTTCGTACTTTAAGAAAAAAAAAAAAAACTCATAATTTGCAGCAGAGAAAAAAGTCGAAAACCAAAGTGGAGATCAAGTATTCCCAGTCTCCCCTATATGAGATGTTTGAATGTTATGTGCGCTAACTGGGTTTTCATCGCTTGAAACAGCTCACAACTATTTTCAGCATAAAAATTCTTTCTGTAAAAACAATGTCCGTTTCATTATTTAACTGAAACATTTTAGTAAATTTGAACCACCACGGACTTTTAATAGGAACAATTTACAGTGTTCAATTCCAGGACTTCATCGTTTAAATAGACAAATGCAGCTGAAATACGTAACGGATTAAACTACAAATAAACCAAAAAAAGCCACTCATATGAAATTTCAAATTTTATACGTAAAAAATAAGTAAATATACTAGTGGAAGAAATGAGTTTTGAAAAATTCCCCTAACCCACGCTCTTTCAACGACGTCGGAAAGTTCAATCTCTCTCTAAACTTTAAGTCGTAAAATGATTCATAAAATTGAAACCAACACAGAAATTGAAATTTGATGCATTTTCATTGAACGTTTTCATCAATGAAAGCAGTATAGATACATAAAATATTCTCTAAAGTTGAAAATTATCAAAACTAAGTTTAAAATTAATTCTTTGATATTTTTCTTCAGCTAGTAACTTTCCACTGTACTTTTCGTTAACTAATTAAAAAATCAAGTAAAATAATTATAAATATAAAATAAGTTGTGCACATTAACTAAATTTAATGCGTTATTATACTCAAGTGTTTGTGCAATCATGTTTTCAATACGAACTAGAAATTATTGAAAACTTTATTACTGTATTTTCCTCCAACCCTGTAAAATTAATATTTTTCGCCTGTTTGTAGTTATTTAAAAAGAAATGTTTTTTTTTTCTTTTGCTGTACTTGCTGTGCTTATTTTGTTTTAAATCATTTTCGTAATATAGCTTCCTTCGCAGTTTTTACTTTAAAAAAACTATAGTGTCTTCAATCATTTTCGCGCTTTTTTTTTTTTTTTTTTTTTTGCTTAAATGTGTCAATTACTTCAATGTGAACTAATCATCTCGATTTTCCTTTTTATACGTATTTTTCGAAAAAGAATATCTACATTTTAGCTCAGATTTAGAGATTTTGGATATCGAAAATACGCATGTTTAAATTTTCTAATTAATACAGTTCACTAAATGTAAATTTATGAATTTTGTAATCTCAACTTGCAGACCTTTAATTGCTTTAAAAGGATCCAATGTAGTAAGCACACTTTGTTCCGTAAAAGTTTTAAAATTGTTGGGAACGTTGTCACAACACCTTTGAAACATTTTTTAAACGTTTAAACGCTAAGTGCGTTACCTGTGATGACCGTGTTAAGCAATATCCTGATTTTCATCACAAAACAAGAAAAGTTCGATAAAAACTATTTTTAATCGATAGCTGCTGTCTTTGACAGTGTAAAGGAAATCAATTCAATTAAAAATGTATATTTTAAGCAACTTATACACTCGCTGAAAAAAATATGTTTTGTTTAAAATTTACCTATTAATGTTCTGCCCTTAACAAGACGAATTTTCGTCGAAATGTTTAAAATTATCAGTCGTTGATGTTTCTCAGTACTATTTTAAGCTTCAGTATATGCTTCAAATTTAGAATTTTTAAATAGTTGCTTGGATTCAATTGTTTCAAGTATTAATGATAAGCACAATTATTTAGGTTAAACTGTTTTACTTGACTTAATATGTGCTAATTTAAAAATAAGTACCCTCAACCTGCTAAGTAAAAGCATAGTTTTCAACGGATAAAGATCGATAATCTGATCTGCATCTCAAAGCAAGAAAAGTTTGAAGAAATCTTGTAAGCTTCTTTCCAAGATGACAGTAATCTTATTGATCCTTCAGAAAACAAGAAATGTACCAACGATCAAATTACTCCGAGAACAATTACTCCGAGCTTCAAACGCGACGGTTATTTTCAGATGCTGATCCAGCACAAAAATCTCTTCATTTTAAGGTAACGTATTTTTTTTATTTGTTTCCACAAAATATTCTTCCATTAAAGCAAATTGTAAAGCTTAGATAAATCCCTTAGCAGCATTTTGTCATCTCGTACACATATTTTTTTCATGAAATAATAAAATGAAACTTAAAACATGTGCTGTTTACAAAAGATACGACGTTGCAGAGTCTAAAAAAATATAAATCTCGTATTTCTCCTTTTTATGTTAAAGGACAAAGCTTTGGAAACATTGCAACAAAATTTTGACTGGAATTAGATTTTATCAGAAAATTCGTGAAGAAATATTCAATCCAAGTTCAAAAATACAGTAGAGGTCTATCAGTTCACATTTTAGCATCACGTAGCTTTAAAGGGAGAGAAATAAAGTTCAGAAATGGATTTTGAGGCTGCGATCGAAACTTTCGAGGGAAAATATATCATAACATTGAATTTAACAAAAAACACAGTGATACTAGGAGAGAGTAGGCTAGAACTAAACATATCTGCTCTTTTGGTTGCACCAACATTAATTATTTAATCATAGTTAAAGTGCAAATCGTATAAAAGTCGCAATATTTTATTATAAGGTATTATGTCTTGATAATTTCCAAGGATCGAGTTTTTTAACAAATTGACATATAATATTTTTTTGAAATCTAAAACCATAAATACAGTAAACATTAGTATAAAACTAAACAACTCCGCAATAATTAAACTGCAATACCACAACAAAATATAAAACATGGCAAGAAAAAATGAAACTAAAATAAGAAAACTTTTCAGACAAAATGTTAACGGTGTATTTTAAAATTGTAAGTCGTGAAATTGCATTTGTTTGTTCCTTACAATTTAACCATTTCTTAAAAATTGCCAACAGAAAAATTGCTATTTTAATAGTACACAAAAAGTATTAATATTTCAGAAATGGTACTATTCATTACGAATTAAATAGATTATCAGTTAGTTTCCGTGCATTAGTAAATCAAACAAGGAAAAGTACATCTACAGGTTTTAGTTGAAAAAGGCGCAGCAATTTTTCGGACGTGGAGAATTATTATAGTCATCATGCGTTGTCATATTTTCCAAAGCATAAATTTATTTTCTTAACTTTAATTTGAGGAATAGAGTTTGTAATCCTCGCATCTAGTCCCAAGACAAGTTAAATAATGGATTTTTGCTATTATCTTTTGATGAAGATCAACTCAGCACGACAGCTTTAGGGGAAATTTTGCGATTCACTTTAATTTCTCCACTCCTGAGGTACATATTTTCGTTGGCTCATGACTTTTAAACCTTTTATTTTTCGGGATTTTGATCACGTATAGGTCATGGAAGGATGTAGGAAGGATGTAGTTTTGAAAAAGTAACACCACATTTGACAGGATTATACTAGATTTGTAAATAGAATAATTTAATTGCATTTGTTTAAGTTCTGAAAATGATTTCATTAAAACTAGTCTAACAGGATAAGTGGGCAGCTTTCCTGTCCCAAAAGTATATCAGACACATTTCGAAATTCATATTAGTTTAATATCTTTCAATCTCTCTCTCTCTCTCTCTCTCTCTCTCTCTCTCTCTCTCTCTCTCTCTCTCTATATATATATATATATATATATATATATATATATATATATATATATATATATATATATATATATATATATATATATATATATAGTGTGTGTGTGTGTGTGTGTGTGTGTGTGTGTGTGTGTGTGTGTGAGATAACAGGCATTTTATGTGAAGATTTAATAAAGTCATATTTAATCAACTGATTCAAGAACTAAAATGAAGGAAACTAAGAAAGAAAATTGCATTCAAAAAAAATGTCTAATTTCTAAACCTAATGCACAATATCTCTAAAATAAATAAAGATATTTTGTGAACTTATGTAGTTTAACAAAGATTCATAACTTGGCGTTCTAAAAAATACCAAGCTGTGACCACTGGGAAAATTCGAAAATGGAGAAGTTTTGAGTGCAAATAATACATTTCAGAAGAATTATCCATCTGTGTGTTTGTGTGTGTATGTGTGTGTGTGTGTGCAATTAAAATACAAATAGTTGCCCAGTAAAAATAGATGAACTGATATTAAATACTTATTTTTATTCATATTTATCATTTAAGTCAAGTACATTGAAATTAACTGTTAAGAATAACCTGCCTCAAGAGAAATATTTTGATGATTTATTTTTTAGTGCATTAATATGCAGCAACGCGGAGAAAATATCTGATCGATTGATTTACGCATAAAAAACAGATTTATCTTTTCTTCCCAGAACTAACTTTAATCAGTCCCTAAGAAGTTTCCTCTCTAAATAAATTTTGGCCCGTTAGCTTAGAACCTATTCATCAAATTTGACAGAATGAAAGAAATGTTATACTCCGCTACCATTCTTTAATGCCATTTCCTAAAGTGAAATAATCCAAAATGAAGCTAATATAATATTCAAAAACCATTTTAATTAACGTTTTATTACTACTACTACTATTATTATTATTATTATTATTATTATTATTATTATTATTATTATTATTATTATTATTATCATTATTATTGTTATTATCATTTATTATTATTATTATTCTATTTGAACTATCATTGATTTCTTTTTATGTGAAACTAAAACTGAAAAAAAAAATTCCTCCTACTTCTGGCTATATTTTGAAAGGCAATCCGGTAAAAACATTTTGTTCTAATCTATCTAATTTTCTATGTTTAAAAATTATATTTTGTTTAAAAAATCGTTAATAAAAAACAAGTAGAGATAATAATTTGAGACAGGATCATATACTATTGTATTAGCAGCAACCAACTCTAAAATGAGCCTACTTTCCCGCATATCTACTAATGTCGAATTTCTAGTATATGATCAATATTCTCAAAATTAGCTAGAATCGCAAATTTTTTCAAACATAATTTTTGAACATTTTAAGCTGATTTCTAGGAATAAAATATGCCTTGCTCATCTGAAGAAATAGATGCGTAAAAAAATAAATAAATGAACAAATAAAGTAGTAGCGCCTTTTAAACAAAACAGCTAATATATATTTTCCGTTAAAAAAATTTTTATTCCCTCTCAAAAAAAAAAAGAACGAAAAGTAAAAAAAATCACTAAATAAATACATAATGTCAAGAAAAAAATCATTTGTTTTTCCCCTGCTGCCAATAAATAATTTATAAAATGAATGAATGTACTTTCAAAATAAATAAAAAAAAATTTATAATTAAATAAAAACAAAATACCCGACTGCGTAAAAATCAAAATAACTGAAAAAATATATATAAGCCCAGTACTTTAGAATACTACTAAGTATTATAGTCAATACACACATAAGACAAATCATAAATTCAAAAGAAGAACAGAAGGATCAACAGTCGGGCTAGGAACCTAACTCGGCTTAAAGCTACATATGCTTGACCTTTAGCAAAAATGCGTGAACTTAAGTCAACCACAGCTATATAAACAGCCTGTACAACTCGTCATGACGCGAGTTCGGAAACGTAGTCAGTCAAGTCTTTCTCGCAAAACTGAAAAATACCGTCAGTAAAGTACACGTCGTGAAACTCAGACAACTGAATGACGACAAAAACAAATGCAACATGTTAGAGATGAAAATCAAATCAGTAGACTTAGTAAACAAAAATTCATGCAGCGAAAACGCTATTTGTATTTATAACACGCAGGTCGCGTGCGACATGATCCCTAACTGACAATATGGCGACTGGTTGTTAATATGGGAAACTTTGATTACTGTCATGTGATTAGTGACTCTAGTCCTCTACGACGCCTCACAGGAACAAACATACATACATGCATAGACTCATAAACACATTGCCCTCATTTGCGTCGTGCACGCGCAGTCGGGTAAAAAACAACAAAGTCATTTAAAAGAAATAACTTTTACTATAAAAAAAAAATCACCTAGCATCTGACCATTTTTCAAATAATTTGACTAAATTAAATGTTTTTAAAAAATTACTTTAGTTGGTGCGCTTTCATTGTTTACACTTCTGCCGATAAAATCACAAATGACGAAATGACATTCACTGTTGCCATTCACCGAGCACAATATTTAATTCGCTTTACTCATATGTGTTGAAAACGATATGGTTGATAGCAAACGTAGAGCGCAATATTTAATTCGCTTCTTGATTATCATAAAGGGGAAACGCGATAGACAGATGCGAAAAAGTACATCATTTATAACGTCATAAAGATCACGCCTTATTTTCAAAATCGGCCATTTTAAAAAATTAATTAAAAATTAAGCGTTGGGAAAATGAAAGTTTTTCTCGTTCCATGTTTTTTTTTTTTTTTTTTTTTCCCTTATTCTATCAATTTCAACGACTAAAAGTAGAAACTGAACTGAAGGAAACTATCTGACTGAAGGAAACAATCCCATTACTCCGCCAAATACTGAATACGTAATTTAAAACTTTAGCGTGAAAATAAAAAACAAATCATATCAACAATAACTATTTCAAAGTAAAAACCATGGCTGCGGAGTTGGCATCAATTTCAATTTGGGGTAAAAGAGTCAGATTCGAGAGTCGATGGTTTTTTATTCAAAGGCTCGGAACCGGAATCGGTCATTTTCCCCTTAAAGTCCGCAACTCTGCCAATATTGGCAGAGTCAGAGTAGGACTTATTTTTCAGATAAAGGAGTCGGAGCCGGAGTCGAAGACTTTACATTCCCAAGAGTCGGAGTCAGTCATTTTCCTTCCTTGTCTAAATTTTTGTCAAAGCTACGGAGTCGGAGTTTGGAATCGGATCCCACTTATTCAGAGTCGACTGCCCTAAACGTCTCGGAGTCGGAGTCGGGAAATGGTCATCAAGAGATTTTTTCAACAAAATTTGTTTGAAGTAAATCCGCCTTTAGGTCGGGATCTAAACTGACTTTTAGTTCGCCGTAGGTGTTAATTTTGAAGGATTTGAACAGTTTAAAATTGAGCAGAAAGTTGTTCAAATCAAAAAGATATTTTCTATACATGCTCTTCTTCAAAACCTTTTTCCTACAAAGTTGGTTTTAAGTAAATTCGCCTCTAAGTGCGGGATTTGTATTTACCTTGAATTTCCCCGTAGGCGCAAATGTTAAGTGTTTTTGAACTGTTCAGAATTGAACGGAAAATTGTTCAAATCATAACATGAAACATGGGAATGAGGTGTACTCGCCGAGATCTTTCGAACAAAAATGTTTTTTGTTCGAAAGATCTCGGACTATTGACTCAAACGTTAACGGGGGGGGGGGACAGTCAGATCGACACACGGACTGACAGGCAGACATTTTCCCCTTCTCAATACCTTTCTATTCAATTTTTAATTTTTCGATTTTTATTTAATTATTTCATTTATTTTTGACATTGTTTTTTGGTTTTTACGATATTTTAAAGGTACATCAAGTCTCCTTTCAGGCTTTTTTTCTTCTTTCTCTGACATTTACTGGGCAAATAGGCTACAAACGACACCAGTCACATTGTAAATGATTTGTGGACGAAAATCCAACTGCTATTATTTGTTAGACGGCAAACATTGGCAGTCGTGATTTGATGAAATTATTAAGGAGCGATTACATTAAGGAATAAAAACAGGCAATTAAAACTGTTTCCATAGAAACTAAACTCGGGTATGCTATATCGTGGTCGGTTAATCGAATTTACCAGTTATTTTTATTACCTCTTAGCAGCGGTTTTCATTTGCCCTCAAAACACATGTTTTCATACAGAAACCTATAAAATCCTCAGTGTAAAAGAAAAAACTGAGAAAATTCGTAGCGCAATAGTTTTACGCAGTTTATGAAAACCAAGTAACTACAACTAGATAATATAAAATTCGTGGATAATTTACATTTTTCTTCCCTATTTTTTTATGTTTGACAAGTTACTTGATCAAATTCGAACAAAATTTAGTGAATTTAATTTCCATAGAAGCCGAGAGCTCTTTAATTTTTATATATTTTATTTATTTTTCCCAACATGTCCAATAAGGGGTTCAAAAAAACTTTTTTTCAGCTAGAGTCCAGGGACACCCGTTATTTTATTTTATTTATTTTTTTTAGACTTGCTAATAGTATTATGCTGTAAAAGTTTTAGCTTCTTACTCAAATTTTAAGAGGGTGCTCAATGCCCCTCAACTTAACATTAGCTGTATCATAGAAAATGTCACAAATTTAGAAACATTTAATTTCACCAGCTGTTTTTCACTTTTTAAATATTTTTTTCCTTGCAATGTATATGAAAATATGTACGTTACTCGTGTATATTGTAATATGTAGTTTTTTTTTTTCAGTTCAATGTATTTTTTAATCTCCCTCCCCATACTTATGAAGTTTTTTTGGGGGGAGGGAGGTGAGCACCCTCTCTCAGTTGAAATAGGAAGCTAAAATTCTAACAGTATATTACGCTCCATAAGGCTAAAAATATTGAGGGGGGTCCTGCTATCTGGAGAAACTTTTTTTTTTTTTGCATGTATTTTTGAACTACCCTAGTGTCTAAATCCTCTGATAGGACATGTGAACATGAAATTGGTAGCTGAAAGTTCATCTATTGGCCTTATTTCACTAGTTCAGAAAAAATGTTTTCACTTTGCTTCAGATTAATGTTATATTTCCCTAAAATCGTCTCAGTTTGGAGGACCTTCTATGCTGTGACGGTTTGAGAACGGGAAAAGACTGAAGCGAATCTAGAGCGGAATGATTCATCTTATCTATTCACTAGTTATTAACAGTGAGGGTGAATAAGCGAGGTTTTTAGGTTTTTTTTTTTTTTTTTTTTTCAGAATACAGCAACTAAATGGTAAGATATATTATCAAGTTACACAATAACCAAACTCTTCCAGGAATCTTTCCATGTTTCTCCCAGAAAGAGAAATACAATTGATCAGATCACACTGATGCAGGAAAAACCATGTATACAAAATTTCAACTAATAAAATAAATCGCTGATCCCAGGTCCGTTCAATAAATTTTGCCCCCCCCCCCCCCTTCTGCAACAAAATCTGTTGGGCCTCTTCCCAGAGGCCAACAGTGTATATTTGCAACGTAAATAAGTTTTAGAGCTAATCTTTTTCTTTTTTTTTCTTTCAATTTCTTAGGCCGGCCCCTTAAGGACATGGATTCCCCCCCCCCCCTCCCCCGCACTGGGGAGTCTGTGGGTACGCAGATCCGGAACTGTGCTGATCTCTATCTCTAATGTTTATTGCGTCTAACATTATCTTGATTTTGCAAAACTTATAAACGCGCAACTGCGCAGCGTCTTAAGTATTTAATTGTATCTTTTTTTTATTTCATGTTGACCCTAATTAATACAGAAGTAGTTAGGTCTGCTGATTAGGTTTTTTCACGATACTTTCTTGTTCGATAATTTCTCATTTCATTACTATATTTAACCATTTGAACAGCACAAAATCTAGACAATAACATACAGTTTAAAGTAGGAGAGCACCCTGAGTATTTGTTTATTGGGGCTATCTAAATTTTTCGAAGCCTCAAAATGGAATTTTTTTTGAAAATTAGGGTGTTGACCTACCTTAATGCGTTGTTTGTACTTAATAACGTAGATCTGCTTGGTGTTCTGATTTAATTTGCTATTTAAAATTTAATTGAATAACATTCAACTTAATTTTTCACTGTTGTTGTTGTTTTTACTAATTCCAGATGGTATAGCTTAGCTACTCCATCTCCACAAAACCAAACATCTCCAAAATGTCTAGAAAAAAATTTAATCTCTTAAAATCCCAATCACTGTGAAAAAATGCATTGTTCTTACTTAATTATGTAACTTGCTTGATATTCTGATTTAATTTGAATGATATGACACAGCAGCACAAATTTCACAATGTTCTTCAAAAAACTCTCATTACACTCCGAAGTTATATTCTACTTGTAGTTCCTAGTAATAGAAAGGAACAGCGTTTCTAATAGAAATAGCAGGATCTTTTTTGTAGCTTTTTTCAAAAGCTGTAGCTAGCAAAAGCTTCTTCCATGTGTTCTTGATGCAACGCACAAATTTCTGTGATATCTTCCTTTTAATGCTTTTTCTGTTTCTTAGACACATTAACATTGTTTATCTTTTCCATGGGTATATAGTATAAGCAGTAAACAAAAAATGTTTTATTTTCAAAATAAATCAAGTTTACGAATAGAATAAAATTTAATACTTCAAGATGTATACTCCTGATAGGAATCAGTCCGAGCGATAGTTGTTCACTATTCAATAACTGAAGATTTTGGACTCAGGCCATTATTTGTGTATTATGTTAGCTTAAGCTTAATAATTATAATCCATCGGCATACAAACAGTGCCGATTATTTGATCTGTTTAACGGAACCAGCATTGCATTGTTTTGCATTGATAGTACGCATTGCTTAGAACAGCGATAGGCAACCTAAAATATCTGCCGTTCTACTTTCCAAGAATAGGTGAACAATAAGATCGACTTCAGAGGGCGGGGGTGACTGATCCTTCTCTGGCTGTGCCACTGGTAAAGTAACAAAAAAAAAAAAAAAAAAAAAAAAAAGTTTCCTTCTTTAATAATTTGTAAAACTTTCATACCTAGCTTTATTCGTAAATCCGAAGGAACTTTTGACATTTTTCAAAAGTGAAAAGTAAAAAGAATGTTTCATTTGAAAATTAAAAATTGTGGTAGTTCAAACGATTGCGAAAAGGTTTGAAAAACACTCTCATAACTTTTGGTTAAGAAGTTGAGCCTAAATTTTATTACAGAAAAAAAAATTTTGTAAATGGAACTCAGACAAAAGAAAAAAAAAACATCATCCAGGATATTGTCACGTTTGACTGAGATCGACTGGTCGATCGTGATTGACGGAAGGAGTGCTCCCCCCCTAAGATGAAGGACGCACCTCCTAACTATCGTGACCTCCCACAAAACAAGATCCCCCCCCTTTAAAATGCAAAGAATACCCTTCAATCCCCACCTCCTAAAAATGTCAATGGCGTAATCGGCGCCATGAATAGGAGGACACCCCTATTAACGGGTTGCATACTGCTTCCTTAGAGTAATGGGGTTGCTTCCTTCAGTCAAAAGTAGTATTTTTGTCACTGAAATTGATAGAATAAGCAAAATAATAATAATAATAATAATAATAACATGGACCCAGAAAATACTTTCATTTTCCCAACAGTTATTTTTTAATTATTTTTTTTAATGTCCGATTTTTCAAACAAGGCGTGGTCTAGATGACGTCACAAATGATGCACTTTGCTGCATCTTTCTACCGCGATTCCACGTTATGATAATCAAGAAGCGAATTAAAATTGCGCTCTACGCTTGCTATCAACCATATCGTTGCCAATGCAAGTGAGTAAAGATGCGAATTAAATATTTTGCTCTGTGAATGGCAACACAGAATGGCATTTCATCATTTGTGATGTCATCGGACAGAAGCATAAACATTGAAAGCACGCCGATTTAAGTAATTTTTTAAAAATATTAAACTTAAAATTATTTTAAAAAGGTCAGATTATATGTTTTAAGCATGCTCTTTCAGAAAAAAAAGACTTTTAAAATTTTGGAAACCACCCCATTGTTATCCTCTGCAAATACGTCTTAAAATATTGGATCATTAATAAAGACACAGATTTAATTATAGCACGAAAAGAGGTGGCTGTAACAATGTTACTTTCGCTCTTCTTTTGAAACAAAGACAATTTGTTCTAAGCATGAAATCAAATAAATACACGTGGATAATTAAAAAAACTCAAGCCTTAAACTTCAAAACATGTCGAGTTTAGAAAAAACTAAAAAAATGAAATGTGAGTCAGTGTATGATGGTGTAAAAAACTAAAAGTGAATCTGAGAAATCCTCTGAGAATTCAAAACTGTTTTGCTTTGATCGAAGTACACACAGTCATTCCGGTTAACTTCACGCCACTTTTTTTGCATATTTTTCAAAAACAATTAGAAGGTCCATTGCTGCACTCACCAGGAAAGATTGAAATGAAAAATTTCATTGTTATTTTAATCAAAAAATAAAGAAAATAATTGCATCAGTCAATATATCTAAAGTTTCTGCACGGAAACTATTTTTGAAGTTGTTGAAAGTGCTCTTTCTACATTCTAATATTCAATGCAATATTATAAATGATAGCAATCTTGTGAAGGACATAGAAGGTGTTTTTAAACATTATAAAAAACATTTTGCTGCATTAAAGTTGCACTATTCTGATTAAAATTATTTATTTTGCATCCCGTTTCTAACGAGAGTCAAGACACACTAAATGACAGGATTGCTTAAAACCAAGCTAGTAATTTATTTTAAATGGAATTTTTTTTTTCTTAAATTTGCATGGTACAGAAGTCAAGGAGTGTTTCTTCTGCTTCATATCAAAAATTACAATAAACTATTCGAGTATGAGTTGAATAGTTTAAAATAGAAAATTTTGTGGCTCTACGTTCTCTTTAGAAACTGCACTTGAATTATCCAATTTGACTTGTTTTATTTCGAATCTCAGATCAAAGAAAGTCTGACGATACGAAAACAAAGTTATAACCTTCCCAGGTAATATTCTTTGAAATTAGTTAAATTAGTTTGGTATATACAGTGAAATCAGTGTAAGTTGACTACTTGCAGTGTTGTAATTTAGTGATCAACTTATGGAGGTTGATCTATATTGATATCCATCTAATTCTCCACTTGACTAAAGGGGTCAACTTACAAGGAAGGCCAACTTAACAGGTTTTACTGTACTACCAATTAAAAATAGTGTACCTGAAAAAGATTGAGCTCAATACGACTATAAATAGCAATACACTTACCAAGCATTTTAATGATTCCTTTCCGGTTACTATTGACACTGGATCTTCTGTTGTCCTGTCCTCCTTTCTGAGTTGAAGACAAAACAGTACCACCGTTATTCCTCTGAATGACTTCTACACTACCCATAACAAGAGGACCTCTTAGTTTCAGACCAATCTTGACATACAAGGAAAATATTACTACCAGAGGTACACAGAAAAACAGCAAAAACGACATCAAGAAAGCATGGCTAATGGGTCTCTCCAAGCTGCAAACTGCTGTTTCGGACAAGATTTCGCCATCCATTGTAGTATCATAAATCACTCCAAACTGCAGTGAAACTGGAATAGCACACACTGCCGACATTGCCCATACAACGACGGTAATCTTCACTGCTCTTGATAGACTTGACATTGCATGGGCTTTCAGAGGATGACATATGGCTACATAGCGCTCTACAGTAAATGCAGTGATGGTCAGTATCGACGCGTATGTAGAAGCCTCTGCTGTAAAGCCGCGGATTATGCACATAGCTTCACCCAAGGTGTATGGTCTGGGAACCCAAAGCTGATATATCTCTTGAGGTAGTCCCAAGGCCAGGAGTAGCAAGTCACTAATGGCTAAACTGAATAGGTAGTAGTTTGTAGCAGTATGCATGTAACGGTTGCGAGATATGACAATGCAGGTACACACATTTCCAACGGTACCAGTTACCAAAAGCATTGTATAGACAACTGTCATTGTGATAACTGTTGGAAGGTGAACTAGTTCCTCGTGATTCAAAGTATAGTTCTCATTATAACTCCAAACATCATTGTCAAAGAAAAATGATGTTCCATTACTTCTTGCAAAAGTTCGATTAAGGTAAAGCTTCAAATTTAAGTTCAACTTTTCCATAATTAATAGTTTTTCAGTTTTTATTTTCTCTTTTAACTTTAGAAAAGGATCTAGATTCTTAAATCAATAAAAAAAGTCTACAAATTTGGAATATATTTTGTCTGCTTAAAATAAGATAGTTTTTTAAAAGGAAAATAGGATTTAATTCACTATTTATGTTCCTCAACTTTTTTTTCAATGTAAAACTTTATTCATTTTTAAGTCCAAAATATTGTGTAATCTGCTGTCATTTATGTGACAAATATAGTTTCAATTAATTGATCTGGAAAAGAGTTAATATCAAAATTACATAAAATAGAAAATCAGTCAAAAGAAAAAAAAAAGATGACTGAGACAGCATTTAAACGAATTAAAATAAATTCAGTTCTAATCACAATTTAGTTTCATATTTATCTACGTGTTTTGACATTATTTGTTATTGTACAAGAAATGTATATTGTTCTTGCATTTCACTTTTTCATTAGATAAGGAAAAAAATAGTTACAGAAGAATTAAAAAAAAAAATGGTTCTTATAAAAGCTAATTAATTCAAAAAAATATCCATTAGAGAGTTAAGTATCTTTAAAATGCATGTTTCTTCAGCAGTTTAGTAAAAAGGAGTAAAACTGAAGAATTAACTTTTGAAACAACAAGTATCTTTTTTAAATTTCTTCCACTTCTATTCAAACTATAATTTTTCTTGATATTCCAATTTTATTAAAAAATACAACAAAATCGTCCATTTGAGAGTTATTTGCTTGCAAAGTATGCGCTTATTATCTCAATGATTACTCCCATATTCAAGAAGTTGTTAGATATCAGTAACTTTCCCGCTGGAAATTTTCATACTAGTCAAAGAAATTAACCTTACAAACTTGTAATAAATAATGTTTTTCATCTGATATAAATCGAAGTTGGATATAACTTAAGGAAAATTTCCAGTTTAAACCATCTAACAATTGTATTTCTCTTGTATAGTCTAGCGCTTTTAAAAGTACTTAATCAGAAGTTACCAAACCAGCGATCGCGGGAAGTTTTCGGTAGATCCTTCAGCTGGTTTTTTAATGAAGTAAATTAATGGCAGTTATAAACTTACAACGCAAACAAGATATTATTTATCCACAAAAAAGCGGCACATTTACATATTAGTAATAGAAAAAGACATCCAAAAGCATCATTCGGTCTGTTCTCCAAAACAGCCGAAGCGTAAAACGCGAAAAGCTCTTCAGAGGCCGGATGCTTCTTCGCAAAGCCGCTGTCCCATTTGAAACTCTCTCAAAACATAAAAGCAACAGGATAAAATGGCAACTCCAGAGCATCTCCTGTTCCGCCATCTGTCGGAGACCTTATGAGCTGAAAAATCAATGGTGGCAAGCGGAAATAAGTTTCTGCACATAGTGGCAGTAAGTAAGTTTTCTGTTATTGTTTGAAGAACTGCCCGAGGTGATTTCTGCCAAAGAAAGCTTTTAGTAATTTGCAGATGCACTTTTTGGTTGGTTGGCATCGGGCAAATAACTCGGTGGTCATTGCGCTAGATTTAGGAAAAGTTTTGAAATTAAATAATAAATAAAGTGGAATAATATTTCTCAAGGGAACTTCAGGAAAATATTTTCGTTAATTTTTAATGAAGTATGAAAACTTAATGTCTTTCATTCCAACTCTAGACGGACTCGCATACTTTGTTTCATTAATTATGTATCTCAACACTTATTGATTTCTATGGATTCAAAAAAAAAAAAGAAGAATCTACATTTTGGAATATTTATTATTTGAGGCACGATAGTACAAATTTCTTTTAAATTTAGTTGTATTGTGTATTTGTTCTATGCAACATTTTATTTGTGTACATTTTTGCTTTTAACGTTTTTTTCCTTCAGGAGGATCAGCTATGAAATTCTGAACTGTGGAAATGACGAAAAGTGTCATATAAGAAAGAAAACCCATCTCTGAAATAAGAACGCTATTCCATAGAGTTTTTTTTTACATTTCTGAACTGTAGTATCAAGTTATCCTTCTTCATGCTTTCTCTGGTTGCGACAAGACGTCAGCTACATGTAACAAAGGCAAAACGAAATTCATAAATTTGTTGCAAAAATATCAATCATTGAGCTGCATTCTGGAAGTGTTCTCTAGCCTCTGTTCTATTCCAGGGCAAATAGCAAAGGCAGGCCAATCTTTTTAAAGATCCTTTTACGTTCTTTAATTCATTATTGATATTTTTGCTCACAAGTTTTGGTTTAAAGATATGTGGGGGAAAAACTAAAAGGTGCACCTAAAATTCGAGATGGTGACGCAAGCGATCCCACCTCCCCCCACCCGCCAACACTGACAATGTTCAGTTTGATCATGAAGATTCCTTTTTGTGTGTGTGTGTCGATTTTCAAAACTACAACTTTTCCCCCCTAAACCTTTCATTTACCAGACTATATATCCATTTATAAATAGTAAGATATGACACAACTAC
Source organism: Uloborus diversus (assembly GCF_026930045.1). NCBI lineage: Eukaryota > Metazoa > Arthropoda > Arachnida > Araneae > Uloboridae > Uloborus > Uloborus diversus. The sequence continues at coordinate 74,227,926 of NC_072731.1, read as the reverse complement.
GGCTTTTGCGACATCATTTTCTTTTAATTAATTAATGCTGATTGTTTTCTCAAGTCACGAGATCAGAGTGCACATTTATGCGTTGACTAGATCTCTAAATAAATATATCTTTACCAGAAGGACCGGACTGAACCATTAAAACGGCTCGGGCGATTCCACCGAACCGAATAGTCACCCCCTCCCCCCCATACACACCCAACTTGTGAGTTAAAAAAGGAAGGAGATAAGAAAAATGAAAGAGTGCGGGGCATTGCAAGGTAAAAAATTTCAGCGGGTGTACCAGCACCTCCTACAAGAAAGCTTTTTCAGTGGTTCCGTGACGTCACAGCAAGAGGTTGTCGGAAGAGGAAATTTTGTGATGAAAATTGTTTCAGTTTGTGTTTTAAAAGATAAAAGCTTCTATTATATTAGAACTGTAGTTCACCTACTATATAGCATTCGTTAACCGTTTTTTCCTTAATCTGTGAGTATTTAAATTTATATTTAGATGAGCAATTATTATAACTTTAGTCCAAAGAACATGATTAAATTATCTTAAACAATCCGCTAAGATTGTTCTATTTTTGTTTTCATTTAAATTGAGACATTACACAAGGAAGAACGTATAGAATGACAAAAGATTGTATCGACCCAAATTTTTAATACATTGTATCTCATCCACTTAATTTTAAAACGTCTAATTAGATCCAAAAACGTGTTATATTTTCTGAACATTGCAATCAAAAATAATCGAAACTGTCGATTAAACTTGAACGCTCCACTGATACTGGTGTTCACCTCTTTGGAGCCAAATGTTGAACCAAATGTTGAAAAACTTTCAAATGAAATGCAAAATCAAGGAAATAATTAAAATGAAAATTTAGTCATAGTATGAATATTTAAGGCCTATGACAACAAGTGACAGTAGTTTGTTTAAATTTAAACTGAACCATGCTTTTATTTTGCAATTTCAATCAAACTCATAAATTATTATGAACTTTTTAATTACTATTTGCTTGGGCTACAAGACAGTTTGTTTGCGTTTAAATATTTGAGTTAATATTGAACTATTTAATTTTTAGGGTTGTAATTAAATTTATTAAAGAAAACTTCTAGATTCATCTCATTTCACCTAGTAGTATAGTGAAAATATGATTTCTGTCTTATGTGTTCTGTTTAGTATTCGGAATGTTACCAAGTGGTCCTTAGAAGTTGATAACCACTGCCGTATGTCTTTCCATCCACTTTATTTCCTTTTAAATATTATACCTCCTGAATCTCTTGATAAAGTTTTTTTAATACTTTCGTTTCTTGCATTCAAACACTTAAAACAATTGTTGTGAACATTCATTACAACTTTTTAAATCTTTCCCACTGTGTTTTAACTTTTTTTTTACTTAAAAGATATTTTGGTGGCTGATGTATTTTTCTCCATTTAGCTCGTTTTTATGATGATGTACTATTGAAAAAATAGAAGCGTAAATACATCGGCGATTCTTATGAAGTTGTCATGTTTATTTATCTTTTTTTTTTTTTTTTTTTTTTTGAAACTGAAGCTTGTCAAGGGTTTGTACAATGTCCTTTTTTTTTTCTTTCTTTTCTTTTTTTTTTTTTTGAAAAAATGGTTGAAACTTATTTTTTTGGCAACTTTTAATGAGGCAATCTTAATAATGCACAATTTAGGATGTTTTTAAGCAATATTTTAAGGTTGTATAATCTTTAAAAGTTTATAGAGAAAATATTTCAGTTAAACTACTTTTATTCTATTTGTTCAGTTATGATTGCTGTGTTAACGTTTTAAGACCGAGGTTTTTCTTTTCTTTTCTTTTTATGGGGGGGGGGGGCGGACACATTCCCAGTTCGTGTAGCTGAGAGCAAATTGGGAGACGTGGGCACTCTCGATATGACTCCTATATCTAGAGCCTGATTACCGCACAGGTCTCTATTCGACACAGGTTTGAAACTGCCGCCACCGAATTCGGTGGTTTTTCAAAGTTTCATTCATAAAGAGTGCTTCGAAAAGGGAGGGCGAAGTGTAATTGCAACTGACCCCGTGACCCACTGTCCCTGCGGGTAATCCCTCAACCTTCCGATTTCCTAGTCCCGCCCTGCTTACTAGACTTCAAAGCAATAAAAGATTCTGGATAAAATGAAATTAAGAGAAAATTTCCTTCTTGAACTCTTCATTTATTCGCAAAGACCCCACATAATTGCTTCAACGTATTTCTGTCACACGTAATATAATTTAAATTTAACCCTAAAGGTCTGACAATTGTTTAACTTAACCCCTTATAAATCTATCTCGTATGTCCTATTGGAAACATTAATATTTTATTTTCATCAGTTGATTACAAAAGTCGTTGTAATATCTGCTTTCCCAATCACTTAACTTACTTAAAGTTACATCAAAAACAGTCAAAACTATCTTCAAGGTATTGAAGTGCGTTTAAAATTTCAAGCTCATTGCGTTGAACAAATATAATACACACTTGGCCAAGAGCGACTTTTAATTCTCCAAAGGATTTTTCAGCTCCATAGTCAAACAAATCACAAGAGAAGATTCAATTACAGAAAAGTATTTTTAATTTTAATACCGTCATCAAAAAATACTTGTGTCTAACCATCGTAAGTCCAAATGTTGCATTTTCATCAGCTGTCTACCAACTTGAATAAAGCTCTTTGAAGATTCTATGCTTTATTTCCCATTTAATCTTTAACAGAACACTTTTCGTTACAATCGTTTGAAGTGGCTGTCGACTTTTCTTCTTTTCAAGAAATTTTAACTTATCTTGAAAAATGTATGCTTCAAATTTTGCAGTAATAAACTTTTAGAGAGCTCTCCTTTTGATATTCTCTCTTGCCCTGAGGATGTTCTGACAGCGTTCTAATTTTAAAACATGTAACTTATTTCACATTTTTCTCTGTAAGTTTCAGTTCGGTCTTTTATTCTGACTTAATCTGAACAAATTCACTGTTAAAGGATCATTCAAAGAATGTTTTTCAGTAAAATAAAATAAAGGAGAAAGCATTTTCCGCCAAATAGTTCACTAATTGTTAGCAATTTGATTCAATTATTTGCTTTTTGTATGATTTTCTATCAGTGAGAGGAGCTTTTCCTCATTTTATCTCATGTTTTCTAGTTTGAAAGATGATTGAAACCTTCAAATTAATATATACACTCAAAACTGTTTTTTTTTTTCTTTTTTTCAATTATTTTTTCATGCAATTTAGCAGTAATTTTGGTTGCGAAAACTATTTTGACAGCTTTTGAAAGATAGTTTTGCGCGATTTTTTTTCATGCGGTCAGTATCCACCGCTCAAAAACAGGTTTCAGTGCAAACATAAAAAAAAAACCCTCTAATCTTAATTGTAAGCTTACAATGAGAATTTCGCACACGTGTTTCGCAGTTGCAGATTTCAGTGCAAAAAAGCGAGGCTGTGAAAGAAAAATACTGCACATTGCACTCCTTGCACTGAATGTTCCTCGCAATTGTAAAACTGCGCATCACCTCTCATCACAAATTTGGCCAATCTCATCAACTTAATATTTCCCGATGTAGGTGGGAAACGTTTACATTCTTCTCGCACAAAACGTTTAATGCTTTCTTTTGTATTTCTTTTTCAACCCCGACACACAAAAGAAGTGGGTTATAAGTTTGACATATCTGTGTATCTGTCTGTGGCGCTCTAGCACCTAAACGGATTGACTGATTTTGGAGAAAAAAAATTATTCGAAAGGAAAGTTTATCGAGCGTGTTCATAGCTAGATTGTGTGTTCGGATGACATTCATTAACGACGATATTAATTAAAATCCTCTAAAACGTTTTTTCATGATTTTTGCAGTGAAAACATATTTAATATTTTAAAAATTTAGTACCAAAATAAAGAGCATTTTTTCTGCGTCTGATAGAACGTGTTTGGAACTTCCACGTTACATAGAATTCGAATTATAACGCTTCCTTAAAGCAGATTTTAAATACGGCTAAGTTTTTATTGACTCGATTGGTAACCGAATTCATTGCTTGCCGATAAGGATATTAAACACAATGATTCAAATAGTAGGGGAGATAACGACCGAAATTTTACGACAATATATATAAGGCCAGAATTTTTTTAAATATTAGATTAGTTTACTTAAAAGAAGAAAACGCGAGTCTACCAAAAAGTTATAGTTGCAATAATTAATAAAAAATTTTGCAATATGTTGCAAAAACTTGTGAAATTGTCTTATATATATAAGGCTGAAACTCGGTAATATTATTGATTACGTATAAACATAACGAAAAATATATGTCTACCGCGTCCGAAGCGTTGCCGTGCCGTGTCTACCACCCACGCAAGGTGCGAAAAAATCAGTCAATTTTGACTTAAATATATAAGCCTAAAATTTTTTTTAGTAACTGTTTACAATGTATAAAATATAAAAACAAAAGTCTACCAGTTGTGTTATGTTGCAAAGGCATGATAGACGTCACGGAATGTCGACCTCGTACCTCTATGTACCGTTTATCGGGCCGCTAGCGCTCGCTCGAAAAAGTTTGCTTGTCGTCGCGAAATTTCAATAAATAAAGCTGATTTATTTTTTAATAAATAGTTTAAATCCTGTTTTTATTAAAATTTTTAGTCTGCCGTGACTAAGAGGTTGCTTAGTCTTTAGTAGACGTTGCTTAAATTATAAAGTAGTTGGAAAGGTATGATTATTTTATCTTTTCATCCTTCATAAATGGAAATTTTTTAATTATTATTTTTTTTCATGATTACAATTTTCTATCATATTTAAATTGATATTCATACTTTTGTTATATTATTCATATATATATATATATATATATATATTTTAACTTCTTCAAAAATATTTTGAATCACCACCTTTTCAAATACATTTCGTAAATGGGGAAGTAAAGCTGTTTATTCATCTACTGCGAAGAAAGGAGAAAGGAAGGACACGCCTTTAATAACCTTGGGTCTGGGGCCTGGGCCTGAGTAAGGCTCCTATAGTGCGGAGGAGCCGACGCATCCGCCATTTTGGAGCAAACTTGATCCAGTGCTTCGCGGCGATAGCGTTGCTGCTGATGTTTATATTTCTTTAGCATATGTTAAATTGGGTCAACAGATAATAGTCATCTGCAGAACTGAAAAATCTGTCTTACTGCATTTACTGGAAAATAACATATTTTTTAAAAAATAATAAGCACTGTTCATAATGCACTCAAAAGTACAAAATAACTTTTCTGGGTCAGAAAGGACAATTTAAGAATTCCTGTAGTTTTCAAAAATTTCCAAGAAAATGACACCACAAACGAAGAAAAGTGCGGTTCTAGTCATGTAGAGAATGTTTTACCATTATCTAGCTTTCAATCATAAATTTGAGTGTTGAAACACGCATTTTTTTTTTTTTTTTTCTTAATGGGAAAGTTTGGTTTAAAATGACTTGAGCGCACTTTTCTTCGTTTGTGAAATCTTTTTCTTCAAAGAATTAAAAACTACAGGAACACTTAAATTGTCCTTTCTGACCCTGAAAAGTTATTTTGTCCTTTTGAGTGCATTATGAAAAGTGCTTGTTATTTTTTTAAAAAAAATCTGTTATTTTAAAGTTTTTCGTTTTCAAACAAAATTTTACTTTAGAATTTTATTTTTTGGCGTCACGTTGTACCTTAAGGTTAAACAAATCATTTAATAAAATTCTGAAGTCTGTAAGTGGCCTAGTTGCTGAGTATACGCAAAAGAATGGTTCACAACATATAAGTAACGTGGGATAAAGATCCTAATACGTCTTTTTACTTAGCCCCGTTATCGATTATTGGCATTGATGCATAGATGAGGATAAAAACCCTAAGAAAGCAACGTTAGTGAATAAATTTCATTCTTCCTCCAGAGAGGACTTGATTCAAAATGTTCATTATGATTACTATTAACATTGCATTTGCAAGGCAACAAAATTTATAACAATGGATTTTATATTTAAACATTTAATGGGGAAATTACATCAAATTTGCTATTTTCCATCCTTACGCGAAATAATGATGTTACTTCAGAATTTTAAATTTTCAGCCTTAAGTTGTACCTTAAGATTAAGCAAATCATTTAGTAAAATCCAGAAGTCTCTTAGTGATCTAGTTGCTGAAATATAAGCAAAAGAACGCCTCAGATTACTCCATGACAATCAGGCCAAGTGTAATAAAAGTGCTTAAAAAACATCAATTCTGAACAACCAAAATTTCTCATCTATGATGGATTCTTTTTATTATATCTAATGAAAGAAATTCCATCATCTAACGATATTGAGAAAATTATTAAGTATGTTCAGCAGTATTCGTAGTAATTGTTTTCGACACGTACCCCGTTTCCTTCCATAAAAGATAACGAACATATCGTCGCCTCAGAGCAACAGTAAGATATCTAATCCCAGAAATAACATTAAGATATCTTACTGTTGTTCTGTGGCGACGATATATTAAGCGGAACTCACACAGGTCAAAAAATTCAGGTAGGAGACTGCAACACGTCCCTCTGAATTTTTGAATCAATTAAAAAATATTACTTTTAAAGAAGATTTGCTAGAATATTTACTAACAAACTGGGAACGAGATAACAAAGCGATTTATTTTGAAGATAAATTTGTGTATATTAACTACAGTGTTATAGATTTGAAACCATCAACAGAAAAGTTGTAAAAATAGTCGATCATACTCAATCGTGCCCCAGACCGCGAAAAATCCGACACAAAAAAGATTTACCATCTTTGTAATTTTTGAAGAGCTGCAGCCTCCATATGACGTCCACCTACGATGTTCAGATACTGATGTATAAGTTATAATATTGGCTAACATGAAGTTTTTGAATCCTTAAATAAAGGTCTGGTTGGAAGTTGGCGTTGGAAAATCATTAAGAAGTATCAATGTCTCTGAACTTTACAAGAATTTAGGAGAAACCGTTTGTTCCGTCTTGGTTGCTTTACACGCAATGACTGGTTGCGATCAAAATCCGGCTTTTTTCCGAAAAGAAAAAGTTCGACCTTACGTTCTATTTACAAAGTCGGAAAAATACACAGGAGCGTTAACAAATTTGAGTAAGCCGTCGCACAATGTAAAATGCATGTCGCAAATTCGAATACAACTCGAAATTTCGGAAGAGTTGTGCGCCGAATGTACAGACAAAATAAAATGGAAAGAATTAATGATGCAAGAACCATGACGTTTTTAGAAGAGTATAAAAATTTTGAAAAAAGATAAAGTAATTCTCGAAAACGTGAAGAGTTTTGATCCGTCATCCTTAACCCTATGTTAGTCTGAACTTCGTGAACATTTCCTCAGAACAGCTTGCATTTCGCAAATTTGGATAAGATTTCATTTAAAAAATCTGACAAGCTTATCACCTCTTGATTGTGGGTGGAAAGTTGAGGACAACTGAAAAGTTTTTAAATGGTTTACTGAAAACAATTACCGCAAGCAATAAAAGATGTTACATTCGAAGCATAGCCTTCGGCCTCACCACGTCAAATTTTCGAAACATCGCTTCGAGGTGCACTCTCCCATGCTACGAACTAACTTTGTGCCAAATTTCATGAAAATCGGCCGAACGGTCTAGGCACTATGCGCGCCACAGAGATCCAGACATCCTACAGATATCCTCCGGACATCCAGACAGAGAGACTTTCAGCTTTATTATTAGTAAAGATTAATTAATATGTAAAGAACTGTTTATTTCATTATTTTTAATTATTTATTGTTATGTAAGATCGATGCGAAAAATTTCATTTCATAAGTACTTGATCATAGAAAATAAATAAATAAAAGAGGCATAATTTAAAAGGTCAAGACATTATTAATGAAAAATGAACTTCACTATAATTTTGTACATAGTTTTAATTTTAATAAAATATTTTTTAAATTCGTTTCAATGTTAAAATTATTTTTTTTTAATATGCTTAAATCATTCACACCTTTCCAACTACTTTATAATTTAAGCAACGTCTACTAAAGACTAAGCAACCTCTTAGTCACGGTAGACTAAAAATTTTAATAAAAACAGGATTTAAACTATTTATTAAAAAATAAATCAGCTTTATTTATTGAAATTTCGCGACGACAAGCAAACTTTTTCGAGCGAGCGCTAGCGGCCCGATAAACGGTACATAGAGGTACGAGGTCGACATTCCGTGACGTCTATCATGCCTTTGCAACATAACACAACTGGTAGATTTTTGTTTTTATATTTTATACATTGTAAACAGTTACTAAAAAAAATTTTAGGCTTATATATTTAAGTCAAAATTGACTGATTTTTTCGCACCTTGCGTGGGTGGTAGACACGGCACGGCAACGCTTCGGACGCGGTAGACATATATTTTTCGTTATGTTTATACGTAATCAATAATATTACCGAGTTTCAGCCTTATATATATAAGACAATTTCACAAGTTTTTGCAACATATTGCAAAAATTTTTATTAATTATTGCAACGATAACTTTTTGGTAGACTCGCGTTTTCTTCTTTTAAGTAAACTAATCTAATATTTAAAAAAATTCTGGCCTTATATAAATAATGTATTAAAAACTGTCGCTATCTCCCCTACTAAAAGTTTTTATCTGTTGTCAGTTTCTATTTGTTAACAAATAAAATACTTGTAATTGATTTTTAATAGTATAAGGCTTTTAGAAGGATTTTCAATTTAATTTTAAATCTATCACTAAAAAGCGAAGGAATTGTCCTACAGTTTTCTTTTTGACACCATTGAAAAGAGCGGTTTTTTTTAACTCCAGATCTAACTCGACCTATGGTTGAGAAAAATTGATCTTCTATCTCCAAAGGAAAAAAAGTTACAAGCCGTTAAAAGTCAAGTTCGAATAATCCTCCAGTTACGTTTTTTTAATTCGCATGATTTTTTTTTTCTTTCCCTTATTCGAAAACTTTAAAAGGGTTTTGATTTTAACAGAAAATCTTAGGCTCAACTCAAATCAAGCCTCGAGCTAAAGAGCAAAATATATTGCTAGAGACCACGAACATGAAAGCGAGTTTTCAATCGTACAAAACTACAGTTTTTTAATGCTCATAAACCCCTTAGCCCTTACGGCTCTGCAAGTTGGAATAAGTTATTTTGAAACCCGGTGAAGGGGTGCTTTTTGATCCAAAGAGAGCTCATAATGTGTTTTTAATCTGTTTCTTTTTAACTGACAATTTAAATCTTTGCGAATCAAATAAGATTGCGAAGAAATCTTCGGGGGTTGGTGAGCGTTGGCGGGCAGGGGGCAGAGCCCCGTAGCATTAGAAAAAAATATTGGCATTTTGGGAGTAAGCGGGAAAAAAAAAACGTAAAGGCTTAAGCATCAAAACCTGAAACACATGACCGTCGTGAGCTTGTGCCAATATGAAAGATGATTATCATAAACTATTTAAATTGAAATTAGACATTTGCAGGTGCAAACATTGAATTTCAATATCAAATTCAACGAAAAAATTTAATATAAGGTTGCATTTTACCTAATTAAGAACTTTTTTTAAATCACTTGTTAAACCTATTTTATGCTTGGAAATGATATTTTGATGAAAAATGAAACTGTATTCAGAGCTCTTCAAAATACTTTCTTTCCTCGATTTTTTTTTTTTTTTTTTTTTTTTTTTTTTATGAAGACGTCATTTTAAAAAGATTTCTGGTAAAATCAAATTCAATTCCTTTCGGTTTAATTATCGTAAATAAGGGATTAAAGAAAAATGACGAAAAAATCGATATACCTTTTTTTCTCATTTTCTCACTAGCACATTGAAAACCGGAATGTTTTTTTTATTTTTCAGATTTCAGATAGCACCAGTAAAAGGTTTGAAAACTTTTCTTCTCCATATTCAGTCAGACATTAGTTTTGCCTTAGAATCAAACTTGTAAAAAAGTCTCATTTCTCTTTCTGACCTTCTAATTGATGGAAAAATATAAATTCATAATTTTAAAAAATAAAGCAAATGAATAAAAGAAACTTCTACATCTATCTACAGCCCTACTTTTAGTTTCTGAAGATCAAAATTTTTTTATTACTTGCTTGATTTTTTTTTTCCTTTTCATTCTATAGATTAAATTAATTTATAACTATATTTTACAAATAAAAATAATTACGCCTTTTATAACTCCAAATAATTTTTTGCTGGGGTTGGTGTGAAATTATTCTTTCGTATTTCAACAAACGGTTTTTTTTAAACTATGTTTGGTAATAAATGAATTCTATTTTCTTAGACTGATCAAACAGACTTTTTTCTTGAGTGAGTGATTAAAACTAACGATAATCTTTTAGCTTGACAGTTCCAAACAAGAAACAGCTCAAAGTGACCGTGAACGCTATATTTATCGTATTTTTAGTTAAAACTTGAAACATTTAAATGCTCATCTTCAATGCTGATTTTTCGTTGCCCTTTGTAAATGTAATCACCTCCATCTTCAGTTTCTGTTTAGCTTTGAGGGGTGTGCACTGTTATGTCTGTACTCATATGCGCTTTCCCTTCCCTTTTCATCTTCAACTTGATAAAGGGCAGATGAACGAAACCTTATGATTGAATTATGCCTGCACTTTTATGCGCTTTACCTTCCCTTTTATCTTCAACATGACTGAAGAGCAGATGAACGAAAAGTATGATTGAACTATGTCTGCACTCATATGCGCTTTCCCTTCCCTTCATCTTCAACGTAACTAATAGTACAGTAAAATTAGGCCAAAAAAATGGCCAAACCCAAACATCCAAAAAAAAAAAGTTGAAACGTGTTGCAAATTACTTCTTACCCTACCAGCAAGAAGGGGTAAAAAGTCCCAACACTTTGCGCGTCGGGTTTTGGGGGAAAGGGGGGGGGGAGCGAAATAATCCTCTTTTAGCCTACCTTCCCAGTAAAAGTCAGAAAAAGAAGAAAAAAGCATGAAAGAAGGCTTAATGCATCTTAAAAATATCGCAAAAAACAAAAAAAGTCAAAAATAAATAAAATAATTAAATAAATATTGAAATATTAAAAATTGGAAAGTAGGGTATTGAGATGGGGAAAAATGTCTGTCGGTCTGTCTGTCTGTTCCTCCCTAATAACTTTTGAATGAATAGTCCGATTCAAACAAACTTTTTTTTGTTCAAAAGATCTCGGCGAGGAAACCTCATTCCCATGTTTCACTTTTTGATTTGAACTATTTTTTGTTCAATTTTGAACAGTTCAAAAAAAGTTAACATTAGCGCCTGCGAGGAAATTCAAACTAATTCCGAACTGTGAGGCGAATTTGCTTCAAACAAACTTTGAAGGAAAAAGCTTTTGATGAAAAACTTGTATATAAAATATCTTTTTGATTTGAACAATTTTCCGCTCAATTTTGAACAGTTCAAATCACTTAACATTAGCGCCTACGGGGAAACTGAAAGTCAATGTAGATTCCGTACTTGAAGGCGGATTTACTTCAAACAAATTATGTTGGAAATAGCTCTTGACGCCAAACTCCAGACTTCGACTCCGAGAATTTAGGGACACTTGACTCCGACTCCGACTCCTGTGCCCGACAATTAATAGGACTCCGACTCCCCGACTTCGACTCTGATTTCGTAGCTTTGGCAAAAATTTGTACACGGAGGACAAATGACTGACTCCGATTCTTAGAGATTCGACTCCGACTCCTTTACCCCATAATGAGATTGACTCCGACTCCGACTCCGCAGCTATGGTTTTGACTGTGAAATAATTATTGTTGATCTGACTTGTTTTTATTTTTACGCCAAACTTTTAATTTAGGTGTTCAGTTTTCGGCGAATTAACTCGAAGTCATTTATGTTTCTACAAAAAGATATGCGCAGACGATTTTTTTTTTTTTTTTTTGACAATGAAAATTATTTTTTTAAGTTGACATTTTATTGTTTTTATTTATTTTGGTAAGTGCACTAATTCATTTAAAAAATTGTGTTTGGTAACAGGGGAAAATAAAACGATTTTTTTTTTTTTTGATATGATGTATTTATTTTAATGAGCTTATTAATTTTAATTATTATTTTTTCGTTTTGAAAGCTGTTAAAGATTTTTTTTAATGGAAAAAAAGTGTATTATCTGCTTTGTTTAAAAGTTGTTGCTTTTTTTTTTTTTTTTTTTTTTTTTTTTTTTTTTACGCATCTAATTTTTTTAGATGAGTGAAAAATATTTTATTCCTAGAAATCAGCTTAAAGTATTTTAAAAATATGTTTGAAAAAATTTGCGATTTTAGCTATTTTTGAGAATATTGATCAGGTACTAGAAAGTAGTATTCGTATACGGGAAAGTAGGCTCGTCTAGTTATAGACAGAACTTCTTGTTAAATAAAAATAATTTCTATTACTTAAAAAAAATACTCAAAAGTCGCAGAAATCATTCTATAATAGCAAAATAACAAACTCTCATAGAAAAAAATGCTATTCAACCGGGGTGCACAGGCGGGGGGGGGGGTGTCCATGGCGCAGACTGCGTCATTGGAATATTTAAGGTTGGTTTTTAATTTTTTAAGGGGCATTTCTTTCTTTTTTTAGGGCTTTTATTCTGGATGGGTACTCCGTCACACTTCAGGAGCGCGCCATCGCTTTGGGGGGGTGGAGGGGCCATGAATCTGCATTCTAAAATCAACGATGGCAGTGAAGTTCATGAAAAAATTTCACTGATTTTAAACTTTTCCGAAGTACAAAATGCCACATAATACTATAGTTATGTCAGAAGGATAATTCTAAAAGATCTAAGCGAGCTCAGTAACCACTTAAGTTGTGGCTAGAGTTATTAAACTGTTTAACGCTGGCGTTATATCTAAAACAAAATCCCTGTGAAAGCATTAAAAAAAGTTCAAATGGACTGAAGTTTACCTCCTTCTTCTTAATTACTTTAACTTCTTTACTTCTTTTACTTTAACTTTTCTATAATCTTTTTGCCATTACCGTAAGGGGGGATAAACCGAAATTGCCAACAGTGAGACGGGCAATGCTGCAATTCTGCACCCTCCAAGTCGTGGGGGTTCCCGTTTGCAAACACCTAGCCGCCTCTCTTTTACGCAGCCGGTTATGTGAATTATGCGAACATATACTTGCAACACTATCTGAAACTTTCGAGTACATTATGCAATAAAAAAATTTTGATAAAGGTGTCACATCAGATACCCAACGATCCAACGCAGTGACAAATTTAGGTGTTCCAGAACATGCAGTGATTCAACCATAGAAGAAGTCTTGATGAGAGCAATGAGCAATACAACAGTAGAATGCTAAATACTGCTCTTTCCTCTCTACGGGGTATTGACTCAAGTTGATAGTTGTGGTGCTCGCCGAAACTGGTCAGTTGCTGATAATAAGGTGAAATGTGATAAGGCCTTTAACGTTGAGGTAGTAACATAAAAGGATATGGAAGGCAAAAAAATTAGTGGCATTTCTTTGTAAAGGAGGTATGCAATTATGTCTCTAGCTTCTGTTATGAGAGTAGTTACTATCTGTAGAGATGTGTAAGCCCAAACCATCTTTTACACCGAATGGTATGAATAGTATAAAAGATGGAACAACAAATTGCTGAAAACTTCTAGTACGAGTTGTGCTCTGATCCTCCATCAGTATTCGATAAATCTGGTTTCAGAAGGAAAGAAAACCTGTATGGTGTTAAAATGTTATTATCCCCCCCCCCCTGAAGCAAAAGATCCATCCACACCACCATCACAAAACAAGCAGCTGATGTCATATATATGTTATAGATAGAAGATACCTTCTCGATCTTTTTTTTTTTTTTTTTTTGGTAATGATCTGCAAGCTTCAAGGAAATATGCCAGCAATGCAGTGTATATGTCACTTGTAAGTATGGGAAACCTAGTGTCATTTTTGATGGGTACAAAGAAGGAGAAAGCCCCACAGAAATATCTGCGTCCTATTTTAACAGCCAAGCCTTCCGCTCTAGAAGACTTTCTTCGCCTCATATCTTATGCTTGCTCTAAGGGGTTCATTGGAAAAATAAATGTTTGATGAGTTTGAAAGTGGACTGAAGTGCTCAACTATATGCGCAAACTGTGCTAAACATAGCTGTAACAAAAACGATTTCGCCGAGGATCTAGATTCCAAAAAAGATCTTGATAACGAGGTCTTTTTGTTACAAGCTTAGGAGAAATCATTTGAAAGCTCCAGTTCTGATGGAGATTTTATCTCAAGATGACGTATTTGAGGCATGCATGTTATAACGCAAACTAAAAATTTTGCTTTTAAGTACTACAAAAAAGCAATATAGAAAAAGGGGAAAAAATCAGTTCAGCGTAACTAGTCTGACCATCTAATCAAATGTGCCATCAGAGGGGGTGGGAAGTAGTATATTATTTCGTTTTGGGAGGTAAGCTACTGTTCTTGTGGGGTGGACAGTCCTGATTTAATGCACTTTAAATTTACACGAAATAATACTTCTACTTGAAATGGAAAGGAGGGGGGGGGATTGGCGTATTATTTTATTTCGGGGGGGGGGGGGGTGCTGCAGCTTTGGGAGGACGGGCATCATCGCATTTGGAGGATGGACACACTTCATTACTAACGTTAACTTTGCATAAAATAACATTTCCACCTGAAATGTATGGAGGGGGAACGGGGGTACTGCTTCGTTTTACGTAGATAGGGGGTCTCTGTTGTATTGGTAGGTTGTGTCATCCCTCTTGGGGGGTAAATACCTTTATTTCCATGCTTTTAGATTTAGTATGACATAATATTCCCTCATGAAAGTTACTCTAAAAATTCCGAAAAAATGTGCAAAACAGCAATTTTTAGATGCCCCCCATTCCAAAACCTGACGCACAATGGGGTGGGACTTTTTACCTGTTCTTATTGGGAGGGTAATAAACAATTTGCAACAGGTTTAAACTTTTTCTTTTTTTTTTTGGATGTTTGAGTCCGACACCTATTTTTACTGTACTATAAAGCGCAGATGAACAAAGAGTATGATTGATGAAGAGTATGATTGTTATTTTGCCTGCATTGAACAGGCAAAATAATTTTGTCACACTGGTTAGCATCAAAAACAGAGAAAAAGCAAAGTATTATGTTTTACTGATAGTCAAGTGTAAAGTCGAGATGCACAAAATATCAACTGCTGTAAACATTCAAAGTCCAATATAAGGAAATATACTAAAAATGTTTTGAGATAAGTATTTATATATTTTTATCACGTAGACATATTCTTCTCTCGGGAGAATAAGCTCTACTCTATTTAATATGAAAAATATAGTGTATAAAGACAAGGCCAGCCAATATCGACGGTTGAATGATCTCGAAAAATACATGAGAAAAGCGAAGACATTCGTCTTTTATAATAAGCCCACGTATTGAACGAGATATCCACAACACATAAATGATGAAAGTCATGAAAATTTTACAGTGTCCTGAATTTCCATCAAAATAGTGACGCTTTCGCTTAAACATCTTAATAAAAGCACTATAAGGAAATGATACTGTACTTTATATCTTATAAATTGGAAAAAAACGTACATAGTAAATAAGAAATACTGCATCATTAATGATGATTGCTCCTCTCCTTTTCTAAAAGAATGATGGTTGTATCGTATTTTATTGTAACATGTATTGCTGTAACCCGATGATACTGTCATCTCAACTGTAACATTTCTTTCATTGTATCATCATTTCTAGTGCATTGAATCTCCTTTTATCTAATGGAATCGTTTCGCATTGCTTTTGTAGTGACTTTTAAAAATAGTATGATGGTTTTAAATAACACATGATAAAATTTTAAAGCTATTAATGCACCGTTGTTTTTACACTTTTCAGCTTACAACATTCACTGGTAATATGTACGTTTTACGGCAAAAAATATCAAAATATTACTGGAAAGAAAATAGAACCGACTTTAAAATTGCATCTGGAAACTGCTCTAAAAAGTAAAGAATAATTTTATTCTTTGAACAACATCCATGCTACTTTAAAACATGATTTTTGAAGTACCCCAAGAAAGGGAAAAAGACCCTTTTTTGGAATATTCAAAAGCAACCAAAAGAGGATGTCCACATCTAGACTCCACTCGGAGTCTACATATCAAACTTCAACTTTCAACGACTTACCGTTTTTAGGTTAAACGAGATACATAGGGGAGACCGGGGCAGGTTTTCGCGCGGGGCACGTTTTCGATTTGACTTTAACTCGTTAACGAGCCGGTAGAGCGAAGCACCGACCAGACTATTTGAAAGGTTGCGCCACTAGACGACAACTACAAGAGTTTTAGTTGGATGGCTGTTCACATCGCTGCGTAACTTCAGTTTCACATGTTTTTATACAGGTAAGTAAATTCTGATGACCTCATTTAAACTAACAACAAACATATACGTCTTAAGTTAAGATTTGGTATGTTATAATATTTCGAAAGAGCACATTTAGGAGCTACCTGTGATGTGATAGTTTGTCCATAAAATTATTTTTTTGATTGTCTGCGTGAAGTTTAAGGAAAAACATGGCGACGGGGCACGTTTTCGAACACCAAGCGGGGCATATTTTCGCATCGAAAACGTGCAACGTCGCATCGAAAATATGCCCCGCCCCCCTTCGATCGCTACTATTTATCGATGTTTATTATATTACTAGCTGCGTGCCCGGCGTTGCACGGGCTACTTAAAAAATGAAAGAGATGTCCAATTGATGTTTTTGTATTACTCTGACATCAGTTTCTAAAGCGCTAAGGAGTAAATAAATACGCGTAATGCAAGGTTTGCAAAACACCAATAGAGCATATTTTTGGCAAAATTTTCTTTAACGTTAATCATAGTTATCAATGATACAAGTTATCAGCATTTCCAATTAAAGAACACAAGTTGATAATGCATATACTTTCACAAAAGATGAAAGTATATGCATTATCAACTATAATCTGTGCTCACGTTAAAATAAATTACATCTGATACACTATATCTGAAATATTTATGTACAATTACAATCAGCTTTTTACATAAAATGACACACACGTTTTGGTTGATTACGTGAAACTAAAGCACCAAGACTAAATAAATACCAATAAGCATTAATTTAATACCAAGTCATCAGATTCCAATTTAGCTTTAGTTAAAATCCTTAAAAACAATCTTTTTTGTTCAACTCTGTTTCACTTAAAGAAATCCAAACAATCTTAATTTAATATGTTCTTTTAACGACACAAACTGTATTTCAAAAATAGAAACAGGAAGGAAAAAGAGAATTATTACAATTCGAAAACTCACCCATGTGACGGGAAATGTCCAATAAAATAAACATAATTAGTCGCACATTCTAAGTGTACCAAAATATGAGGCCGGTGAATGATAAACTTACACTACAATCAATAAACATAGCTAAAGAAACAACTTTCATATGCTGAAAAAAGTTAAGAACGTTGAATGTAAAAACTAAAAAAAGAACAGACGATAAAATAAAGGCTATGTTCGAATAGAGCAACCAATTTTAAACCAATTTAAAATGAAATTCTAGATGGAAACGTTGTTTTAAGATTTGGACAGCAGCCAAAAAAACTATTTTAATACAATAATTAGAATTTTACTTGCTCACCCATATGCAAAATGGCAACAGGAAAGAAATAAAAATTCCTGAATAACGTTATGTTAATTAACGTTTTAATTAATATATCCACTAATTAAAATCGCACAATTACGAGATTGGTTCTATTTTTTCTTTGGAAAATGTCGAATTGATCGGTATCTCGTTTGACTCTCGATTCGCAGTGGTTCTCGAGAAGATCGATCTTCAGACAGACAGACAGACAGACAGACGGACGCGAACAGATTTTAATATTAAGTGGATTTACTCTTAAATGAAGCATAAATAGTTAAATACACATGAAAAGGTAAGCTTCTTATTTGACAACTTATATTTTTTAACAAAAAAACAGACAAAAATAAATTACAATCTCAATCATTCATGAGAGATACATGTTAAAACAAAATGGGCCTAAGTGTTTATAAATATAGCATTAAACTGATATGTCCACAGAATGACTTGATTATTATGACTTGATATTGATCTGTGGGTGGGGTTTTCAGATTTGTCGTGGTACTATACTACGAAAAGAAGTCTGAAAGAAGCAAGTACACCGTGGAGATTATGGTAGAAGCTGTCAACAAAGTAAAAGAAGAAAGAAGTATGAAAAGTGTAGCAGTGTAGGAAAAGTGTAGTACCCCAGAAGAAGTGAGAGTTCTGGAAAAAGCGGGTCCGGGAGAAAACAGACCGGCAAAGGAAGAAAGAAGAGAAAGTCGACACTCCGGTCAAAGAGCAGCTTAGACTAGAGCAGCAACAAGCTGCAGAGAAAACAAATGAAAAATGAGAACGAAAAGAAAGATAAGAAAAATTTAAAAAAGAGTTTATTTAAGAGACAAATTGGAAAACCTAACAAGCCCGAAGAAAATGAAAAATCAAGTGATGAAGAGGAAGAAGACTGTGCTTGCATTTATTGCATAAAATTGTACAGTAAATCTACGGCTAAAGAGATATGGGTAAAGTGCACTCGTTGCAAAAGATGGGCCCACGAGTCTTGCATCGAAGAAAACCCTATGTTCTTTGTATGCATTAATTGTGACAGTGACGATGACGCTTAATCTTTTTAACAGTTCTACATGTATTAAAATTATTAAGTAGCCAAGTTGGTGATGAGTTTTTTTCAATGTATATTTGCTGAAAATCAATAAATAACATACCTTGAAAATATTTTGTTTGATTTAATAAATTATATTGATATAAGTGCATGCGAAAACTTTCCCATGTCTATTAATAAGGAATGCGAAAACTTGCCCCGGTCACGAGGCACATTTTCGCACGTGACATAACGACACTTAAAACTATTTTTCTGAAAAACAAAGCTTAATTAATTGATGTAAGTAATTCCACGTTGTAGCCAAGGTTTCTCTGAATGGTGCAGTACAGTTTTTTCAAACTTGGGTAAATAAATAAAAAATTTAAAAAAAAAATAATTTTAAAAAAGCGCGAAAACCTGCCCCGGTCTCCCCTACATACGTACATACATACTTACATATATACATACACACCTACAGACGTCACGAGTAAACTCGTGATAATTAACTCGAGGATGGTTGGAATGGATATTTCGGGTGTCCATACGTTCTTAGCTTTCAAGTTATTTGTTAACAAATAAAATATTTGTATATCATTTTATCATATACGAAGAATTTTAAAGGGTTTTCAATTTTCCCTTCAAATATAGTACCATTGTATTTATAACTTTTTCTCTTGCCCAAACTAAGAAACAGAATTTTTAATTAAATGTCTAAATTAATTCCTGCATAAAGTTATGATAATTATAATCATAAATTAATCACGTTCTTCTGTTCTTTTTGTTTTTCGTACACTTTGTAAACGCATAACGTCATTTCAGAGCAACAGCAACACATCTAAGCCTAGAAATAAGAGTAAGACATCCTACTGTTGCTATGAGACGACGATATATCCTTATTGTTCTAAGGAGACGATAAGACTGTACAAAAAATTTTTACCCAGTTATAAAAATACTTGAAACAATTTTTAGTTGTCATTTAAAACTAATCATAAAATATTTATGACTGCACTGACATTCCTTTCTTTTTGATATATAGAATATATTTCCGGATTGACTTGATAGAACATTTTGTAAAACTTCCTTGCTCAAAGATTTCCATTCCTCTTTTAACGTTACCCAAAGCTCATCATTTATAGTAGGTAGGTACTCGCTTTCAAAGTTCAATTTTAAGCAAGTCAAAAGCATAATATTCGAGGAGTAAGATATGAAAGGACTTTGCGATAATGCGTTGAAAATGTGCGTTAGCAATTCGCGTATCAGTCTTCATTACTCCAGAGAGTTTTGAGGTAAATTTCATAGCTGTGTTTCAGTAGTTTAACTTCTTGAAAATCGATGGAATACAGAAAGGAAATTTCTGCTGTAAGTTTCGAATACGATGACTTTGTGATATGAGGCAATGAAACTGCTTTAACATTTTATCGATGTTTCGTAAATTTGTGTTTTCTAACAATTCGAAGAAAGTTATGATACTGAAATTGTTAACTAAGTTTTTGACTTAAACTTTTTTAGGCTAAATAAAGGTGCAAAACAAATACAACAAAACGTACGTAAGTGAAAAACAGGAGAACATAAGGATTTGAATCGAGTTTTTGACTACTAGTTGTGTTTCGCTTGGCATTCTTTTCAGCCTTTCTCTAAACTTTTCTCAGGACAGAAGCTCTGGTAAAAACTAACTTCATGGTGGTCTACAATACGGGAAAAATTTCCTTTTTGCGTCATTTTAAATTAAAAAAAATTAATAACAATTCATTAAATGTGACGAGTATTCATTTTAAAAAATACGATTTTCCGCAGCATAACTTGTAATGCACAGTCAAGTGCCCATACTTGGGACAGTTTTGAATTTTTACTTTTAGTAAAATATTAATCATATGTTTTCTATTTGAATGAAGTATTCTATTTTCAGGATGCACCTTAGTACTTCACCTGAAGACAAGGTATAGATGTGTAGATATCTCCTTTTAAAAATAAAAGAAAAAAATTTCATTGCCCCCCAAGTCAGGACCCCCCATCTCCCTAACTTGGGACGCTTATTATTTTGATACATTTTTCATGTATTCAGCAGCAGATAATAGTTTGGGGCACCAAATATCATTTTAAAGAAGTTTATTTTACAAACCAATAAATAAAAAACATATTTAGATAGAAATAATATTATTTTGTAAGCTTTCACTGATTTCAGAATGTACACTTGCCCCTGAAAATATTGAAAGTATCACCAGTCTTCTTAATTCTTTTGAATGTAATATTTCCTCTTTTCCCTCTATATTTGGAAGAATGAAAGCAATTGGTGAATCCAAATAATTATTAACACAGCTTTTTTTTTTTTTTGCTCTTCATGTTCCTTATTTCATATCTTTTCAAACTCATTTTCATTCCTTCATAATACGTGAAATTCACTACAAATAAATTGCCTCATCTATACTTTAAGACTAATTCTCATTAGTAGAACTACTATATGCAATATTTTGGCAAAGCGTCTTTTGCTCATCAATAGATTCAAATTTTTTTAACAATGACAACTGTTCTGTCTTGTTATGGTATGAAACACATGAGGCAGTGAGAAGCAAAGGGATGCAAGTGGACATTTTCAAGTTGTGAGTAAAACGCGTTTAAAGTTGCAGTTCTAGGTAGACTTTCATTGAAATTTTTTTCTAAATCATGCTGTACAGCAGCACCTACCAGAGCTACTAATACAATCTCTTTCCCGAAAACAGAGGAGAGGTTTACCTGCCATCTGTACTGGTTATCCCCAAATTTAGAATTTTGGCACTTAGATCCCTTTGCTTCTCACTGCCTCATATATCGTCATCAATAGTCCTGAATTTATAAAATTTTGTATCTGTACGTTTTTGTTAATACAATTATACACTTTCTTTTCTCAATATTCTTTATAGACACTTTTTATGCCTTAGTATGCTAACTTGGAAGTGTCCGAAGTTTGGAGCGTATTTGCAATTTCTCAAATTTACGAATAAATAAGTTCAACTGAATTAGTTGGGTGGAAATTAATTTGTTCAAATAAGGCACAGGTACATAGCCGAGATGAGTTGTGAAGCAAATTCAAACTAATGCTACTCAGTTAGATTAAGTAACCAAAATTATTTCCGTACTTAAAAATCGCATATTTTTGCGAAATTTTCAGTACCATGAAAATAACCCATAAAGCTGATACATCAAAGTACAACTCACATAGCCTCATAAGATAACTTCATTTAAACTGAAACACCATTTGTTTCTTACTAGTGAAATACCAACAGGTGTACCAGCCCTCAAAGCTGAATTCGGCAAAATGTCCCAAGTTAGGATACTGTCCCAAGTATGAGTACTTGGCTGTATGTACATGAGTATAAATTGTAGTTATTTGGCAGAGTATAAATTGTAGTTATTTGGCAATTCGTCTGGGGAAATGATACCGCTTTCACCCCTCAAAGTCATTTTTTATAAAACCAGTGCTTTTTTTCTTTCATGAATGTGCATGGGGGTGGGGCTCAGAAATATGCGGTTCATCGAAATCATTCGAAAATTACATATTTTATTTTATTCATTAATTTATTTATCTATTTTTTATCGTTCCTTTCATTTACTTATTTCATTTGTTTATTTATTTTAACGAATTGCTTATTATTCTCACTTGAACAAAGTTGATGTTGCTCTGATTTTTCAGATTATCATGACAACTGTTATTTTTAATATTTATTTAGAGAGAGAAACTTTCGTCGTCATAATTACAAATCGTCTGCGGTTTGATTTTTTTCATTTTTTTTTTCAGAGCTACACTTAAGAAAACTTTACGTTAAAAAAAAAAAAAGTTTTAATGTATAATGTTTTTTCAGGATAAAACACATATATTGATGAACTTAAGCAGAAAAACTTCATCTAAATACAAAATTTCCAGATTACTAATTCTAAACACTAAATATTAATAAAAAATAAAAATACTTCGCGCAGTAAATAATCTTTATGATAAGTGCATTGGTGGATTTCGTCCATCAAGTCTTCATCTTTACTGAAACACCCTAATCACCATTTCTCTTTATAAGGAAATTCCTCGTTTACCTATTCTAGAAAATCATTAGTCATAATATGACGGGTGCGTATTTCTTGGTCATTTTCATTCCTTTTCATTTGTAGAAACAAGAAACCCAACGAGTGGGGTCCTATCGCTATTTTTTTTTTTTTTTTTTTTTTTTTTTTTTTTTTTTGAGCTATTATACTCAAAATGATCCTAATTCCAAAATCCTGAATTTCATTTTGACCATAACATTGTTATTTCTTTTATTCATGATAGTTGTTATGTTGCTGTAAAAACATTTAAATTAATTTATAGCAACTAGCTTGGAGTTGCCTTTTCGTCGACGTATCATTTCCAGTGATTCAGCGATTTGAATTGAATAATAGCTAAAACAGTATTCACATATCTTATCCGCCTGCTGCTTTCATTTCTCTCCACCAAAGCATTTCGCAATGTTTTATTAAATAGCACAAACATAAACAATGGTATATTTCATAAATATTTTGTTTTCATGGAAATAAAGTACATTTAAAAGGAGAAGACGATACTTCTCGTTTGAGAGAATAAACTGTTGACAAGAATACTTATTACAACGTTTTTACTTAAAGTCCTTTATCCAGCCGTTCTATAAAGGCATAAATAACCTCGGAGATGCCTTACGAGAAAACTCCAAAAGATTATGTAAATTTGATCATGCGTCGTTTCATAAAATACAAGTGAGGCGCGAAGCCTTTTCCTTGAAATCGGTTCAATCTTCTCTAAAATTTTGACAGTGAATGAAAAAGAAAAAAATCGTAAAGTTGGCCGGCAGCTTGCATAGATTTTCCCTCTCTCCTCTCAGTACCTTCTGAAAGTTTTTTTGTATGCATTAAAACTTTGTTGCTGCTATTTTGCATGTTTTACGTTTTTAAAATAAAACTTTCGATTTCTGATTGACATGTAAGGCAAAACATAGGATTTTTCGGCAGATTGGTTTATTGGCATATTTGGGCAGTGGTGAACGTTTAACAAAATATTTAGTGAAACAATCACGAATGAAAACCTTTCTTTGTTGTTGTTGTTGTTGTCTTATGCCAGTTAGGCCGGCAATGCGGGGTGAGCTGCTTCACTTTTCCAACTGTTCTTTAATTTGGTGTGAAATTTGACCTCGACTTCCACTGTACACACAAGCCATAAGAACCCGTTTATAGGATAGGCAACCAATCACAACACAACAACACATTCACATAAAGAAAGGATAAGAACATGAGAGAGAAAGTACATCCATGCCCGAGCCGGGATTCGAACCCAGGACCTCTCTATCGCAGTCAGATTCCACATGCTTCAACTTGCAAGCGATATTTTCTGTTCCAAGAAGCAAAGTTTCTTTATTAAATGGCTTGGTTATGAATGTGCAACTTCACTGCGAACTTGTTCCGGAGTAGGAGAAATCAGGATATTTATACGTGCTTACGACACAGAGCAGAAGATAAACGTGGAGCCAATGAAAAAGATACGTGATTAACTTTCCTCTGTAGCAAAATCAAATTGCTTAGAACTTTTCTTTTACATCCAGATACTTACTCTGACATAACTAAGAAGATAAATACACGAATTTTTATAGGTAAAATTACTCATATAAGGACATTTAATTGATGGCAAGAATGAATTTTACATCTGTATCACATTAACTTTTTTTTTTTTGCAGTTTGTTTTTTCCCGATTTAATCTGTGACAAATAGTTTAACGGATGAAAAGGAAACAGGGATGTCAACTGCTCTGCATTTTGCTCTGTTGATCCTGTTAGTTTTATAGACAATAGAAAAATGCTCAAATATTTTCCAGTTTTTTTTTCCTGTAAAAGTAAATAGAACTTTCAGAAATTTCCACTAAATGGTCAACTACTGGCGAATCACCCTATTAAAGCAGTAAAACTATCTTAGATAAGTCATTTTAGTTATTTTTATCGATTTTTAAACAAAATACCGAATTGCTCCGCAAAATTTTTAATTGCTCCTCAAAATCTCCACAAATACTCCTCAAATTGTGTCTCCAAGATTGGAAACCCTGCAGGAACGGATGAACAAATAAGTTCTATTTTCAATAGTTAATATCGTTTAAATTTAGTTTGTTTTTCTACACTTTAACACGTTATTTTCTGTAAAGTAACAAATTTCACTAGTGTTGTATTATGTTATAATGTATTATTTTAAAGCTTTTGTGCATTGTTTCGTCAACTTTATTACATATATTAATGTTAAATTACCAGAATTTTTGTCAAAATTGTAACTGATAATAATGTCATTTTTTATATATTTAAATAAAGTTCCTCAGAGACCCACTTGCTCAGATTTATCTGAGCATTTAAAACCGACAAACCGAGCAATTGGTAGGTGTGGATGGTCTCTGAGGATGTCAAGTGTCAAATGTGAACAAATAAGAAGCAATGAGATGAGGTAACTAAAGACACGACATCGGAAGTGTGGGAGAAAAAAAACCTATGCAAACCAGTATACTAGAAGGGATTTATTTCACAAAGATCATAAGAAAAAAAGCAAGAATATAGTACGAAAATATTCTAGAAAAATATTGTAGCGTAAGAAAATGTAAGCTCATCTCGTATTTATAGAAGTAAGATGAATTAAGTGCAGTCAGTGGAAGCATTATTCCTGGAACATTTTTAAGACTCGTATAGAAATTCCACTCCAAAAAAATTGAAATGACTATTAAAATGCTGAAAAGAGTTATTTTAACGAGTGAAAAAAAATGAATGAGGGAGGTTAATGCATCGAGGCAGGAAACGTTTTCTTTTTTCTTTTTCGCAAGAATGAGTGATTCTATGACAGTATGCCAACAATTTAAAAAGAAAAAAAATAAGTCACCAAGGAAAAGGAAAGGAAGTAAAAAAATATATAATGACGATAAAAATGTCAATTACATGACAAAATAAGAAAGAATAAAACCACATTGCTACATCTATCGTTCCTTATTTGAGGGCAGGAGGAATTTTTAGGAAGAAACTTAAATCTTTTAAGTTTACAGTTGCTTTACTCAAACAATATAAAAATTTCAAAATCATAAGTTACCCCAACAAGAAAAAGAAAAAAAATTGCAGTTTTATTTCAAACAATGTTTAGTCAGTGACATTGCAAAAACATTTGTCGTGACATTAAGCTGAAATGAGAAAAAAATATTGTATAACAGAAAACGAAAAATCGCTATTTTGCAACATGACTTCGGTACAGCTTTTAGTGCAGCTGTCATCAAAGTTGTGACCACGAACGTCATTTCAGTGTCTTAAATGTGTCATGATTGTTAGATATTCGCCGTAGTATGAGGTGTTCTAATAGTATCTATCATAATACCAAAAATTCACAACTTAGAAGTAATTGCTTGCGACGCTAATTTTGCGATTTTCTTGTCTTTGAGCATTGATTTTTGCACAAATTTTTTTTCCCAATCTCAATTAACTCATTTCGCTGCCCCAAGTCACTAAAATATTTGTCAAACATTCATTTTTCACTAAAACTGATAAGTTATAAAACAGTTGAAAACTCAGTTGTGTCGAGCAAGATGAAGAGTTTGGGTATGAAAAATTATTTCAAATTTTCCACATCATCAATGGACTTTATATTTTTGTCTGACTTCGTCTCAAAGATAAAGTTAAAAGAAAAATTTAAAAAAAAAATACATTTTTGAAATAAGGCAGAATTTTACACCAAAAGAATTATTAAATACAATATAAAAATCGCAAAATATTTTCATTTCATAATATAACTGAAATAAAAAACTGAGTACATTCGCATAATTGTAAATTGCGATCGAAAAACAGAAAATAAATTTATTTTCTTAGTAACATTAACACTATACTTTAAAAAAAAAAATTTCGAACGAAACATAGCTATAGTTTTGCTAACATTTCTCTTGAAAAGGATATAATGCATGCAAATATTTTTAACTGTCTAAAATATTGTTGCAAGCTAGGTAAATTTATATTTGTAATGTATACTCGGTTAGATATGGATTGATTTATTATTTTGGCGCCGGATTTGAAACCCAAGTAAAAAATTAGCTTTGATGTAGTTTAAAGATTAAAATTTGTTCTTTCTGTTCAGAGCCATTTACTATTATCGTATAAATAATAGTTAAACTTTTCATCAATTTTGATTTAAAGTCGATTTTAGTACTTGATTTTAGTATTTTACCCCCATTTTTTTTTAAATTTCATTCTTTTCCGTATGAAAATATATGAGTGATATAAAAGTAAGGTAAATGAATACTTGTACAGATTTTAGTCCTTTAAACAATGAATTTCATAAGCTGTAAATTACCTTCCGAAGTCGGGGCTAAGGAAAAATTATAAGCTCATGCCAAGGAACTTGCTTAAAGCATCTAGATTAGAATCTGAATTTCACTCGAATTAGTGACAATCAGTCTGGAATAGGCATAACCAAGCAGAACATAGTGAACCTCTCATTAATGCTGAGATTACCTTCATATTGGTAGCCAAAATTAGCACACCAACGTAGATTCGCAAACCTAGTTCGATTCAACTCGAAAACTGCTGGTAAAAGATAGTGTAAGAAGTTATAAAAAAAATTTTCTCCTTCTTACCCCTCTCTTTAGATATTCGTCTCAGGTTTTACCACACGAGTGGGACCTGTAGTTACCATCGTAGTGCTGCACTGTAACTTACCACCTCGAGCCGAAACTAAGACAAACCTACAAGCATATACCAAACAGCTCGCATGCAGCATCCAAATACTGCAGTTTCACGCTTCACGCAATTAGGTAAAATGTTGGTCATTGTGTATTAGATGTACTTTTCAAAAATCTTAATATATAAAAATCAATGTCCTGAGATAAAACATATATATATATATATATATATATATATATATATATATATATATATATATATATATATATATATATATATATATATATATATATATATATATATATATATATATATATATATGTTTTATCTCAGGACATTGATTTTTATATATATATATATATATATATATATATATATATATATATATATATATATATATATATATATATATATATATATATATATATATATATATATATATATGTTTTATCTCAGGACATTGATTTTTATATATATATATATATATATATATATATATATATATATATATATATATATATATATATATATATATATATATATATATATATATATATATATATATATATATATATATATATATATATATATATATATATATATATATATATATATATATATATATATATATATCAACGCACAGCCGAAACCGCTGAAGCTTCAGACTTGAAATTTGGCAGGCATGTCCGCATGATTACGAAAGTAACCTCTAAGAAAGGATTTTTCGAAATCTCAATTAGTTCGGGAGAAATTAATTAAAACCTCTTAATTTCTGCGAAATTAAAACCTGTCATTGAATTCAAATTCCTTATTTTCGAAGGCTTTCCTCCATTCAAATCATTATTCAGTACTTCATCTCAACTTTTGGTCGATAGCGAACTATAAATTTGATATTGTTTTTGTTTCTCACGTGGTTCTTCGAGGCTTTTCTCAAGTCAAATCATAATGTTTCTGTCTATTGCTTTCATTTTTTCAAAACTAGAAACGAAGTTTTTAAGAACATCATCACAGGCGGATTATCCTTTTGAATTTAGAAGAGTGCAGTTTCCTGTTAAAGTTTGCTTTGCAATAACCATTAATAAGTCACAAGGCATTAAAAGTAGCAGGGACCGATTTAAGAGAAGACTTTTTTTCACACGGCCAATGTTATGTAGCTTGCTCCAAAGTCAGTTAGTTCATCAAGCAGCTTAATAATTTTGGCACCACAAAAAAAAAAATGTTGTATACAAAGAAGTTCTTGCTTAAACATAGGTATATCAATAAAATGTGGATGGCCTGTGTTTGCAAAGATAATCAATATTTTAAAAGGATCGTTAATAACAGTTAAAGATCGGTTAAGGACAAAGGCATATATGTAAGGAGTCCAGGGGCCCCGGGATCCTCCCCAAATTAGAAAAAGGTATAGGTAATAAGTAATTATTATAGGGGATTTTCGAAACTAGGTGCACCAAGTACTGTTAACCCCTGCTAATTCCATTACCCGAGCAATACCGGGTACGGGAATGCTAGTAATATATAGAAATCAAAATACGAAAATAATAAAACGTTGATTATGCTTTAGAAATTTGACTGATGTTAGAACACCCCCATCCCTTTTTTTCTCTTCAAAATTAAATACCAAAAAACATTTTCCGTAACAATTTTCAAAAAAAAATAATAATAATAATAAAGGAGCCGAGGAGATAGAAAAGGGCTCGAGGCGTAAAAATGCGAACTAATTATGGGAAAGCAGCCTCAACTCAAGAGAAATGAGTTAATAAACACAAAGTACTTTTACCTAAAATATCCCACTGCTGTGCAGAAGAAAAAGGAACAAGTGACGGACATTAGTTTGGAAGTTTTAGAACAAAAAACCAAATTAAAGCCTCTAAGACTAAAAAGCCTTTTAAAAGCGATAAGAAATTTACATGCATTTTTTGTTTAAATCAGAATGTTAGAATATCCATACCTTTACCACTTTTGAATGACACAACGTGAACTAAATTGAATTTTCAAGAGAAAAGGTATGTAAAATTATAACTCATTTTCAAAAAACAAAAATAATTTCCGCGATTTTTTTTTATTTTTTATTTTTTATTTTTTTTTTTATTTTTTTTATTTTATTTTGTTTTATTTTATTTTATTTTATTTGAGGGGGCCGAGTTGCTCCAAGTTGCTAATTTGGTTTAGTAAGCCCTTCTTGAAATAAAGATTAGGCAATGTTGCTGTGAAGTGACATTGAAACTTCTTTGATTGCTATTAAATAATCTTGACCAGAATGGGGGTGTTTCCTTCAGTCAAAAATACTACTTTTACTAACTGATATTGGTAAAATAAAAAAATAATATAAAATCGCCAGAAAATATTTTTATGTTCCCAACATTTAATTTTTAAATGCATAGTTTTTAAAATATCTTATTTCTAAAACAAAATGTTTAACCGTGTGACGTCACAAGTGAAGTCAGACATCTTGAATCGGTGCGCGTGGTTCTTTTCTGTCAAGACATCGCCTTGTAATGTTTCTTCATTGCGAGCAATTATTAGCGGAACGAGAATTGCTATTTAAATTAACTATTATTATTTAGGTAAAGTTTGGCAATGTCCCAAAACTTTGTTCTGATAATCTTAGCAACTTGTTTATTTGTGACGTTTGCTGCGAAATAGAAAACAACGACTGAACGTCTTTTAAGATTGTTTTTTAAAGAGATTAAATTAGTTAAATTTAGAGAAAAAAAGTAAATCATCAGTTTGTCAACCAGCCTTTCAGAAAAAAAAATTTTTTTAATGGGAAGCAACCCAATTACGTGATGTAAAAATTCTTATAAATGTAACATGTAGAAAAGAGTTATTTCGAGAAAAAGTAGTCGATTCTTGATAAGTAGAAACAGTGAAACAGAAAACAATATTCGAGAGGAAAGAGCTCACCATGCCGAAGAAAGTTGAATATGATTCTCAATTTGACATAACTTAAAAACATATTAATGAGGGGTGCCCACCTAGGGGGTGGGACGGTAGTCATGGTCCAGACTGCGCCATTAAAATATTTAGGGGGTGTTTTGAGGGGTATTTTTTTCATTTCGGAGGGTTCTTGCTTTTTTTGGAGTGGGGGTCTTCGCGAATTTTAGGGGGTGCGCCTTTGCTCTTGGGGGGCACCCCTGTATTAATAAATATATCCTTACAGTAGATCAACGAAAAACTTACCGGGCATTTTGATAAATTTGTAGTTATCTAGACAAGTTCTCAAAGAAAAACATAAAAGTTACCTTTTGGTACATAATTTGCTTGAAAACGATTTACTGGTATATTTCATTTAGTATCGAGTAGAAAATTTTAGAATTGTAAAAGTTGCCCAATGTCTCAAAATCATTGGAATGATCTTCAAATAAACAACCTTTGTCTCAAGCTACCTAATTGCCAAATACTTGACTCGATTACTTCAGAAAAGGCGTAAGTCCAATGGATTTCCGAAAGACTTATGACCTTTCTGAAATAATTTCGATTCTCATTAGTGTTCTTACCTCTCATTTATATTCGACTTGATTTGGACATTGCATTTTGCAAAAAAAGTCGTGACTATTTGAAAGCCTTTCATGTCGAAAAAGATGTTTCCCTTTTATTATAAGAGCGCAATATCCGTACACATATAACTTTTTCTCAAACTTTAGATTTTCACCATGTGCTACCACATACGTGAATGTAATGTTGGGAGATTTTTGAAAAAGGATCGATATCGTTGCAAAAGCATTTATGACCATTTCTTTCCTAATCTTCCTATTTATTCATGTTCTTCTTAAGAGGAATATCTTGATATTAAATCTTTGAAAACTAAGGTGAATGACTAGTTATGGTATGGTTAATTAGATTTTTTTTTGTAATTTGGACTGTTATGTTGAACTGTGATGTTGCAGTTCTAGTTCATGGAAAAAAACAATTCTCCCGGTATTCAATCTAAACTATTGCCCTTTTATAGCTGGGAAATTTTCAATAATTTTTAACTGTGATTTATATATATATATATATATATATATTTAGTAGCTACATTTTTTAGTAGTTTGTAGTGTAGCGCACTACTTTTGAAAAAAAGTAGAGTAGCGAGTAGTTCGCTACAAAATAAAAGTAGTCAGTAGCGGTTTTGAGAAACTACTTTTAAATAAATGTTTAAAGCAGAAAAAAAGAAACGAGGTTTCAAACGAATATTTGACTGATGCAAATCTTACTCGAGTAAAAGTTGCACCAATCAGATTCATTAGAATCTGAAAAATACGAGCCGACCTCAGGCACATTTTTTTAGACACCGTACGTTCTTTCTGTTTGACGCCATTAGTTTGTTTGGCATCGAAATGTTCATTTCCCCAATATTTGCTTTGAATAGAGCAATCAAATATGAAAATAGGCATGAATAGAAAAAAAAAGAATGAGCGATAATTTCCAATTTAGTGCAGCGTTTGTGCTTTCTGGCAGCAGAAAGTGTTCCTATATGAACAGTTTAAAATGTTTTAGACCCTGACCAGTTAACAATAAAAATACTGTTAGGATGTACATAATCAATGGGAGAGAATGGCATAAAATGAAACAGTGCGGTACGTATAGTATGTAGCAATAATAAAATGCAGCACTAAAATAGCACTGTCCAATATATGCAATAATTATATTCGACGCATTTTTAGTTGTTCAAGCATTTTGAAAATCTTGAAATTTTTATAGTTTTCAGGAACTTTTCATTTTTCCTTTCATTTTCAAACTTTAGATAAACAGCGCACTTATTTGAAATCATGTTGCATCGACTTCATATTTAGAATGAAAAAGTACATTACAGTTGTACGTTAATAAAGCGATGTTTCTACTAGTGCGGTGTGAGGAACTTCCGCTTTCAGTGATGCAAAAAAAAAGTCCATTCACGATACTTTTATTAAGTAATCAATAAAAAAGGCAATACTCAAGCCCCGCGATTCAGTTCCGAAAATGTTCGTGTTGCGGGTGAGGAATTCGCGTTAGCTCTAAATTTCGTTCTTCGAGAAAAAGTCGCTATATAGCCATTTCGCTTTTTCCGAATCACTTTGCAGCGCGAGTCCACTGCAGTTTAAAATTGCACATAGAAGTAAAGTAAACATTCTTAGTTATGTTTCATATTTCGGATATATATTAATATTTGATTTTTGATACCAGTACAGTTTGGAATACTTTTCCATTTATTTATTTTTTTCTTCTTACTGATTGAGTTTTGACACATTAACGTAATAAATTTCAATTGTTAAAAAAAATATTTTTTTGAGGTTATTCGGTAAAATTGAATAATGTTTTTATTTAATTTTATCTGTGGCGTAAGAAAGGAGATGGTGTCCGTGTCCAGACCCGTAACTTGAAGCTCAAAATCAGTCAATTATCGCCTACAAAATATAAGTTCCTTTAAAATCAACTTCTATAATGGAAATTGAAGTTTTTCTCTTTTGTTTAAAATATATTTTTCATCATGTAAATCAATTTAATGTTTTTGTATGCCTATGTAAAATTTAAATGAAACTACGCCTTCATCTATTTATCTTTTCAAGTAGCCGAATCGTACTTCTTGAATTAAATATTCACTGTCAGGAAATGATCAAAATTTTGAAGGTTGAATTCTTTCAACTTTTCAATCCAACTTTCAACCAGGGCCACGCTGTCCCTATGTGCGAGGTCGTGCGGAACACACCGGCGCCAGAGTCAACTATACCTATCAAAAATGCTCCAAATAGAAGGAATCACTTGAACAACAAAAAAAAAGAATTCTTCAATATATCCTGTGTCCGATCAAGATGATGCCCAGACTCTGGCAAAATTTGATACCCCCATCGCATGAAAATCGATGGCCTGCCACTTTTTAAGTGGCAGTTTCCAAAAAAGGAAAGAAATAAAGAAATAGACCCTGATTGTGATGATGGCGGTGAAATTACACTACTCATGAAAAAAAGCAATCCTCTCACTGCCTAAAAAAAGGAAAATTTATTGCCTTGTTGTGCCTAAACATGCTATTCAAAAGCGCAATCTCTTGCACTGAAAACAGGAGATGCTAATCAATGCATACCTTAGCATTTTTACTTCCTTTTACAAAAAAGGAAATATTATAATCTCGAAAAAAATTTCATTGAAAAATCGACCTTAATTTCCATTTTGCTCACCCCCGAATGAATGTTGAATTTTTTTTTTTTTTTTTTTTTTTTTTTTTTTTCGACTCGACCTCACGTGGATAAGTGCCTAAGAACGTATAGACACGCGAAATATTCATTTTGACGATTCCCGAGTTAGTTACAACGAGTTTTCTCGTGACGTCTGTATGTACGTATGTATGTATGTGAGTATATGCGGATGTGCATATGTGCGTATGTATGTCGCATAACTCAAGAACGGCAAGTCCTAGAAAGTTGAAATTTGGTACGTAGGCTCCTAGTGGGGTCTAGTTGTACACCTCCCCCTTTGATTGCATTCGTGTGTTTCTAAAGCGGTCTTTTGACAATTTTTGGGGGGAAATCATTGTTGATTTCGATGTAAACTCAAGTGGTGTTATAATTTGGAGGACACTTGACGATAGATCGCCAGTATTTTGATTGGCGATTTTTTTAAATAAAATCTGGTTTTAATTTAGCCACTGTTGGTGATATTTAGAGAGTAAACTATTGAATCACATTAAAATTACCAATAATGGGAAAATGACATTAAATTGGAGTAAAAGGAAGTCATGTGAGGCACACATCAGTTCGTTCTTAATAAAGTGGAGCCGTAAATGTTATTTCGGTGTGTCTATCGTACACAAGGCTGAGCATATAATGGGCATGAAATTTTCTATTCCCCATTTTTGTTCTGGAACTGAATATGTTGTATTGTAATGTGTGCAATATGCCTTTTCGCTGTTTGTAACTATTGTTTGTGATAATTCGACTATTAAAATATTCGACATAAAAATATACTGTAAGGCCATTTGCATTATTTAACTTATGCGTAATACTTGTATATTGTAGAAAACAATTTTGGTTAACTTTTTAGTTCTAAAAAGTAACGACTTGACCATAATTATTCGATTCCCCCCCCCCCCTTTTTTTCTTTAATTATTTGTGTTTATAAATAAAAACTTTGGGCAACGTTTTTGTTTCAGATATCATATTTAATGCCATTTATCGATTCTGTATTTTAGAATCACTGGTTTTATCGGAAAGGATTTCAGTTCCAGATTTTCAGTTGGAATATCTTCTATGCTTCAATTCAGAAATATATTGAATATCCTGTTGTTATGTTTTACAGGCATAAAAGCTTGATTAATTATTCCGCAACTAGAGATTAGAGAGATAGAGCGGCGTTAACTTTGATAGTTAAAATATTTTCATTTTCCGAAACGCAGTAGCATATCAGAAGAGCTGCTGAACTTGAAAAAACCGCGACATATGAATAAAAATGTACACTGAAATGTAATCCAAAATTAAATAAACATATTTGCACATGGTTTTTTTATAAATTAAATGCCAAACGTATTTTTCCCACGTCATGTTTGTCTACCAGACCTCATTCTAGGTCTCCTAGAATAGAACCTAGAAGCCTGCTTTCAACTTTTAATTTCTTGCAGCGACTATTTGTAAAAATCGTAAAAAATGTTTGGAATGACAAATTGATTCAGTAGAGTCAAGGAAGAATAAATAATACTTAGTAATATATTGTATGTTCAAATGGGCCAATTTATTAATCTAAACCACTTTTTGAATTTTTTCGTTCAATCCTCAAACGGTGTGTATGTGTATGCTTTTCATTTTTTAATTTTTAAAAAGTAGCGAAGTAGCGACTAATTTTCAAAAGTAGTTTGTAGTTGCTACATTTTGAAAAAAGTAGTTGTAGTTGTAGTTCTCTACAAGAAAAATGTAGTTTTTCCAACCACTGATATATATATATATATACGAGAGGACCCAACAGACGTTGTTCTGTTCAAACTTTGTAAATTGAAAAGTTAAAAAATTTCAATTAACTCTCAAGTGTTTGAACCGTTTTGTTGAAAAAAATAAGTAAAAAGAAAATGTTTTAAGCTGCTTGTTGTCAAAATGCGTTTAGTATTTATTACAACTAGATTTATGTAATGCCCACTGAGCAGTTGTTTTATTAGCTATTTTTCTCCCGTACTTGATGGTTTGTTCCTTCAGCCATACTCAAAGGATAAAAAGCGTCCTCAGGTATTAAGTGTAAAAAACTAACTATCCATTTAGAACAAACGGGAAATCTCGCTGCAACGTCTGCCATATGAAAAACAACAAAAACAATTGAAAGGATATCGTTTAAAAGATTGTAACGGTAAAAACAGTTCTCTGAATAAGCGAAGCCCCCCTCCCGATGTAAAATAAACATTCTTCAACTAAAATGACTAAACACTCTTTAAAAACGAAAAAAACATTCTTTGCAATTTGAAACATTTTGCCAAAAAAAAAACATTAACAGTAGATTAAAAAGCTAAACAAATGATCACGCAACTCTTGTTTATAGCCAAAGTCGCCAAGCCACCACGTTACTGTAATCCAGCCGACCCGTGAGCGAAGCTAACTCCGACCGATTAAAGGTCCGACCTTTTGAATGAAAAACTTTTTAAACTTCATATATTGCTTAATTTGTTCGTTTCACCAAAGATAAAGATCTTCCACTGCACTGATCTTTTGTGTACAGAACTACCCAGTTGTAATTTATCTGGAAGAAAATAAAACTTGTTTCATCTTTAAATTCCATCATCTTTTCTTTTAATAATGTACGGATTAGCTTGGTAATCCTTAAAACATTCTTGACATTGGTACGGTACTTTCTGATTATTTGGTTAGGAAACCCTAAAGCACCGATCCGGTCACATGGTTCAACTATGACGACAGAAGACTCGTTTTGCGTGAACCTTCCAGTACTTTACTGTAAAATATATCACGTGTCCTAAAATCGTTGCTTTAAAGAAATGAATGTTTCCCTCTCTCTCTCTACGTTTTATTTACTCTCAATTGACATATCACAGTAGGAAATTTCATTACAAAAAGCAGAGCTGGCTTTCTTATTGTCCTTCGGCAACGGGTTAAATATTTATTTCAGTTCTCGCTCAACAATAGGTTAAAATAAATATTAATCATTTGGGAGATATAAACATCCTTTCTTTAAATTAATTAATTAATTAACAAAAACGTGTC
Organism: Uloborus diversus; assembly: GCF_026930045.1. Taxonomy (NCBI): domain Eukaryota; kingdom Metazoa; phylum Arthropoda; class Arachnida; order Araneae; family Uloboridae; genus Uloborus; species Uloborus diversus. Next base: position 74,191,602 of record NC_072731.1, on the reverse strand, counting down.
CGATTCGATCCATCGCGCTTCGAAACCATGCTTGCCACAACTTAATTACACACAAAAAATGTGATCAAAATCGGTCCAGCCGTTTAAAAGCCTTATGGTGACAAACGTTCGCACAGAAGAATTTTATATATATATATATATATATATATATATATATATATATATATATATATATATATATATATATATATATATATATATATATATATATATATATATATATATATATATATATATGCGGATTATCCGCGAATCAACCAACAATCAGGAATACGGATCTTCGCAGCAAAAAGCAAATACCAATGGCAGTTTTTTTTTTTTTTTTTTTTTTTTTTGCCAAAAATTTGTAAATTTAAACTGAGTTGTTTTTGTTTTATTTGTTTATTTATTTTTGGTGGTTTTTTTTTTTTTTTTTAATCGTACATATACTTGTTCTTTATTGATGTTACTTTCTACTGTGCAAAAATACAAACACTTTTACTCCACTGCATATATTTTCACTGTTTGAAAAATTGTTGTATTATGCATCAATACAGCTATTTTTTGAGCAAGGACAAATTTACCTTATTTGTCTCTCGTTTTATCCTTTTTGCGGTTTATCCGCGATTTTTATTATCCGCGGTGTTTGTGCCACCTAATTCCGCGGATAATCGAGAGTTGACTGTATATATATTAATAAATTCGACTACTCTGGTTGGTTACACTCGCTTAGTTATGGGCATACTAAAAAACTAGTTCTGTCCATACTAGTTGCATTAAATGATTTTCAGAAAATACCCAAAAAAGTATTCAACAGTTATTAACATTATTTTTCTCACTATATAATAAAATTAAAAGTACAGTATAACCTCGATTGTCCGAGCTAATTGGGACCGCTAGTGCCTACTATGTCGGAAATCTCGGTCTATAGAAACTTTGTAAAAAATATGTCAGGATCGTAATTTTTTAAAGCGGATATAAATTGAAAATACAATAGAATATTTTAGAGAAAATAAACACGCAAAATACAATGTTCTACAGTTAAAAAACTAAAATAGGAAAGTAACTTGTAGTTTTAAAACGTCAATTGATTTTTTTTTTTTTTGCAATGCCAAGTGAAATGTTGAAAGAAGCATTAGAAGAGCATTTTAATTTAGAAGCATTTTCAAATTGAAAATATATTAATTTTTCAAATTTACATTATTTGTTTTAAAAAAATAAAACACCTTGTCTTAGCCAGGGTTTATCTATTTACAAAAAATAAAAAGACTTCATTATTGGCTCGGTTAACAGAAACCGCGGTTAATTGAAGCTTGGTTGTTCTTCTGTACCTTGACTTACCATATCCAGTAATGTTAAAATTAAAAAATGGGAAACTGATAAATCACTTTTGAAAGCTCCGTTTGAACAACAACAACCGAAATAAATAAATAAAACTAAATTACTGCTGCACTTTTATTTACTATTTTTCGAATTTAGATTGTTGAATCATCATTTATAAATAAATTATTTTCAAATAAAAAAGAACCGACTTCAAAAAACAAAGAGGAACTAAAAAGCAAAAATATTTGGTCATACTTACATACGATTTCCTACACAAACGTATAAATCAAATTTATTTTACGATTCCAGTACAAAAATCAACTAAACTAAACATCCAATTATAAAATAAACACTAATTTTAATTAATATACGATGAATTATTTTTATACCTAACTAATCACATACGATCTCTTAATTTTTTGTAACCATTTGAAGTCGGAGTCTCCTGTAAACTACTACGTATCGCTGTTGAGAAGGTTTAGTTTCAAAGATTAATTTCGATTTTTTTTAAATTAGTGCTCAACTCAGGATTCGGTTATAAGAGGCCCCGACTTCAAATGGTTATTAAAAATTAAGAGATCGTATATAATTAGTTAATTAGTTAGGTATTAAAATAATTCATTGTATAGTAATGAAAATCAGTGTTTATTTTTTGGTGTTTAGTTAAGTTGATTTTTGTACTGGAATTGTAAAATAAATTTGATTTTTACGTTTGGGTAAGAAATCGTATGTAAGTATGACCAATTATTTTTTGCTTTTTAGTTCCTCCTTTTTTTTCTTCTTTTTTTTCTTTTTTTTTTCTTTTTTTTTTTTTTTTTTTTTTTTTTTGAAAGCGGTTTATTTTTATTTGAAAAAGATTTAATTTTTGCTTTTTAGTGGTGTAAATAAGTACGTAGGGTAGAGTATGTGGTACATGACGGAGAGACCATTTTTACGAACATCTCGTATGAGAAAGCGTCGAACACAAGAATCTGAAAACAGCTAAGATGAGCAAAATAGAGCTCAGCGTCCCGGAGACTTCCGAAGACTGTGAAGAAAGGCTTTTTTAAATGCGCACTTATTTACAAAGAAAATTGTTTTTATCATCAGCTCGACTATATCAAAATATGCTTTCCGAGAAAAATTCACGAGTCACTAAAAAACAACAGAAATCGCTTTAACTTTATCCATAGAATTTCCTTGATTTTTCAAGGATTCCATCTTCAGATGCTGACCTGATGACTATGGGATCACCTGAGTCCTTTCAAGTATACCTTTTCAAGCAAGAAAAAAAAAGAATTTTCCTAGTTGCTCTATACGTGTTTGAGTTATCGAGGGACATACATAAAAAGATTCCGACGAAATGAGAATGTCTTTTGTGAAGTCGGTTAAAAAGAGAAAAACTCTTAATGCGCATAAAACTTTATACGATTATTACTAAAAACTAGTCCTTGTTCCTCTCCATTATTTTTCAGTGTGCTAATTTAATTAGAACCATTTAAATGTCAATGGTTTTCCAAACTATTTTACATTTCACAATAATACGAGTCTCGTAACTCCTGATAAAAGTCACATTTCTCTTTACTTGGACCCGTTATAGATTAATACCACACTGGAAACAGACTATCTACTGTGATGTTGTTTGTATAAGGATCAAGGTACTACTACAGCAATGATACTAAATGAATTTCCTGTTTGCTTCAGAGGAGCCTTTGTTCCAAATTTGCGATATGACTGCTAATTATTAATACAGTGGCGATATTTAGGGGGGTGCGCAAGGGCGCACCAACCCCTAAATATCGTAAAGACTCCCAAAGCAAGAGCCCCCCTAAAAAGAGAAAGTACCCCTCAAAACACCCCCCCCCCCCAACCCCTAAGTGGGCACCCCTGATAAATGTTAATGTTCTATTCGACTTTCTTCAACATTGAGTGAAGACAGTACCATTGTTTTATAACACTTTCTTTAACAATGGGTTTTATATTTAATCGTTTAATATTGAAATTAGATGAAGTTTGTTGTTTCTTGCCCATATTTTTTTTAAAGAAAAAATATGGTGAAGCTGTGGCGTACCTAGCATGAGTGACACCCGGGGCGACAATTTATGGTGTCACACCTACCCCCCCCCCCCCCCCACACACACACAAACAGGAAAAAAGTTTTAATGTTCTGTGTAAACATTGAAGTCATACAATTTTCAGTCTAAATACCGAAAATATGAACCTAAATCCTGAGTAATACTGTACTTAGTGGGAGTACAGTACCCCATTATGGGGTACTGAACACCCCATAATGTACGGTGAAAGAAAAGGGGGTTCCGGGAGGGGGCTTGCCTCGAAAATTTTCAAATTTATAGTCTTAAAAATAAATTTTAGCTTCAAATGTTTCAGAAACTTGCAATTCCACTTTGGGTGTCACCCCCCAGACAGATGACACTCGGGTAGAACCGCCTTCCCCCCCTGTCCTTCGTAGTGACGTCATTGGGTGAAGCAAAGTTAGATCACTCCTATCCATTAAACAAAAAAACCCATAAAACTCGTTTCATCAACTGAGATGGTATAGCATTTGCAAACACCTAAGCACGAGTATGAAATTTAAACAGTTCCTTCGATTTCTCCAGGATACCTCAGACCCGGACTTGATGACCAATAGACAACCAGAAGTATACCGTTTCAAACAAAAAAAAAGAATTTTCCTAATCGGTCCTGGCGTCTTCTAGTAAGCGGGGAGCATAGTAAATAAAAAAAAATTCCGAGGAAGTCTGTTAAGTAGTACTGGCATAACTGTAAATTAAACTGACGGCGTCATGAAATATTAAATCTTGAATACTTGTCAAACATCAGAAAGTGGACACCAGTTACGATAAATTTGTTACAGAATCTAAATTTAATCGTCGGAGGAGGGGGGGGGATTTGTCCTCAATTCCCCTTGATTTGAATACTAAATAAATTTAAAAACTGAAATATTTAAAAAAAAAGAAACCCATATGACTAAATAAAGTTATTTATTAGCAAATATATAGGGGAGCGAGGGGCTTGTTGTAACAATTTTTAAAAATGGTGTCATATCTTGAGATGTATTGGTTAAATAATCACTAACTAAATTTTGATTGGTACTCTGACTATTCTTCTATGAAGTCTAATTGAAAAAACATCACATCTATAGGTATCTTTTTCAGGAAAAAAAAATTTCAAAAAAAAGGGAAGTGCTACAACTTACCCCGTACTTGGGGTTTGTTGTAACATATACTGGGGCATATAGTAACATAGTAACAACAATATAAAACATGAATTTTACACCATTAATAATTTATTCTCTTCACATTTTGCTTTGTTTTCAACAAATAATTAGGTATTTAACGAAAATAATAAGATACTTATATTAAATGCATCTACTATTAAATAACTAATTGAAATACACCTTTTATTAGGCAATCAACAATTTAAATATTTTAGTCTTAAACTATTAATCTTTTTTTGTATTAAAATTCTACCATTGGTACTTATATACAAACTAGGCACTTCGAAATCACAGTAAGTTAAAATATAAACCTCCAAATTAAGTATTTTAATTTATCTCTTAGTTCTTACATCTTATAATAATCAGTCTGTTCATAAGTCTCTTTATCAATGAATTTAGTCTTCATCTGAGTTACAGTTAATACAAACAAAAGAAATAGTATCTCCTCCGACACAACCTACATGTGCCCACATCTTACATACAATACATTTAACCCAATCACCTTTTGAATGACGGTACCCTTCGCTGCAAACTAGCCAATACCACTCTTCAGATTCAGATTCCGAATCCGAATTTAAAACCCTTTTTTTTTACTCTTTCTATTCCATCTTTATTGTTTGCAGATTTTTTCCCTTTGCTTTTTTCCTTTACTTTTTCTTTATCATCTTTTTTCTGCTTTCTTTTCATCTTTTCTTCATATTCCATTCTCAAAGCTTCTTTTTCAGGTGTGACTGTCAAAACAGTGGACTTCTTTTTATGCTTGTTATTTATATTTGTTTTCCGTGGTGGTGCCTTTGGTAATGGTCTAATTTTCGATGGGGAAAATTTGTTTAGACCAGAGCAACTCGGAGTTGGTTCGTTTGCAGTTTCGAGATTCAACGATAAATTTTTAATCACATTTATAGAATTTTCTGCTTGTTCAGTGGAATCTGGACGATCAGTGACAAAAGAGGGCGCAAAGTCACTGTCTTGGAAAATATCTACATTTAAAGGCCAAACACCAGAAGCTTTAAATCCCTTATTACATTACAAATAACATACAGCAACATGGGGCAAGTTGTAACATGTTACAACATACCCCGAGATTTTGTTACAATTAACCCCAAATCATAGTTTTTCATATTTAGCGTGTTAACAATTCAAACAACTTTGTAATCTTGAAAACTATGATAATACATCATACATAGATAAATGTTAATACGAAATAAAATATTGAAAGCTCTATTTAGTCAAAAATAATAAAGCTAACCAAAAATTTACGAATGTCAAAAAATACGTTACCTGCCAGTAACGGAGGGCTCGCACCCACCTACTCACTGGGTCGCCTGGCGGGACACTGGCGGTGATGACGTAACGCGATACATTATAACAGTAAGATTGAGTCAAAAAAATAGGTTAATAAAGTTCAAATTCTTAGTGAAAAAGCACTGTTACTACTTACCCCTGTTACATCAAGCCCCTAGCTCCCCTATATATATTTATTAATTCAACTATTTTCGTAGCAAAGTACATATTATTTACTAATTTCCTACATGAGAAACAAAGCATCAGTAAAATTAACAGGCGGCGAAGTGAGAATCAAACATCCCGATGCGTGAGAATTAAATATTGTTCAAGACAAGACTTCTCTGTCGAGAAAATGCACCGTTCACACCAAAGCAACGTGTCCTGTGACATGTCGCTGAGCTGACGAAAGCTGGTCTACGTAGCCACAACGCATAAAATTCCAGATCCAGACAAAATAAACTTGGGACCATCTGGAAACTATATCCTTTCAAACAAAAAAAGAAATTTTCAAATCGATCCAGGCGTTTTAGAGTAATCAGAGAACATACATAAAAATTCGCAGACGAATACATAACCTCCTTTTTGAAGTCAAGCCACAGAGATGAAACTTCTTTTTATTGAAAAAAATAAATTACTAAGTAAAAAAAAAATAATCACACATATTATTTTATAGGACGTCGCGAATGTAAAAGATTATTTACCATTTTCTGATTAAATATCATTTTAGCACTATAAATACTTTATCGCTTTCTCTCTCTTTTTAAACTTTTTAAAACACTTACTTTTCTAAATTAATTTAAAAAAAGGTCAATTTATAATGGATAAAAAAATATTAGTTTTTAATTTCGTGAAACTTTTTTGTCCGCTTTTCTCTATTTCTTACATGTGTGGGGAAAAAATGCTTTATTGAAATAGTACTTAGAAAAGCTATCCTGAAAAACACATACAAGCAGTTTGTCAGTTATTTATTTCCCATCCAAACAAAACAAAAAAAAAAAAATCCTCTCAAAACGATTGTTTGTGTGACTAAGATGAATTGGAAAGTAAATTACAATCACATACATGATCATTGTCAAGGAAATGATTTATTATTTCTTGCTGAAACTTCTAATTTTCGCAACAGTTCTTTTGTATAGAAACATCAGAAGATAATGTTTATTCAATCCACTTGAAATTGCTTTCATGAGCAACTTGATGCTTATGTGAACAAGTGTACTTTTAAACTTCTTTTCCTTTCTTTTGTCGTAAAAACAGCTAACTTGTCAAAGGTGACATCTAAGTTTATTAAAATATTTCTTTATGCTCAATATTTACAGGGACTGTCTTCTGTGGACCAGGAATTGGTGCCTTACAGCCTCTAAAACTTTAAACACTTTTTTCTCAAAACCACTTTTTCAAAGTCGGTGTTCACTCCCATTTAAGAACCAACTGACCGATCCATTCCAAATTTTGTACACACATTCTACATATAAAAAACCTCCACCTACGTTGAGTTTGAGGGGGGGGGGGTTTACTATCAAAATAGAGGAATTGTTCGAGAAAAATAGCATTTTTAACTTCAAATGGCAGCCAAAAATTTTAAAGTCAAGCAAAAAAAAAAAAATCTGAGAACGTAGAGAGGAGAATTAATTAATACTTTGACGAAATTCAAATAGAATTTCATTTTCAGATAAATGTCAGCTGAGATAGTGAACACCGCAAATCATCTTTCTTCAAAGGTGCTCTGGGAAAAGCTCTGTCACCGGCTTGTCTGTGGATATTTTTAAGCAGTTGTATTATATTTGGCCTGATTCTAACGAAAAAATTTGAGGCCTGCTTTTGCTAATATCTCAGCAACTAGACCACTTAAAGACTTTGGGATTTCACTAAATGATTTGCTTATTCTTAAGGTACAGCTTAACGCTGAAAAATTAAAATGCTAAAATAAAATTATTATTTCGGTTAGGATGGAAAACAGTAATTTCATGTAATTTCCCGATTAAGTGTGCAATGAAGCCCATTGTTACAAATTTTGTTCCCTTACAAGAGCAATATTAGTGAAATCATAATAAAAATTTTGAATCAAGGCTTCTCCTGAGCCAAACATGAAATTTATCCACTATCATTGCTTTCTTAGGATATCCTCTTTTATGCCAATGTTCGAATCTGTATCACGAGTAACTTGTATAGTGTGAAATATGAACTAGTTTCGCAAACCTTTAATATTTAAATGGTTCCAGTTAAGTTAGGACACAAAAAAATCTTAGAGAGGATTTTTAGCACCAATTGCTTAAAGTTTTAGACACGTATATAACTTTTTTTTTCTTTTGGTATGGAGCACTTATATGAAAAAATGCGGTGGAGTTTCGTGATGGTAACATTATTTTATTTGCTTTAAAAAGAATAAAATAACCGAATTTTAAAAAGTACTAAGCGCTTTTTATAATGCACTTAAAAGGACAAAATAATTTTCTGAGTCAGAAAGGACAATTTCAGTACTTCTGTAGTTTTCAATTATTCCAAGAAAATGACACTACAAACGAAGAAAAGTGCGGCTCAAGACATTATAAACCAAACTTTTCAATTAAAAAAAATATGCATGTTTCATCACTCAAATTTATGATTTAAAACCAGATAATGAATAAAAAAATTCTATATATGACTTGAATCGCACTTTTTTTCGTTTGTGGTGTCATTTTCTTGGAATAATTGAAAACTACAGGAGTACTGAAATTGTCCTTGCTGACCCAGAGAAGTTACTTTGTCCTTTTAAGTGCATTATAAAAAGTGCTTAATATTTTTTAAAAATTCCGTTATTTGATCAAAAGTTTAGAGAATATTCTTAAAACCAATCACAATAATGAACAAAAGCTTTTGATAAATTTAACCAAACCATTTTCTAAAAAAACATTCGTAAAAAAAGTGACGTTGAAAACTCTCCCCCCCCCCCCTTCATTTTTTTTTCTTCAGAAAAACTATTGAAAAGAAATATTTCAGAAAAACATGTGCTAAAGAGAAACTTCTCCATCTTCCAAAAACTAATAACAGAACATTCTTGCTCTTTTCCCCAATTGAAAAGAGCAAGGAATATTTGTTTTCATTAGGAATAACAATTTCACTAAACTAGAAGCCTAATAAATATTCCTTCCTCCTTTATTCTCATTCCAGATGTCTTAAAACCTGTATTTATGCTAATAAGTTACAATATCGCTAATGCTCAGAGACATTTTTCCAAGAAAACAGATTGACTTGCGCAACCTGTCATCTTATCTTATATCTCTTCGTCATAGATTTCTCTGGAAACATGTGTGTGATCAAGATATTAATAATGATGAAACTTTAACATCTAAATCAGTTATGAATTTTAGTCAAAGTGATTCAATCCCCTGAGCAGATTTATTTCAAGTAGAAGGCAGTACTTTCTATCTTCTGTCTAAACTCCTTCGCATTTGCAATTTAATTGAAAGAATCTTTAATATAAAATGCCAGTACAATGCCATTTCCTTACTTTTCCGAGCTAAGTGAATTGTGCTTTGTCTTTGTAAAACCTTTCTTTTTTTTATGTGTTGCCGTTTTGACTATTTATATTTCGACAATGTATATTTTGAGACATTTTTCTTACTGTCAAAATTTTAACTTGATTTTTATTCTCTTTCAAAGACTCTAGAATGTAATGGGGTTGTTTCCTCCAGTCAAAAGTAGTTCTTTTAGTCATTGAAATTGATAGAATAAGCAAAAAAATAACATGGACCCAGAAAATTCTTTCATTTTCCCCAACAGTTATTTTTTAATTATTTTTTTAAAATGTCCGATTTGGCGCATCTTTGCACCGCGTTTCCACGTTATGATAATCAAGAAGCGAATTAAAACTGCGCTATACGCTTGCTATCAACCATATCGTTGCCAATATACGTGAGTAAAGATGCGATTAAATATTTTGCTTTGTGAATGGCAACACAAAATGGCATTTCATCATTTGTGATGTCATCGGAAAGAAATGCAAACAATGAAAGATCACCGATTTAAGCATTTTTTTTTAAATAATAAGCTTCAACAAATTAATTTAAAAAGGTTAGATCCTATGTTTTTAAGCACGTTCTTTCAGAAAAAATACTTTTAAAATATTGGAAACGACCCCATTGAAACATTTTTACTGTTTTTTAGAAAGCCGTATTTTTTGGTAGACATCGAGGGACAGTGTCTGGTCAGCGGATTTATTTGTATGAAAAAAAAATCTCCCCCACACGAGAAAGGAGGGGTAAGAATACTGGTAATCACGTGAGGCTCTATGTGACCACTAGTAACCCTCCCGTCCCAATCCTTATTTGATTTTTCATTAACCAGAGCTAGAAATTGTATTTCCCTCCATTGAACTTACTAGCTTAAAATAAGTCACACACCATCAATTTCAAATTTACTGAACTCCAACCGCCAAATGAGCAAAATTTGATTTTTATGAGTAAAGTAAAAATGGTGCCTTTGACTTGAGGTGAAGGTAATATGAACCATTAGTTTTTTTTTCTAAGTTATATACAAATTCATTTTTTAGATATTTTTAATAGAAACTATATCAAAAACAATAACAATGTTTATAGGTTTAAAAGTAAATTTTTAGAGAAAAGGAAAACAGAATGAAAAATGCCAGGTTTAATGGCAATAATCGCTAACTCAAATATCATCTGTCCGATTGAGCATGATTGCAGGGGAAAACATCTTATACATATAAAATCTGAGTATCTATCTATCTATCTATGTCCAAGCTTCTTCTCCCGAGCGACAGTGAACTGACCATCGAACCAGGTATCGATGGATTAGTCATCTTCCCGTCTTCATGTTTGGCTATTTAACATAATCCACCGATAATAATTAGCGGAGATATCAATTAAAAACTATTCGGAACTCCAGCGCTCGAATACGCTACCTTGCGGTGATTTACAAAACTGCCGAATGAACTAAAACATTGCCACGTTTTAGTTCCATGTGTGTCTGTTGACGTAAACACAGGCAGTTTGTTCTGAGTATTTATTAACGCAATCGATGTGTCTTAGTTTGCTTTCAGCTACAGAAATTAATTCGTCCCCTAAGAGTATTCTCGAGCTTCTCAAAATAATGTTAGTTTTCCTTATTTCTTTCAAAAAAGTATTAAATGGTGGACGCGTAAACAAGAAAACTCTGGATTAACAAAATTGGATAACGTTATACCAGGTAAAATTTTTTATTGTATGAATTTGTAAGAATATGAGCTTTTTTTAATCTTAAATTAATTTAACTAATCATATTTTACAGCAGCATTTAGTTGGAATGGACAGTATGCAAAATATTTTCTTGGATTTATTATCGTAGAACAAAATGAAAAATGTTTAACCGAGAAAGAATTTACTTTATTCCTTTTATTCTCAGCTGAAAGTATCGCCAAATTTGTTTAGGGTTATAATTTTGGCATTGTGCGAGCAAAGTAGCCTTGGCGAGATTTCGCGTTTTTAGTTAAACCATTTTTAATTTTTATCATGAGTGGAATAAAATGGTAGTAAGATTACAGAATTCGATAAGTGAAAAGAAATAATGGTCAATCAACTGAAAAGAAAACTACCACCATATATCCGTGAGAATTTTGTTGATGATTTGCATAACATGACACAATTAAATCGTAACTCAGAAATTAGAAAAATCGAAACAGAAAATTTTTAAATGAACCGATTAGGGAATTCGAGAGAAATAACTCAGCTACAAATGGAAAAAAAATAAGCGCTAGCCAAGCAAGGCAAAGAAGTATCATCTTCTTTCGATAATAATTTGTAATGTCATATTGAATTTTCTAGCATTAATTGTTGTTCTTGTCAGGCCACAATTATTATTTAGTTTTATCAAGAATTGATAAATATCGAATTCAACATCATGGAAATAGCTGCTTAGAACTACGAACTACGTAGTTTGCATTAATCTTTGACGTTTAGTAATGCTTCTTGAATTCTCATTTCTTTCTACGTGGGCCAGAATATTCACAAGACTTTGAAAATTAATTTAAAAAGAATAAAGCGAAAAAAATCATACGTACGAACAAAAATCACAACACTTTTAGCATTTTCTTCGTTACCATGTGCGTTTGTTTTAGTTTTCAATTCCGCCATTAGACAGTGACTTCAGTGCCCCCTATAGTTCGTTGGAGTTGCGAATTAATTATGACTCTTAGATTACAAAATCAAATCCCTATTTTTCGAAGGCTTTCCTCCATTCAAATGATTATTCAGTGCTTCATCTCAACTTTCCGCAACAACGCTTTTATTAAAATGTATATCGGGTGAAGAAAATCATTGAGATGAAAGATTTGTTGCCATTTTTTTTTCTCGAATATGAACAGGTAAAATTCTTGTTTTTGTTTTGAGGCTTTTCCTGTAATCAGGGGATTTAAAATGTTTACTTTTTGGGGATTTTCCGCAATCTGCTGCAAAATTTCACTGATTTTTTTTTTCTTTCCTTTTTGTCCAATCCTGAGGGTTGAACAGGCGTCACTTGACATAACTTTTATTTTCGAGGTAGACCGCGCAAAGCCGGGCGACGCAGCTAGTTATATAAAATACCTGATTTCAGTAACAGAAAAGCAGTTCGTTTAATATTCATCGTTAGTTAATTGTTTTGGGTGAAATTGAGAATTGAGTGAGTTGTATTCAGCAATATAGTTATGCAAAACTTATTTCACATATTTTATTAGGGCCTTTTTTTCTAATAATTATTATTTATTTACTGGAAAATCGCCCGTCAAGGTATGAAGAGTGAAAATTGCTTCTATATTTGAACGACGCCATTGCCTGTTTGATGATATTTTGATACTTGAAATTGTAACCCTAACTCCAGTGGATTAACAATGAACTCCAGTAAGTAGCGTTCATTGTTGACCATTCTTTCGTTTCACCTTTCGCCTGAAATGACACATTCTTACCAGTAAAACAGTTAACTTACCGGATCGAGTTCAGCCTTGTCAAAATAAAGCCTTTCCTTGCATGTTAAATATTACCAAAACATATCATCAAATTATCATGCCGTGGCGCATGTTTCATTGTTAAAACACGCTGGTTACTCGATCATCGGTTATTATTTATAGGAGGATTCTTTAATGATTTTTTTTACTTGCCCTTAATATAATCTCTGCCTTCCTTCCCCTCATACGATTTGATGGTAAAGAGAACATTCCCTTCTGTTGTGTTACTATAGCTCTGATACAGTGTATCTAGACATATTTTCCATATCTCAGATAGCGTAACAAGTGACCTACTATAAAAGGTGTCAACTAGACATAGATATTATACTTTTGTTACACAGTTTATCCTTTGACTTTCTTTTCGGATAGTAATACAATATTTTCGTACAGCTTTGTTGCTGAATTCTAGCAAGCATATTTTGGGGACTTATTTTAGATGACACTTTCGTTGCCATTAGAAATATAATCTGTGACAGCTTTACGCAAGAAGCCTAACCTTGGGCTAGAATGTTGTATTGTTTGAATAATGCTTAAAAACAAACCGTATTGTGATATTTAAAAATGTGCTAAACTGTTTTAAAAATGCAAAAATTTCAGGCATGTCCTTCGAATGTTACAAGTGTGGTTATCTTTTTCAATGGAAAAATACTTTAACTTCTTGATGTAAAAATTTCCAACAGCTTTAAGATAAGTGATTGTAATTTTGCTCCATAACATTTATCACATTGGGCTACTTAGTCGCTGTTACAAGAATATTCAACATGTTTGCCTTTTTGATTCATTTTTAAAGTTTTGACGGATTTCAGACTATTTAAGAATTAATATAAGTTCCAAAGAATATAGATTTAATCTGTTTTTTTTTTTTTTTTTTTTTTTTTTTTTTTTTGAGCAATCCGAATCGCTTATTATCATCACTTGACCAAAAGTTGATGCTGTTCTAATTTGTCAGATTGCCGTGATGATAAGAATAAGGCTAGCTCGTTGTTTTAATATTTATTTAGAGGACAAATTTTCTTCGCCGTGGTTACAAACAGTTTGCGTTCATTCAAGGCTTAACTTAAGCATTAAACCTGTCGGTGACGTCTGTGTCCTATAAATACACTGGTTTGCTTTCAAAGAAATTATTGATTAAGCAAAGAGAAAAACTACTATTACTGCTAGAATCTGCATCTGAATGGTTAGTTCACATTCAAATGACAGCAGTGATCATTTGGTCATTTAGTATAAATATAAAAACTGCTATAGAAAGCACGAAAGATAAAGTTTCACTTTATTGGCTGGTTTGGATTTAAATGAGTTATATAAAAGTTTATTGCACGAATAAGTGTTTCTGCCATTATTGTGCATTAAATATTGACTACATTTTTAGGAATTGAATCTTAACTTCAATGTCCAATAAAATTGCAGAAAAAGAGAAAAAAAATGGTGTTTAATAAGTGAAACGATTTTTAGAAATTGAATAATATCAACATGAAACTGTTCCTATTTTTTGCAACAGAACTAAAAATATTTAAAGTAATATAAATCTTATACAATTTTTCCAACCCAATTTCCAAGACAAACGGCTTAATATTCACTTAGGAATAAAGCAACAGTGTAGGGTTATTTTTAGAACAATTGTTTGTAAGAAAATATTCTAAACGATTGTTCAATACTGGTAAAGAGATATTTGTCCAGAAGAATTGTAAGTAACGTTCTCCTGTAGGAATTCATCTATGTTTAGAACAAAATGATTGGATTTTGTCGGCTTTTGTCGAACTTCTCTAAGAAGCAATTTATTCTTGAGGATACTGTGAAAGGATGAAATTTTATTAAATCTCACTTAATTGGAAGTAGAAAAAATCAATGAATAGCCCTACTAGTTATTATATTGTTTTGTAAATTATGATGAGGGAGAAAATTGATGGATAAAAGTTACGTGAAACTATTTGCTTTATTTGCATGTAATTCGAAAGTGAAAATATTTCAAAGCATTTTTTTTTTTTTACTTTATGTGTGTTGTAATATCAAACAAATTTTAGCTTAGAAAACGTTTTAAAATATTATTATTTTTTCATTTACACAGAACAGTGAATACCGACCGATTCCCTTAGAAGACTTCCCACTCAAAGAATTCTATATTTACGCAACACAGAATTTCAAAAAAAAAGAACTAGTATGTTTTTGATTAGCACGAAACTTTCATCTTTAAATTTCTTATGAATTCTTGGCTCTAACATATGATTACTGAACTAAAAAATGCTGCCATTCGTCAAGGCAGAATCGAACAGCGGAAATTGAAAATTATTTTAAAAGCCTAGTTTAAATTACGAACATTTTATTTAAAAACAAATAGAATATGGCAACATATAAAAATTTAAGATTATTGAGCTTTTTGCCACCAATGGGGTTGTTTCCCGAAGTCAAAATTTCCTACTTTATGTCACTGAAATTGATAGAAAAAGCAAAAAAAAAATAGAGCCAGAAAAAAATTTTATTTTTCGAACAGTTATTTTGTATTTATTGATTTTATTTATTTATTTATTTATTTTTTAATATCCGATTTTGGAAATAAGGCTTGGTCTTTATAACGTCACAAGTGCTGCACTTTGACGAGCTAAATTTTTACACTTTGCTGTCAACCGCGTTGGCAGGTGATGATAATTTTGCGCTGTGAGCTAATGGCATTAGTGAATAGAATTTCATCACTTGTGATGTCATGTGCAGAAGCGTAAAAAATTATTTTCAATCTGCGCACAGATTAAAATAATTGTTAAAACATATTAAATGTTGTCAAATTTAAAAAAAAAAAAAAGAACGGTTAAACCCTATGTTTTCGAGCATGCTTTTTCAGAAAAAAACTTTTAAAATTTCGAAAACAACACCCAATGGGGTTTTCGGAAAGATCCGCAATTTCAATATCTGACACGCTTTAGTATGTCCATGTAACTTTTTGTTACATTTATGGGGATATCAGTAGACACATTCTCCATCACTGATGTGGCATATTATACAGCATTTACTTCCTCCTATAGCCTAAACTACAATATCCAACAGGTTTCCATAACGCTCGAGTAAATCCACATTAGCTTCTTAGGTCTCCTACTATATTACCTATTCTAGAAAATCATCAGTCATAATATTACGGATGGGACTCTCTCGGCCATTTCCATTCCGTTTCTTTCTAATTGCAGAAACAAGAAACCTAACAAATAGGTTCCTATCGTTCGCTATTTGTGGTTGCAAAAAACATAATTTGAATTCAATCGTCAAAATTCTGTTTTTTTTCCCCCTGGATTTAAATGTATGGATGGGAAATGTGATTTCTCAACTCAAGAAAACACCAAAACAATTGAAACGGCTTTTCGCTGTCTTGCAATGATAAAGAAGTAGGAATGTATCATGTGGGAACACGACGCTTTTAAAAGCTAAAATAACAGGATTTTAGTTTTTCTATCCCGTTATGTAACAAATACGGGGACATCACAAAACTTTCAATTGAAGTTTTAGATTTAAGAGAAAGTAACTTCAGAAAGCTCTAAATGAAAACACACACACCAACACACACACACACAAAACGAAAACACAGAGATAGAACAATTTCCAAAAGGAAAAGTCTTCTCAAAGAAGAAAATCTTGTTTAGATGGATTATATCCCCCAATATGATCTGTTCAAAAAGCTAATCTTGCTTGAAAATTTTTAATCGAATAAAATATAAAAAATGATTTTTAATCTAATGACTATTTCTATAAACTTATTTTCTTATTTTTCTATATTTTAGAGCAAAAACAAGGAGTATAATTTCTTGGTTAAAACAGTAAAAAATTGCAGGTGATCTTAATATCTTTATATTTAAGGTAATTCTAAAGCAAACAATAAAATTTATGTTAAAAATTGAGAAAAGAAATGGAGACGGTACAGTAAAAGTTATTCATAAAAATCTGTATATCGCCTATTTCTTTTTCTCTCTCAATTTTTAGTTCAAGCTTTATTGCCTGCATTAGAATTACTCTAAATATAAAGATATTAAGATCACTTTGAGTGTTTTAGTGTTTTAATCAAGATATCATTCACTTATTTTATTTCATAAATTTTAGTACGAAAACAAAGTTTATATAAATAGTCATTAGATTCAAAAATCATTTTTTATATTTTATTTTAAAGTATTTTTGTTTTGAATTAATTTTCGGCAAAACTTTTTAAAATTGAAACCAAATTTACTTGTTATCTATTTTTATTTAAAAACTGTTAGTAACTTTTGTTTTAGTATAAATGAATTGCACATAAAAAGAAAATCCTTATATATATAATAGCGAATGATCTAGTAACTCTCCTGACGTCATCAACAGTGAAATTCGCGCCAACGTCAGGATAATTTGACAATATTTTTTGATAACGTTTGATATGCAGGGAAATGCTTTATTATGAAAAGACTGAACTCGATCCGGTATCTTAACTGTTGTACTGGTAAGATTTATTTTAGGAAAATGAAGAAACGAAAAAGTGGTCAACAATTAACGCCATCTACTGGAATTGAGAGTTAATCCATTGGAGTTAGGGTTAAAATTTCAACTTTCAAAATATCACCAAACAAGCAGTTAATTCGTTCAGAAAAATATAAAAGCAATTTTCACCCCGTCATACCTTGACGGACGATTTTTAGTGAATAATATAATTATAGAAATAAAGTTTTGTGATGGTCACAACATGCAAGTTATTTAGCAGTAAGTTACACTGCCCCTAAACCAGGGCTAAGGTAGAACCACATGCAATATACTAAACAGCCCGGTTATCACATCTAGAGACTGCTGTTTCGTTTTTATTAAAACTCATCAGTCTGAATTAGTGAATAACCGAGCTGGAGGCAACTGAGAGAATCTCAACTCAGCGAGTGTACACAGCATGGTGCATTGTTGGCAGGCTCAACTTCAATGAGATGACAACCACCTCTAGATCGGTTATTCCCTATTCCAGACTGATGAGATCAAACAAAGACGAAACTGGAGTCTCTGATTGGGATGGGTGGTTGTTCGGCTGTTAATTGTGCTAACAGCTCGAAGAAAAGATTTCCCCTCTTCAGATTTCCAGCAGATGAAGAAAGAAAAAAGAAATGGTTAATAAATAGCCAACGAAGTGACTGGAAATGGAGCTCGCTTGTGTAAGGTTAATATCGATTTATTTCTCATCATTTCACCATTATTACGTTATAAATGCTCTGTAATATTTGCTAACATGTTGCAGTGTTCTACGGAATGTCTTTTATTCTGTATTTCCCTGTTGTGCGATAAGTACACTTGCTCCAATATGGCGAATGCGTCGGCCTCTCTAGTTATAGGGTTTCTAGTCTAATCCGTCTGTGTAGCGCCCCACCGTTCGGCAACGCAGCATCATGGTTTGGGGCGCTATTGCGTATACCACGTCTCCTTTAGTTCGTACTCAAGGCACTGTGACTGCCGAACGATACGTTCAGAATGTGCTGCGGCCGGTGGCAATCTCTTCTCTTCAGGGAGTGCTCAATGCAATTTTTCAGTAGGATAAAGTCCGATCACGCAGTGCTGGCATCTCTCAATATGCTCTACAAGGTGTACAGATGTTTCTGTGGCTAATTTCCTTATCTGCTACCAATCGAACACGCGTGGGACATGGTTGAACGCCGTTTGCAGTTCTGTCCCAGCCTTGTTTAGAGGACGAATTTTGGCAATTTTTTGACAGAGAATGGAGAGAACTCAGGACATCATCCGCACTCTTATTGAGTGATTGACTCTGTACCATACGTGTTTCTTCGCGCATCACCGTTCGCGGTGAACCTACATCCTTCTGAGTTGACGCCGTTCTCGTTCTGTAATCTGAATATAGGTTCGAAATAAAGATCACTTGTTCCTTGCTGTCTCTCTCTCTCTCTCTCTCTCTCTCTCTTTTTTGACAAATTTTATCACTTTCGGACCACTCCTTCTTGGCGCTGTATTTTCAATGTCGAGCAGTATATATTGCATTTTAGTTCGTTTAAAGTTGTTATGCATTATTTGTTGTTGCGATTTCAGATCTCAGACGTTAACAAAAGAATCAAATTTCTTTACAATGTGGTCGTTTCCGAAATTTTAAAAGTATTTTTTTTTTCTGAAAGAGCATGATTAAAAACGGAGGATCTGACCATTTTTTTAAATAATTTGTTTAAGTTTAATATTTTTTAAAAATTACTTAAATCGGTGCGCTTTTATTGTTTATGCTTCTGCCGATGACATCACAAATGATGAAATGCCATTCAGTGTTGCCATTCACGGAGCAAAATATTTAATTCGCATCTTTACTCACGTGTATTGGCAACGGTATGGTTGATAGCAAGCGTAGAGCGCAATATTAAATTCGCTTGTTGATTATCATAACGTGGAAACGCGTTAGAAAGATGCGGCAAAATGCATCATTTGTAACGTCATCAAGACCATGCCTTGTTTGAAAATTCGGACATTTAAAAAAATTAATTAAAAAAAATAACTGTTGGGAAAATGAAAGTATATTCTCTGGGTCCATGGTTTTTTTTTTTTTTTTTTTTTGCTTATTCTATTAATTTCAGTGACTAAAAGTAGTACTTTTGACTGAAGGAAACAATCCCATTGAAAAGGCCATTCTATGTTTGCCATATTTTTATCGGTGTAGGAAATTCCTACAGTAAAATGGTAAAAGTATATATAACGAGTATGGATATTTTGGCTCGCGAACATCGATCTGGCAATACATTCTCTGAAAGTTAATCAGCTGCCAAAAACTTCCGGTGGTTAATTTTTCTCTGATTAGCCCTTTAGAGGTACGAGGCCCCGCTGTCTTGCCATCTAGATGCTCAAATATGTGACGGAAAGGCAATTTATTAAAATGGAGGAGACAAACTGCCTACTGCACAGGTTTCTTCAAACAAAGTTCAACTCTTCGAATCAGATCAGCTTTAAAACCTGTATTGACAGCAATACCATCAATGAGGTTTTCCAGGAGGGAAATGACGTTCAGACATGCAAGAAAATATTGACTTTACAATATCTTCCGAGCTTCCAGATTTTGGCGTAACGTGGCCAACGTAGAGTGAACCGGGTTCCTGAATTAGAGAGTAATGATCTTCTTTAATGATTCTACGAAACTTTTTTGCATGCGCTTCCTTTATTACCATTGAGTTGTCCTTTCTTCCATCTAAATAGAGATATAACGGAGGAAGTGCGTCTGATTTAATACACAATTCAGCTTTTCAACTTTGCTTTTCCCTTCTTATTTTGTTCTTATCTATAAGGAGGAATCTCAATCAGTAACAACGTCAAAGTCGTGCAAAACACTTGATGCGATCGCCGCAGTGGCACGATCGGAAATAGCGGTTGCTTACTATTGCAGTAGATTTTAACTGAACTCTCATCTGCCAAATAGGTTTAGAAGATCTTTTTGTTTGAACTGGATAATCTTGGTCACTATTACTGTCTGTTGAAGTTTTAGATCAACCAATAATATGTGGTAATGTTAGTTCTGTGAAGAAAGGTTCATGGATGAAAGAGATTAGAAATCTAAACATTGAGGTTACTGATACTGATGATCCAGCAGGTCCGATAGAGATACTGTTAGGAGCTGATGTCGCTACAAGTATTTTTACTGGCGAACAAGTAAAACTTTCTAACGGTCTTCTCACAACTGAAACTTATTTAGGCTGGACATTGATGGGAAAATTACCCTTTTTTAGCAATAATGAAAATTTTGCCATGATTGTAACATTACTATTTATTGAAAAAGCTTCCATTGAAGATTTATGGAATTTAGATGTAATTAGAATAACAGATTCAACTTAACGGAAGACAAAAGAAGAAGAAGATTTTATGACGAAGATGAAATTTTTGAATTCTGTGACAGTCAATGCAGAAGGGCGTTATGAAGTTGTTTTGTCCTGGAAGGAAGAACACGTTCCGTTGCCTTCGAATAAAGACTTAGCAAAAAGAAGATTAGAAAAAATGGCCAATGTATTGAATTCAAAGAACTTGTATGCAAAATATGTTGAAACATTAGAAGAGTGGTATACATTGGGTATAATTGAAGAAGTGCCTCTAGAAGAAACCGTAGTTCAAAGTCATTACTTGCCACACAGACCTGGGGTGGAACAGTATGAAACAACGAAAATTTGTCCTGTCTTCGATGCTTCCGCAAGAGAGAAATCAATGCCCTCTTTAAATCAATGTTTGAATTCTGGTCCGAATCTCTTAGAACTTATTCCTAGTCTTCTGTTGAAGTTCAGAGAACGAAAATATGGGGTCATTTCCGACATTGAGAAAGCTTTTCTGCAAATAATTGTTCGTGAAGAAGACAGAATTTTTCTATGGTTGTCTAAAGGCGGAATATTAAAAGCATTTTTTTACTCTAAGGTTGATCCTGAATCTGAAAAGAGGTTTCTAAGTTGGTTCAATGAACTGTATGTATTAGAAAAAATCGTTATACCACGTTGGATCGACATTTCTGATGAGAGTCAAGTCATTAGTATTCACACCTTCTCTGATGCTAGTCAACATGCTTATGCTGCTGTTGTTTTCATAAGAGTTGAAAGGGGTCACACAGCAACAATTCATCTCTTGGCTGCAAAATATCGAGTTGCCCTACTAAATACTATCACCATACCTCGCTTGGAGTTGATTGCAGCACTTATTGGAACAAGGCTGTGTACTTTTGTATTGGAAGGACTAAACTACGTTGATCGAAAGGACATAAAACTTAATTTCTGGACAGATTCAACAACAGTTTTGGCGTGGATAAAAAATGAAGAAATATGGTCAGTGTTCGTAAGTAATCGTGTCAAGGAAATTAGAAAGCTGACGGCACCTGAATGTAGGAAATGGGTCCCTGGGGAATTAAATCCAGCTAATCTCCCCTCCAGAGGTTGTACTTCTCAAGATTTGATAGTATCTAAATGGTGGGAGGGACCTTCATGGATAAAAGAAGATCCAACGAAATGGCCTTCTTCTGATCAAGATTACGACTTGGAGGCTATATCAAAAGAAAAAAGGAAGTTGAAAGATACTTCTGCTTTTTTTTCCAATGAAAATATTGAAGATAAAAAAGGTAGGCATAATTCTAAAGAATGGTACTACCATTATTTTTCAAGCTTTGACAAAATACTACGCATGGTAGCTTGGGTAAGACGCTTCATTTTTAACTGCCAAAATCCAGCAACAAGGATGAATGGTGAATTATCATATCAAGAAGTCGCTGAAGCTGAAAAGATAATTTTGAAGACTATCCAGATGGAATATTTTAATGATGAGAATATAAAGCATCTGAAATCCGTAGCGGCTTATAAAGAAACCGACGGTCTTCTTAACCAAGCTAACTTACAGATCTGACTCTGCTGATTTCAAAAACCCAGTTATTTTGCCACCTAATCATGAAGCAATAAAAAGACTCATAATGACGGAACATGTGAAGAACTGTCATGCAGGCTCTCAAATACTATTAAATACCTTAAGGGAGCACTACTGGATCTTAAACGGCAGGAAAGCTATTAGAAGTGTCATATCAAAATGTGTTACATGTTTAAGGCATGCGAAGCGTAATTTAAGTGCACCTGCATGTGCCTTACCGGAAAATCGAGTGAAAGACGCTGCTATATTTGAAATAATTGGTTTCGTTTTGGCGGGGCCTTTGTATTTAAAGGTTGGGTCTAAGGCCTGGATTTGTATATATACTTGTGCTATCTATCGTGCAGTACATTTAGAACTTCTGTCGTCAATGTCCACCGAAACATTTCTTCAAAGTTTTCGAAGATTTATATCACAAAGAGGAAGACCTTCTACAGTATACTGTGATAACGGAAGCAACTTTGTCGGAGCTGCAAATCACTTAAAACTGGTAGACTGGAGCAAACTTGCAGAATATAGTGCAACAAAGAAAATTAAATGGCTGTTTAACCCTCCAACGGCTGCCTGGAGGGGTGTTTTTGGGAAAGATTGATCGGTGTCATGAAACAAATTTTAAAAAAGATTTTAGGGAAGGCTTTTCTTTCTTATGAAAAAATGACAACTATTTTATGTGACGCAGAATGGATAATCAACTCTCGGCCACTTACACATGTATCAGGCAACGATAGTGAAATAATCCCACTATCACCCAATTAGTTCTTACAGGATTTTCGACAACTGGGTGTTCCTGATTTAGATCACGCTGACACAACTACTCTGAACAGAAGATTAAAGTATCGTCAAAATTTAATAGTGGATTTGAGAAAAAGATTTCGTTCAGAGTATTTAGGGTTTCTAGTTCAAAAACGTGATAACAGTACGCACAATATGAAAATTAAAGTTGGAGCCATCGTTTTAATTGGGAGTGATAGTACAAAATGTATTGATTGGCCTTTAGGTCGTGTACAAAAGCTGATACCGGGAAAGGATGGCATATCAAGAGTAGTGCGTCTACAAACAAGCAAAGGACAGTTGCTTAGACCGATTCAGAGGATTTTTCCGTTGGAAATTTCCGCCAAATTGTGATGAGTTTAGAAAGAGCGACTGTTTGATGAAGGATGATGCCAAATTTTCAAGTTTCGGAAGACTGATAAAACCTCCTGATTGACTTAATTTGTAATAACTTAATTATTTCTGAACTTTTGGACTTCCTCTCAAATTTTGAACTTTAAAACTTTTGATAGTTAAGTTGTCTCTCGCCAACTTAAGGTGGGAGGATGTTAAGCCTTGTAAATAGTTTATATAAAGTTATGTTTTGAGCCGCGTGTGTCGGCATCCCTGTTGTCAAGGCAACAATAGCTTTGGTTAAAATGGCTTGTTCGGAAGATTTGGAGAACAGAGTTTGCAATGTTGAAAAAGCAAATAAAACTATTATCCTGTTAACCTTTTACTATGGAGTTTAGTCTTTAGCAAGTATTTTTAAGTATAGCTACAGGTTTTTAGTATAATTTTATTAAGGCATGAGAATGTAACAATGAGCATGAAGGTTTTGAAACATCCTCTACATATAGATGACTGTCGCGTAGCTCCCTTTCCAATGATTTGTTACTCTTTCTTGTTTCACATATGTCTACCGCTGCTATTTTTCCTATTCCGTAGGGTCTGGTGGGGGAAAATGGTCAATGGGGTAAAGTGGTAATTCGTCAGATAAATGGCTATAGCTTGGAAATAAATGTTCGAATGAACGTGAAAATTTTATTTTAGGATAGGGCAGTTAGAAACTACATTTTTAATACAAAATTTCACATCTGGCAAAATTTTATTTGGTAAAATAAAATACTTTGTATGAATATGAAAAATTTCAAAATCTGAACACCTCTTTTAACTTTCTTGGAAAATTTTGTTTGTTAGAATTATGAACAGATTGACTGCACAGGAAGCTTCCTACATGACTCAAGAACTCTTACTCATTAGCAGTTAACTGAATCTATTTTGGTTAATTTTTCAGAACAATTTAAGTAAGATGGGGTAAAGTGGTCATAATATTAGGCTTAACGAATATTGTCCTTCTAACGTCACGTAATCTTTAAGCATGAGGCAAACACAAATGAAATATTGATTTTACTTAATATGTATTGTTTTTACAGTAAACAGGGATAAATATACGAGTATATGCGTATGCATGCGCATATAATCGTGTAGGCACGTATACATACGCATTCACATAAATGTATCCATAAACGCGTAGTATATGGGTATCTGCAAGTATTTTTTGTCTATAAAGGTATACGTTCGACTATACACGTATATACCCGCTTATACTCGTATATATACGAACACTTATTTTCTCAGGTAGACACGTATATATGCGTACGTACTCGTAACTCGAGTAGACACTTACACACAAGCATATGATATACGCGTATACAGGGTAAGATTAAACTCTTGGGCAAATTCTTAAAAGATGTAAGAAGGGAGTAGAAGAAACAAGAATCATAAGAAACATATGGTCCCAAACACAACGCTGACGCGCTACATGTACACAAAGCCAGAAACTGAGGGATGCAAAACAGGTCACAAATTTATTACACAAAGACAATTTTACACAACATTTTAGATCTTAAGAAAGTGTTAAAGTGATTGATGAACTTTGTGGCCGGTTGCTGTGATACATGCGTCGTAATCACAAAGCACTCTCTGTTGCAATAATGAGACTTTTGAAAAACTTTTATCAGTCGCTGTGCCTTTGTTGCGATGCGTGGATTAGAGCTACTACAGGCCGTAACTTTAACATCTGCTATAAATATTTCTTAAAAACTAAAATGTTGGTTAAAATCATCTTTTTTTTTTCTTTTTTTTTTCCAATTGGGCTGTACAAGAGACCCACCTGAAGAGGCGTCTGGGCCATAACCAGACCTAGTGCGCTCCCCTACAATCCAACAATGCATCAGTTTTTTATGTGTCACCATTAAGGCGCTGATGCATATGACACAGTAGTTTTTTTGACGCCCAGTTTCCACCAGGTAGAGGCACCTGTGTTCTTTTTGATGCTACATTGCACTAGGAATTTAATTTTTTTCCTAGGGAGTTCTAAGCCAAACGTCCAAAAGTCCTAAGCCCTAGGGATCTTTTACATGCCGCATAATCATACGACATGTGCGCTGATGATTTTCTTCATGTCGAAATTCCGCATACCGGGATCCCCAGTTCAGAACCCGGGTCCACAGACCTGCAAGGCGAGCGCCTCACGCCACCAGCCGGTCAGGTAAATCATGTTTGTGTAACAAATTTGTGGCCTGTTTTGCATCCATCAGTTTCTGGCTCAGTGTGCATGTAGCGCGTCAGCGACCATAATTTCATTATGATTCTTTGCTTCGTATCCTCTCCTCTCACACACCCCTTTGGTTTTTGCCTTATACCTTGGATTCATTCTGTAAGCATATATGTATATTAGGGGATATACCTGTGTATACATACATGTACTGATATAAACGTAAATGTACGTATATACGTCTATACAGGTACATAATCGTGTTTGCACGTAAACATACGTATATACTCGTTGCTTCCATATATATGTAAGTGAGTAGACATGCACAAACACGCACTGGATATATCCACGAAATAACTCGTGTATACCCGTAAATGTATGTATGTATACCTATACATGCGTATATATGTCTACTATACACGCATATACTCAGGTATGCATGTATAGACTCGAGAAAGAAGTGCATACACGCATATGATGTTCGTTTATACGCGTATATACTTGTATATACACGTGACACGTATGTACTCGTTTAAACACGTATACTGTAGGTAATCACGTATAAATGCTTATGTATACCCGCATATACTCGTGCATATACTTGTAACTGTAATCGACTATAATCGAAATATACAAATATTACGGTTATTTATAACGGTTTTGCGTCTATTTTAAACTGTGACCACTTTACCCCATGCTATGACCACTTTCCCCCACCCCATGGGGCAAAGTGGTCATAAATACATAGGAAAATGAAAATGTTATAAAACTACTTTAAACAATATTTTTTTCCCTGAAATTCTATGTACCGTGTTCCTTAATAATGCAATGTAAAATAACAACAAAAAAAGTTGAAGTGTTTAAAGAATTTATTGTACTTATTATCCACATAAGTTGAAAACCTACGATTTTATGACCATTTACCCCACCAGACCCTATACTGTCGATGGAAAGTCCCTCGCTGGCAACAAACTGCTAAAAGCACATTTTTTTCCCCTGAAAAAATACGTGTAATTAATTAACTAAAAAGATATATTCCCCCTTTTAATTACCCTCTTTCGTTTGTTATCCGTAATTATTGCTGTTGTGATAGGGATGGGGTGGTTGGCTGGTTGGAACTATGTTATCTATTTTCTGTCTAGTTGTTAACTCACACAATACATTGGTGAGGTTTGTATCAGAACCTTAACACATGTACTCTGTGGGCACTCATGGTCAGGTCTGTGGAGTCGGAGTCGGACTGATTTTGGAGTAAAGGAATCGGAGTCGGAGTCGTTCGAAGACATGCCGACTCCGACTCCGGGGTTTTTTTTTCTTTAATTTTCACTGACTCTCTTTGCATTTTTTAAAAAAATGACTACCAATTAACTTGATTACATGTTTAAATACCTACTAACCAGAAAATAACTCATTGTGACAACTAGCTGGCTTGATTGTTTATCGAACTTTCTGTAACAGCTACCTACGCCTCGCCGTCTCCTAGTTTGCTCATTTTCTAATTTTATTTAACTGATATTAACTGTCAGCAAACAGTTTTGTTACATAACATTTTCTAAATAATCACTTTCTAATAAAAATAATAATATATTTTTTACCTCGATCTCTGCTATAAAATAGTAAAAGGAATGTTTGTATCGCTTTAGCAAGTCGGGAAACTTCTCAGGCTGCTTGGTAAAAAGATCAGATAAAATATATATTTTCTTTTTAATTCTGAAAACTTTATCTAAGATAAGCTTGGTTAACACTGAAAAGTACAAAATAAAATTAGTACATTTTTTATTTATTGGTTACAACACTCAATAGTTGTAGTTAATCCTAAAATCTCCAGATTAAGGTCAATTCTGCAGCTGCCAATAAAAAATATTAAAATTAAAAATTGAACCTAGAAATGTAGGTATTGTTAAAGCTATTCGTACCAAGAAGGATAGAAGACTTCTTCTATCCTCTTTGATTCGTACAAAGCTGTATACCACGGCATTTTGAGTAAAATTTGCTCCAGACATACCGTACTGTCCCGCATTATCCAGCATGCCGCAAAATTTTCGGGGTCATCAGATTTTCAATAACACTTGCCTGATCCTTTCCGGCATGCTGGAAGAACCGAGGTTAGGAAAAAAAATCTTAATATATAAAAATTAATTTCCTGAGATAACATATATATATATATATATATATCAACGCACAGCCAATACCGCTGAAGCCTCAGACTTGAAATTTGGCAGGCATGCCCACATGATTACGAAAGTATCCACTAAGAAAGGATTTTTCGAAATATTAATTAGTTCAGAAGAAATTAATTAAAACCCCTTAATTTCTGTGAACTTAAAACCTGTTTTTGAAATTTAAATCCCTTATTTTTGGAGGCTTTCTTCCATTCAAATCATTATTCAGTACTTCTCAACTTTTGCTCGATAGCGAATTTTAAATTTGATATTGTTTTTGTTTCTCACGTGATTCTCGAGGCTTTTCTCAAGTCAAATAATAATGTTTCTGTCTTTTGCTTTCATTTTTTCAAAATTAGAAACAAAATTTTTAAGAACATCATCACAGGTGGACTATCTTTTTGAATTTATAAGAGTGCAGTTTCCTGTAAAAGTTCGCTTTGCAATAACCGTTAATAAGTCACAAGGACAGACATTGAAAGCAGCAGGGATCGATTTAAGAGAGGACTTTTTTTCAAACACGACCAATTTTATGTAGCTTGCTCGAAAGTCAGTTCATCAAGCAGCTTAATAATTTTAGCACCAGAAAAAAAAAACTAAATATGTTGTATACAAAGAAGTTTTTGCTTAAACACAGGCATAACAATAAAATGTGGATGGCCTATGTTTATAAAGATAATCAATACTTTAAAAGGATCGTTAATAACAGTTAAAGATCGGTTAAGGACAAGGGCATATATATAAGGAATCCAGGGGCCCCGGGATCCTCCAAAAATTAGAAAAAAATATACAGTGGCTCCCTAAAGTGTTCGTACACCTACGACTTTCAATGAAATTGGCCATTATCCATTGGTTAGAATTAATATTTCGGAATACGTATTTTATTATAAGATCTATGATCTATTTTTAACAAAACTACATGAAAATTTTTAATAAAACATTAAAACATAATTTTTAAAAAATCAAAAACCGAAAATTGCCTGAAATTTTATCTCACAAAAGTCTTCGTACGCTTTGAAAAAATGTCCAAAAATTAGTAAATAATCTAATTTTTTACAAAGTTATTATTTAGTAGAATATCATGCAGTATCAACAACAGCTTTTAAACGTCTGGGAATAGATTTCATCGTTTTTTCTTTCTTTTTTTGCGCAATTTCTGAGTAAGTGTTCAGCCGCACTTCGAGTTTTACTGTTTCTAGCTCGCTTTTTGTTTCAATGGTGTATTTTCGTAATCTAGCTGAAGGATATCTCCAAATATGTTCCATTAAATTTAAATCTGGCGATTGAGGAGATTTTTCTAAGTTTAAGGACAATTTTTGAGGCACCAAAAGCAAACGTGTGCTTCTTATTGTTATCTTGATAAAAAAAACAAAGTTGCTTCCGATTACCAAATTTTGGGCTAATAGTTTAAAATTGTTTTTAAAAATATTTAAATGAGCAGCATGATTCATTATTTCATCAAAAAATTCCAAATTTTCAAGTCCTGATGCTGTAATGCACCCTCACACTAGAACACCTTCACCGTCCTGATTAACTGATCCAACTAAGTTCTTAAGATTCAATTCCATATTTTTTCTTCTATTTATAATTATACAACAATTTAACCCAAAATGTTGAATTTATTTTCATCTATAAGTAAGACGTTGTTCCAATACGTTTTGAGCTTATTTGTCATTGATATTACGACGGAAAGCGTAAGCTTACTGCTTTTCGCACGAACAAGAAAATTTTTGCGGGAAGAGGTCCCATTTAATCCAGCTAATCAGAGAACTTGGCGAACAATTTTAGGTGAAAATTAAACGCAAAATAATTCATTCAACTCTGCAGAAACTTTTTCAGCACTCAAATGTGTATTTTTCATAATTTTTTTAACTGCAAACCTCCGATCATTCATTGTTAACTTTGCCAGTTGACCTTTTCTTACCTTGTTTTCGATCCGATTCTTGTCTTTAAAGCATTTTATCAAGCACTTCACTATAGAATGGTATAAATCACCTAATTTAGAGACATTTCAAACCAATTTATGGCTACTGTGAGGGGAAAAAAACCAAATTTCGAATCGTGTTTGTTGTTTTCTACGCATATCTGTCATTTTAAAATAAACAGAATATTAGGGAATAAATGGACAAAAACTTAACGGCAAATGACTTTACAGTGTAATTACAATGCAAAAATAATAAAAGACCCACACATGATAATTTTAATCATGAATTTATTTGAAAATATTTCAGTGTACGATGACTTTTGCGGCATATTTTTTCTTTTCCTCTTCGTTTTTTGACAAATTTCAAAAATAAAATCTTTCAATATTTTGAAAAAAACTACTGGGTTCTATTCAGAATGGCATAGGAATGGTGTGAAAAAAAAATTGGACTTAATATTCGAATTCAGTTTTGCGTTATTTTGGTTTTACTACAAAATTTCAAGGTGTACGAACACTTTTGAGAGCCGTTGTAGGTAATAAGTAATTATTATAGGGGATTTTCGAAACTAGGTACACCAAGTACTGTTAGCCCTGCTAATTCCATTACCCGAGCAATGCCGGGTACGGGAATGCTTAGTTAACTATAAAAATTATATGTTTAGCTTAAAAATGAATATAAGGTCTATACATATCTTATTAGTATTCATAAACAGTTTAATTTTTTAAAAATATTTACTAAAAATGTCATTTGTTATTTTACAAGAAAAATATTATTTAACAACGAAAAATTTTATAAAAATTAAATTTAAACAAAGTAAGCAAAGTAAGCAAACTAGAGGTGGGCAATATCGTTCTTTTTAATGATCCGTTCATCAGAGGATCGTTCATTCACTTCGTTCATCTGAACGACTTCGTTCATTTAAAAAAGTTGCAGGTGATTTCTCTGCACGACATACTCACGTATATTAGAAATTTATCTAATATCATTAGGTGAGTAATATTCTTTAAAGGAAAAATGCAGTCTATGACAAAAAAAAAAAAAAAAAAACCCCGACGCAGCAAGAAGCAATCATCCAATTGCTTTGAAATTTTGTATGCTCATCCAGCAGATGTATATAAAGTGCAGTTCTTCAACAGTTGTTAAAACTTTCGGTTTGATTGCGATTTAAATTACCTTTCAACAACTTAAAAATGCCTTGCCGCATGGTTCGTGCTCATTACGAGCAACTGTCAGAGTTTAAAAGATGTCGTATCATTGGATTGAAAGAGGCCGGTTGATCAAATCGGAGAATCGCTCGTCATTTGAGTCGAAGCGATGCGGCGATTCGAAGATGCTGGCGGGTGGAAAATGGCAGAGTTCAGTGTCAGGATGGTAGCGGTCGACCTAGGGTCACAACTGATCGTGATGACAGAGTGATTGTCCGATCAGCTGACGCAGCGCTTTCTTCATCTCTATGAACCATTAGACGTCCAGCCCAAACACTTGTGTCCATCATGACCATTTACAGACGGTTGGAACAGCGAAATCTGTGCTCGCGCCGACCGTTACGCCACCTGCCACTGACGCCTATACACACTGCCGAGCAAGATTACAGTGGTGCATGGATCGATCAGGTTGAAATTGGGGACGTATAGTCTTTAGCGACGAATTCCACTTCCAACTGTGTCATTACGATCATCGAAGACGCGTTTGGAGACACCCAGGGCAAGGGGGGATCCTGGTTTCACTTTTGCATGCCACACTGGCCCTCAACAAGGCATTATATTCTGGGATGCCATTTCCTTTGATAACTGGACCCCTTTGGTCGTAATTGAGGCAGAGGCGTAGGAACTTTGTAGAAGTAGGGGGAGCTGGGACACAGTATAAGATGTGTCTGGAATCTAAGGGGCAGAAGCAGAGGCGCAACCAGAAAATAATTTGGGGGTTGGTAGGAAGGCTTTTAAACGTTTTTCCCCATAAAAAATTGGCTTCGAAGCTTCCATCTCTTATTGAATATTGTATATATACAATTGTTTATGGAGAGAGTGAGTTGATGAAACTTCTGGTTTTGAAAAGGAGTCGGTTAGTACTCGAAGATGAGCACGTAGAAATAGAGGTGTTTTGGGGTCTCTCCCGAAAATTTTTCAAAATTCTTGTTCTAAAATCGAATTTATAGGTGATCTTTGATTATGTTAAGGGGAGAAAAGGTTCAAATACCCTCCCTGAAAAATTATCGAAATTAATGTCTTAAAACGCGATTATATACCATATTTGTTGCCTTTAGTGAAAATATGACTCGAAGGATTGTCCTCGATCGATTTTTTGAACGATTTACATCTCCGTCCCAATATTTTGAATTGGAAGTCCTAAAAACGTAATTGTAGACAACCTTCAATGATGGCAGGGGGAAAGGCTGTACTAGGGCTCTACTCTGGAATTTTTTCAAAATTGAAGTCCTAATAGAGAGCGTTTTTCTATGATGTAATCAAAAAAGGTTCAGAGATTTCTTCTTCTTAATGTTTTCGAAATTGTAGTTGCTGAAAAACGCGACTGTGGATCATATTTGTTGGCGTTAGGGGTCCAGCAATTTTTTTGAAATTCAAGTCCCAAAACCGGAATATTACATAATCTCCCATGTTGTTGGAGGGCAAGGCATTCAAAGGACTCTCTTACGGAAATTTTCAGGGAATTGAGCCTTGAAAACAAAATTTGAGGCGCTCTGTAATAATTTTGGAGGAAAGGGGAGGCTTCGACAGCGTAGCATTTAGAGGACTTTCTTATTTTCTGAGAACTAGAAAAAGGGGAATAGATGAAACAGGAGGGCGGAAAAACAGAACGTTGGATATGTGTTAAAATGAATTGTTCACTATATATTATATTGTTCAGATAAATTTTTAGTTTAAATTCTTTGAGTCTTTGATAGAAACTATAAAATATTGTTGGCTTTTTTTCTGCAATAATAGATGAAAGGTAACAATTTTCGCATAAAAATATATCTGTAAGTGATGAAAAAATCGTTAATTTTGAGAAAGCAAAAAAAAAAAATTAATTTGAATTTTGACATCTGAAATTCAAATTATGTTTTTCGCAATCACGAGTGTGTGTGTGTATGTAGGCGTGTGTGTTTGTGTCTGTGTGCAGGTATGAGTGTGGGTAGCTGTGTGTATGAGTGTTTGTGGTAGGGGGAATGTGTATGTGTGTGTAGGAATATGTGTTTGTGTCTGTGTGCTGTGGTAGGGGGGGGGGTGAATGTGTATGTGTGTGTAGGCATATGTGTTTGTGTCTGTGTGCAGGCATGAGTGTGTGGGTAGTTGTGTGTAGGTGTGTGTGTATATGTCCGTATGTATGCGTGTTTGTGTATGTGTGTAGGTGTATGTATGTGTGTGTATGTGTTTGTTTGTACGTGCGTGTATGTATTTGTTTGTACGTGCGTGTATGTATGCGTGTAAGTGTAGGATATTGACGCTACCTGCAGATGGTTTTCGCTAGAGGAGCAGCATCGTGAGACCGGTCGACGGTGGTGCTGCAGAGAGTGCTGACGGGAAAATAAAATGATAGCACATCAAAACAGTCAAATGCAAGCAATAAGCAATCGTGATTGTTCAAAAAACAAGAATAACTGTAACTTCGTAAAGTATAATCTGAGGGGTCAGATAACTTAAAATGAGATACAGTGGCTCCCAAAAGTGTTCGTACACCTTGAAATTTTGTAGTAAAATCAAAATAACGCGAAACTGAATTCGAATATGAAGTCCTTTTTTTTTTCACACCATTCCTATGCCATTCTGAATAAAACCCAGTAGTTTTTTTTTTTTTTTCAAAATATTGCCAGATTTTATTTTTGAAATTTGTCAAAAGACGATGGGTCAGACAAAAAAATACGCCACAAAAGTCATCGCACACTGAAATATTTTCGACTAAATTCATGATTAAAATTATCATAAGTTGTTTTTTTATTATTTTTGAATTGTGATGACACACTGTAAAGTCATTTGGCTTTAATTTTTTGTTTATTTATGCCCTAATATTCTGCTTATTATTTTAAAATGGCAGCTATGCGTATAAACCAAAAACACAATTCAAAATTTGATGTTTTTTCTCTCTCAGTAGCTGTAAATTAGTTTGAAATGTCTCTAAATTAGTTAATTTATACCATTTTATAAAAAAAGTGATTGATAAAACGCTTTAAAGACAAGAATCGGATCGAAAACAAGGTAAGAAAATGTCAAATGCAAAGTTAACAAAGCGTGATCGGAGATTTACAGTTTAAAAAAAAAAAGATGAAAAATACACATTTGAGTATGAAAAATTTTCTGCAGAATTGAATGAAACATTTTCGTTTAATTTTCCCCTAAAATTATTCGCCAAGTTCTCTGATTACCTGGATTAAATGGGACCTCTTCCTGCAGAAATTTTTTTTTTTCGTGCGAAAAACAGAAAGCTTACGTTTTCCGCCGCAAAATCAACGATAAATAAGCTTAAAACATTTTGGAACAATATCTTACTTAAAGATAAAAATAAATTCAACATTTTGGGTTAAATTGTTGCATAATTGTAAATAGAAAAAAAATGAGAAATTAAATCTAAAGAACTTAGTTGGGATCAGTTAATCAGGACGGTGAAGGTGCTCTTGTGTGAGGGTGCAGCAGGCATGGGCGCCCATATGCAAAGTTGCAAGGGGGGGGGGGCTCAAATATTTTCCCTGTGGTTTAGCTGATATTTTCCCCGTGGAAACTGATTTCAGGACGGATTAGAGTCATTAAAATTTGACATTTCTAATAACTTACTCATTAATGACTGGAGAAGAAATATTTTTACATTTTTGCAATGAAAAAAGTACTAAAAGCAAGAAAGTTCTAATTTCAAGGGGGCCT
This sequence comes from Uloborus diversus, assembly GCF_026930045.1. Taxonomy (NCBI): domain Eukaryota; kingdom Metazoa; phylum Arthropoda; class Arachnida; order Araneae; family Uloboridae; genus Uloborus; species Uloborus diversus. Next base: position 74,157,240 of record NC_072731.1, on the reverse strand, counting down.
CGAGCCCCCCCCCCCCCCGTTCCCCCCTATATGGACGCCCTTAGATGCAGGACTTGGAAGTTTGAAATTTTTCGATGAATCATGCTGTTCAGTGAAATATTTTTAAAAACAATTTTAAATTATTAGCCCAAAATTTGGCAATCGGAAACAACTTCGTTTTTTTAAATCAAGATAACGAGAAGAAGCACACGTTTGCGTTTGGTGCCTCAAATATTGTCATTACGCTTAGAAATATCTTCTCAATCGCCAGATTTAAACTTAATAGAATATATTTGGAGATATCTGGTGAATATATTACGAAAATACACTATTGAAACGGAAAACGAATTAGAAACAGTAAGACTCAAAGTGCGGCTGAACACTTACTCAGAAATTGTTCAAAAAAAAAAGAAGAAAAAAAAAAAAAACAATGAAATCTTTTCCCAGGCGTTTAAAAGCTGTTGCTGATACTGCATGATATTCTACTAAATAATAACTTTGTAAAAAATTAGATTATTTACTAATTTTTGGACATTTTTTCAAAGCGTACGAAGACTTTTCTGAGATAAAATTTCCGGCAATTTTTCAATCAAGTTTCTGGCACTTTTTGATTATTGATTTCTTAAAAATCAAGTTTTATTATGTTACTAGCCGCCTGCGGCGACCAGCTGGTCCGCCTTTTTACGATATTCGCTTTTTTACGCCAGGGGTGCCGCCTTCGGCGGCTGCTTAAACAATTTAACGACGACATTAATCAATGTTTTTCTCTATAAATCAGTATTATCATTCGTTTTTTTACGCTAATGTTGCCGCCTTCGGCGGCTGCATAAATAAATTTCGTGGCGGTGTCAATCAATCTATATCTATCTATATCATTAATAATTTGAATAAAGTATTTTCTAGATCTGTCTCCAGTTTCGTCGTTTGGAATATTTTTAAAGGAGGGGGAGTGGAGACACAAACGACGTACTCTTCATGCAAATTTTGTCGAAAAATAACAAAAAGCACTTCCACTTTTATGTGAAGGCATTGTTTTTTCAAAGTCATGGTGCATGTGGGGGAGGGAGGGGGGCATTGACATCCAATGTGCAAGCAGCCACCTACGGCGGCTGTTTGGCTAACTTGTCATTTACCACTTTACTTCAAGTTTGCCGCCTTCGGCGGTTGTTTAAATAAATTTGTCAGCAGTATTAATCAGTCCATCTCTATCTTTTTTTTGTGCCATTCACATTTTTACGCCAAGATTGCCGCCTTCGGCGGCTATCTACCTTTACAATCTATCTCTACATTTTCTTATCCATCTCTATTTATTTTGACCTCCTCACCCATTTCCTAATAAAAACAAAGAACACTCAAAAAACCGCTTTTTTGTTATTTAAGTAGAGCAAAAATAATTAAAAAAAAGCTCAAATTCCCCTTTGTGCAAAAAGTAGCGTTTGACAAAGATAAAAAAAAATCTCGCTGTTTTTATTGAATTAATGCGCACAACTATGAAATGTAACGTAATATAGATACAGCGAAAGGTCCAGCTTGGGGGGGGGATGGAAAAAGAAATAAATGCAATCCCTAAATAAAACAAAAAAACAGGAAAGAAAAAAAGCAAGCCCTGCCGAAAAAAAAAGTGGTCATCACGTCAGAAAATGTAGAAGTAAACTATATAGTAAAAAAAAAGATTAACATTGCTTGCGATTAAGATTCCATCGTAAATATCGAATATAAACCCAAGTAGTGACGTCACAGGCATAAAAGATTGAAGAACGCTTTTTTCGACTGATGCGTGAAAGGACATGATGTGTTCAGCATTAAAAAATTGTAAAAAAAAAAACTATTGCGTATTTTTAAGAACTTTTTTCTTTTGAAGAGGGCGAAATGTTTTTACTATTACCAACTTAAATTTCAGAAATGAGGCTTTGATACTTCTCGGAGGATGATATCAGAAAAAAATAAAACCCAGAAAAACATGCAAATTAAAGGTTTTTTTCAAAAATTCATAAAAAATACAAAAATTGCTCTATCTTCAAAATTTTTTTGTTCATCATATTTAAAATTAAATTTCCGACACTATAGTACCAAAAATATTTGTCTGGCGCGATTGGTTCGGGGTCTGTGAGGTTAAAAGTACTAAAAAGTGCTAAAAATCACATAAAACATTAAATAACTTTTTTTCTAATTAAAATATCAAAAATCGAAGCCCGAGGTGCACAACTTCAGCAAAAACTACACCTGTATACCAAACTTCATCTTTCTAGGCCTTACCGTTTTCCCGGGATGCGCGCCACACACACACACACACAAACATCTTATTTTATTATATGTATAGATTAACAATTTTCATGTAGTTCTGTTAAAAAATAAATCATAGATCTTATAATTAAATACCCGTTCAAAAATATTTTTTAACGAATCGATAATGGCGTATTTCATTGAAAATCGTAAGTGTACGAATACTTTTGGGAGCCACTGTAAGTTTTTGGAAAGTTGAAATTATTTGAACAAGTTCAACATTATTTGAACAAGTACAAACAACCTTAGTAACCTTTTTTCAGTCATGTCTGGAGCACCTTCCATGTTATTCATATTTAAATGCCAAACTGGCTCATTATTATCTCTTTTTGTGATCATTGGACTAATGGCGAATCCAGGGGGGGGGGCGGCTATGAGGCTGCAGCCACCCCCATACCAGGATTAAATTCTTTCACCCTCTGTCTATGCATCTTAATGTTAAAACATATATGTATAATTTCCTACATCTATTCTATCTTTATTAATTAATTTGTTTTCGCTCTTCTTAAGGTTGATATACAAATTTGCGATAGTAACAGGAGTGTTAGTTTTCCGAAATTTCCCCTCAAATTTCTGAACTTTTTCCCAACCTGTTCCAAATATTTATACATTTACTCACTGAAAGAAGGAAAGGAGAAAAAAGTGTAGACATATTAGCTACTTGTTTTTCTTTCTTTTTCTCTCTTTAATTTTCCTATTTAATATCAATTCTTAAAATTTTGTCTTCTTTCTCGCTGTTTTTAACTATTTGTTTAACATTTTTCAGCTTTTCTTTCTTCTATTTCATTTACATCACCTTGTCATCGTAATTGTTTTGCATCCTTACAAAGAATTGAAAATTTTGTCTTCAAATTGCATGACAAATAATACGAATGAAAAAACTCTGAATATACATTTAAAATTTAGAATTTTAACACTAAATACCAAATTTTAGATAAACTCAAATGTAACTCAGAAAGATTCATTAGTCATTAACACCCCTAGATATCAGATAATGATACAGAACACTTTCGTTTACATCGATAAACTTTGGTAATGACAAGGAGACCTCAGCTAGAATTTTTACTACCTCAGCCGTCCCCAGAACAAAATTCTGGATTCGCCACCGCATTGGAAAAAAAAAACGCATGCAAAACTAATAAGAGTATGAACTGAACTGCAATGCCGCTCTCGAAAGCCGAAACACGAGCTCAAGGTGGGGAGCAAATCCATATTGATACTGGTACTGATTTTCGCAGGCCGCGGGGTAGAGCCCACTTTTCCGCATTTCTGGAATCAAGAGATGTTTTAACAGTAAAAAAAGGGTGAAGGTAAATTCAAGTGCACTGACCACTCCGTCTGCCCCCTGCTTTTGTTGCTTATTGGATGGAAATTCCGAAGTTCCGTGAAAAGGCAGATCACATTTTTGAAATCAGGTTTGAGGAAATCAACGTACGGCAATAAGCTGCAGTGCTAGAATTTTCCGGGGGAGCTGAGCCGGTTTGAAATATTCCAGGGGAAGCTCAAGCTCCCCCGGTTCCGACGTCTATGATTAGAGGTACACTTACTGTACAGTGGCACGTCGACGACGTCCTAAGACCTATCTTGCTGCCGTTCCTTTTGCAGTACCCTCGGCTGGTTTTCAGTAGAACAATGCCAGATAACATATATAGCACGTGTTGCTATGAACTGTCTGCAAGCTTGTCAAACTCTTCCGTGGTCTGCCAGATCACCATATCTCTCTCCCATCGAGCATATCTGGGATATGATGAGATTGCTATTGCATCTTGCAAAGAATGTTGATAACCTCGTCCGACAATTGGAGCGAAATGGGCCGGAAATACCGCAGGACACCCTCCAGGAGCTTTATCAGTGTTTGCCACGCCGTGCTTCAGCTTGTATCCAGGCTAGATGCGGGTCAATACCTTATTGAAATTGTTACTGTAACTCTGACATAAATTATTCAATTGTTCTGAGAATTTAATCATTTACTATTCTGTGCATTGTCTTCCTATCCACTAATTTTCGTCTCAATCGGATCACTCCTTCTTGGTGCGTCGATTTTTTTGCTATAGAGTGTAACTAAAATGATCTAAAAGTAAGAAAATATGCCTACGAAAAATGAATCAAAAAACTTTATTCAAGTTTAGATGAGCAATTATAGTTTATTTTGTAAGATATTTCGCAGTTGTCGATTGGGTAGATATATTTTCCAGTCCAAAAACCGCAGGTTTCATTTCAGCATGTCAAAAAATTAAGTTATTAAATATTTCCAGCTACATATACAAATAGTATTACTAATGCCCGGCTTTGCCCGGTGTACCTTGAAAATAAAATTTGTGTCAAGTGACGTATATTCAACAATCAGGCTTAAGTAAAAGAAAAAAAAAACATCATGCAAAATTTCCTTTCCAAACAATGACGACAGATATTAAAATACTTTTAAGAAATTAAAACGAGAAAGATAGATTTAAAAAGCGTAACCATGAAAACAAAATAAAAAAAATTTTAAGAAATTAAAATGAGAAAGAAGGAAAGAAACAATGGATTCAAAAAGAGCAACCGTGGAAACGCAAAATAAAATGGTTAACAACTTGAATGGAGATGAGATTTTTCGAACTCGATTTAAAACGGCTTGTATCACTTTTTTTTCCTTTGGAGATAGAAGCTTATAGTTTCTCGGCCATAGGTCGAGATAGATCTGAAGTAAAAAATGTCGCTCCTTCCAATGGTGTCTAAAAGAAAACTATGGGACAATTCCTTCAATATTTTTGATGGATTTAATGAAGAAAGTAGTACCTAAATTTCATCTAAGCCTAAAAACAATCGAGCTAAAAACGCGAATAACTTCCTCCGTAATTAAGTTACAGCATCCAAACAAATTGCGTAGAACGCGGAAAATTCTACCCTTTCCCACGACATATAATGTTAATATTATGTGCAAGTAATTTTTCACCCCCATATTCAGGAATTTATGTGAAAATCGGGCCTAAATTGGAATAAAAAAAGAACTATTTATCGAATTGTTTTCGAACTATCCTGCAAACCTTTCTGGTGCTAAAAGATGCTCTGAAAGTTTCAGCGAAATAGACCGGGTAGTTCTTGAGTTTTGCGCGTTCTAACAAACACACTTTTGGTCGATGCGCCCACCTGCCAGTGCGCCCTCGAACGCTCTCTGTGTAACTTCGTTTTTTTTTTTTCTTTTCTTTCTCCCTCCCCACCTCTCCCTTTTTTTTTCTTTTGCGCCCTCAAACTTGCGCGTTGTGCGCATTCTGTTATAATTTTATTATTTTTATTTTTGCACCCCCGAACTTTTTTTCTTTTCATTTTATTAGCACCCTTGGACCTGTGCGCCTTTGTCCCCCCCCCCTTTTTCTGCGCCCTCTAACCTGTGCGTCTTTGTTTATTTCTTCCATTTTTTGCACCCTTGAACCTGAGCGGCTTCGTTTTTTACCCCTTCAAACCCGTGCACCTTCTGCTTCTTCTTTTTCTTTTTGCGCCCTCCAACCTTCTTTTTTTTTTTTTTTTTTAGCGCCCTTGTTTTCTACGTTCCTGAAACTGTGTACCTTCTGGTATTTATTTACTTATTTATTTGTGCCCTTAAACCTGTGTGGTTTTGTTTTGTTTTTCATTCTTTCTTTTTTTTGCACCCTTGATCCTTTGTATCCGTGTTTTTTACGCCTTAAGTCCACTCTGCCCCCCCCCCTCATGCGCTTTAAACCTTAGCTCCTTCGATTTTTTTTTTTTTTTTTTTGCTGTTTTTGTTCTCTTGAACATGCTGTACGCCTTCTGTTTTTTCGCACCTTCGAACTTTTTTTCTTTTTTTTTTTCCAGTTATTCTAAGGATCTTACGGTTTGGCAACGGTCCCATCAGCTGTCGGTCTGCTGGTATTTTGACCAACTACGCAGTGTTAGTAGTGCTAAAAAATCTCGTTTTATTTAAGGATTAGCAGTACCCGCACAGCGATGCCCGTGCTAAAAATTTAATGGAAGTCCGTTGAATAAAAAAAGCTGACGCCCTCTCCCCCTCTAATGTGAAATGGTTGTTTTTCTTTGTATAAAACGCGTACACACCTTACAAAAAAAAAACTATTTAAGTTTCTTTGGAATTTAAAACTTTTCGTCAAAATATTAAACTAGATTTACAGTTGCTTTAAAACTCTACTTAACGAGTGAAACGGTGTTTACTGCAATTTAAAATATTTCGCCAAATAAACAAAAAAAAAAAAAGACATCAAATAATATCTTTTAAATGTAAAAATAATTCCTCAGCTCTATTGTTTATCGCCAAACTTGCCCAGCAACCACGCTATCAGAATACATCAGTCTAAAAAAATAATAATAAAAAACATCCCGTGGAACATTCAAAAATCATCGTCAGAAAAAAAGAAGAAAATGTCGTACATATCACTTCAATTAAAACAACTCAGAAGTTTCTTTTCTTTCAAAACAAATCGCCAAAACAATGAATTACATTAACGATTGCCTTAAAACAATAATCCTAGACTGAACTGCTCAGCGCCTTACGTGCCAAGCGACCACGCTACCGGAACCTGGCCCTTTTGCGAGTGAAGCAAATGTTTTTTCTTTGGCAATAATAAATGTTTCGCCAAAGAAACAAAAAGGTATAAAATCACATTAACAGTAGCTTTCAAATCTTTACATATAAAGAGTTGCGTTGTCCGGCTTTGCCCGGTTTACCTTGGGGGAAAAAATTGTGTCAAGTGACACACATTCAACAATTAATTAAAAGGATAAACTAATAACTTAAAGAATAACTTAAATAAAAGAAAAAAAAACACCATGCAAAATTACCCTTCCAAACAATGACGACAGATATTAAAATACTTTTAAGAAATTAGGAAAATACGAAAGATGGATTTTAAAAGCGTAACCATGGAAACATGAAATCAAATAAGTTTAAGAAATCAGATGCAATATACGGAAATGAAAATTAAATTCAAAAAGCGTAACCATGGAAACGCGAAAATAAAATGGTTGAAAACCTGAATCAAAATGACGTATTTCGAAATTGATTTAAAAACGCTTGTAACTTTTTTTCCTTTGAAGATAGAAGCTTTTTTTTTTTTCGACCAAAGGTCGAGAGATATTCGGAGTAAAAAATCTGGCTTTTTCAAATGCTGTCAAAAAGAAAAACTTTGGGCCAATTCCTTTACTTTTTATTGATAGATTTAATGAAGAAAGTAGTGCCTAAATTACAGCTAAGCCTAAAAAAGTTCGAGCTAAAAACGCAAATTACTCCCGCCGTAATTAAGTTAGAGTATTGAAATAAATTGTTTAGAACGCAGAAAATTTTACCCTTTTTAACGATATACAATATTACTATGTGCAAGTAATTTTTCACCCCTTTAATAGGCAATAATACGCAATTTACGTGAAATTTGGGCCTAAATTGGAATAAAAAAAGAACTATCGCCGGATTTTTTCGAATTATAGCCTATGTTACTCAGTAAGAAAGCACCTTTCATATAGAGAAAGAATTTTTCAAATAGGTGCAGTAGGTTCCGGAGATTACCTCGAACATATTAACACACAAAAATCCGCCCTCTCTCTTTATAATATTAGTAAAGATTACTGTACTTCATACTCATCATGAACATGCTTAGTGTTAAAGGGAAGAGTAAAAACAGAATTCGAGTTTTCACCTTGGTTTCTGATAATGGACGAGGTTTAAACTCATGAATATACGATAATAAAGAGAGCATTTCGTATTAAATGAATCGTTTATCATTCTTTTCCAACGTTTCTTAGTTAAAAACTTCCAAAAACTCATTTTTAAACATGTAGTGCGAGATTTTTGTTTGCTACAGTTTCCACAATAAACTGCAGTGACGTTTTTGACCCGCGGTGACACCAGGTGAATATTGTCTATTTGCTCCCTCAAACGTGTGCACCTTATTATTGGTCTCCAAACCTGTGTGCCTCCAGGTGTTTTTTTTTTTTTTTCTTTTTTCTTTTTCGCACCTTCAAACCTGTGCGCCTTTTTTTTTTATTTTGTGCCTTCTTAAAAGAGGACAAATTTTTGTATTGGTTACAAATCGTTTGCGTTCATGACCTATTTTTAACTCTGCTAACTCCGCTGTTCAGAGGCCTCCTCGAGTGGAACCAAATCTGGGTGATGGTGTGTGGTGTCTGTGCCTTACACATGCACACACACACGCTGGAAAAATTTTTGTCCGATGCAAAAAATCAGGGCATGGGCGGGTGGGGTCCACCCCACCAAGAGGGGCGCCAACCTTAACTCCCAAAAAGAGCGAAAGGAACAAAAAAAAAAAAAAAGAAAAAGATAAATTGATTTGAATTTTGGCTTCTTGAATTCAAATTATGTTTCTCGCAATCACGAGTTTTTGTGTGTATGTAGGCATGTGTGTTGTGTCCAGACATGAGTGTGTGGATATGTGGTGTGTGTATAGGTATGTTGTATATCTATGCGTGTGTGTTTGTTTGCAGACGTGTGTATGTATGCGTGTGTGTAGGATATGGACGCAACCTGGAGACAGTTTTGGCTACAGGAGCAGCATTGTGAGGACCCGGTCGACGGTGGTGCTGCAAAGGGGGTGGGGGGGGGGGGGGGGGGGAATTAATATCAGCGTAACGTCAAGGACAGTCAAATAAGAACAATAAGCAATCGTGTTTGCTCAAAAAAAAAGAAAAAGAAGGCATACAGGTTTGAGGGTGGATTTATAGAAATTTCATAGGAAATAGGATGATCCCAACATATATCATCGCTCCTTTAGAAAATGAATCAAAATTTTATATTAAAAAACTTAATAAAACACACTAAACAAGGTCGTCGCTAAAAATATTTGGGCAGGCACTAAAGCCATAAACCTTCGTTTTTCTTCTTCATCATGCTTTCACAATATTCATAATATCATAATGAATTTCATACGTAGAAAAAGCAAAAAAAAAAATCGTACTCGCAATAACAAGGAGAGCCTCAAATCTAAAGAGTCTATTTGGTCGTAACTGTGCATTTGCTTAGCTGTAACCGAGAACATGTTTTCTTGTCAAAATAAAAATAACACACGTCGGTCAATGCAGGAACGATCCTGGGTCCATGGTTACCATATTGGCGACTTCATCTATTTCGAGGCGAGTTCTTATCAACATGCCGAACATGATGCCAAAAAAAAAGTGCAATACCATAAGCAATACAGTTGCAGTTTATTTTTCCTTTTTGGAAACACTTCCTGAAGGAGTATATTCTTTCCGATTTTAAGGTACTTTTTTACATGTATTTGGTATTTTCAAGAATGGTAAACATCATTTAATGCAAATTAGTTTAAGAAAATAAACCGGTTCGTTCTGTATTCCAAAGTTATATATTTTGAATTACAATAAAACAAACTGAATGACGTTACAGTTTTTCCGCATTTTTTTTGAAATTCCATTTGCACCAGAAAAAATCTTTCCTAAATCAGAGATGCTCCTCCTCCCCCTCAAAAACAATGACGTACCCTCCCCTCAAATGCATCCCCAAAATGAGATCCCCTAAAAAAAGCAAAGACAACTTTTAGCAAACCCTCCTCTCCCTACAAATTTCAATCACGCTGTGTGCTCTGAAGTCCCTCTCGTTGCACTTTATTTATCTATTTATTTAGAAGCTAAGCAGCTTCACATAGATAGAGGACTGCGTGCCAAGCGCTTTGCCTCCAGACACACACAGGAAAGATTTACAACAATAGAGAAGGAAATAACACTCAGGGCACAGGCGGGAATAGAACCCACGATCTCCGGCTTGGAAGACAAAGCTTCTACCACAGAGCTACGGAGGCCCCCTCGTTGTACTAACTACCTTAATTGTGATAACATATTAATTGACCCACTTGAGCGCCCACCCAAGGGGGATCGTGGCACGAACTGTACCATAGAAATTTTAAAGGGTATCCTGAGTGCTGCTCCCGATTGGGGGGGGGGGGTAACTACGAAAAACGTAGATGCAGAGGGGTGCCCACCATGGGGAGGTCATGGCGCACTGCACCATCGAAACTGTTACGGGGGGGGGGGGTATTTCGAGTGGTATTTTCCCTGTAATGGGGGTCTTATTTTGGAGGGGGTGCACCCTTGCTCTTAAGGGGAGGGGGAAAACCCTAGATGCAGTAATTAAATGAATGCAGTATGAAAATACGAAGATTGCTAATGAACCACTAGTAAGTCCGTCGTCATTTAGGGGGTTCGGGGTATGGGCGCCCATAAGCAAAATTTTAAGGGGGGAGGAGGTCAGATATTTTCCCCATGGTTTAGCAAGATACTTTCCGCATAGAAACCGATTTCAGTACAGATTAGAGTTATTAAAATTTGACATTTTTAATAACTAATTCATTAATGGGTGGAGAAATGTTTTTACTTTCTTGCTAGAAAAAAAAGCACTAAAAGCAAGGAAGTTCTAATTTTCAAGGTGGGGCTTGAGCCCCCCCCCCCCCCCCCTCATGTGGACGAAAGGGAGGAAGGTCGAAAGTCCCCCTTGCTTTGGAAAAATAATGCTTTTTATTAGTTATAAGTGGCAAGCGGGCGTGTTTTTCGGTGTTTCCCCCCGAGTCAATTCCCATTGAGTGCACCCCCCCCCCCCTCCATGTCAAATTTCAAAATGAAGGACCGCAGAAAAATATTTCTGGTTGTGCTGCCCCCTAATAGGGAATATGTTGGAATTTTTTCCCCCTTCCACTTCAAAGAAAACGCAAACCTACCTGGACTTAAGGCTACCCACCGATTTGTTACGTTAAACTATTTATTAATTTAGTGCAGCGAAAAGGTAAGGAGCAAGTTACTAACTACTTCATTAAGTTATTTACTTAGCCCAATTTATATAATATGTGCATATAAGTATACAAAGGGCAAATGTATGTTCAAACTAACAAACTAAAAAACTTCCTATCCTCTCCTACTCCATGATTAACAGACATTAAATTAACGTGACTAGGTGCGCACCCCCCCCCCCCCCTTAGTTTAAAAATTCCCTACTCTTGATTTTCTCCTGCAATAGAAACTGAGTATTTTCCGCATCGTTCCCTTGGTTCTTTTTGAAATGACGAGCCTGTCAGTTGTTTGTACACTCAAAACAGCCTTCATTTAAAAAAAAAAAAACTATTTATGACTTTTTAGTAATTAAAAAAAAAGTTTAATACAGAAAAATGTTCTATAAGCAAATGGCTTAAGGAGAAAAGGAGAAGAAAAAAAAAAAAAAAAAAAAAAAAAACACTTGCTTAAAATAGAAAAGAATTTTCCAAGTAATGTGTTTCATATGATATACATGATAGAATTCTGAATAGATTAAAATTTGACAAACTCTTAAGGGAACAAGGGACTTTTGAATTTTACTTTTCAATTTTATAATTTTACACCATGTATTTGAAGTAATAGAACAAAAATAATATTTTCATATCAATATTAGACATTTTAAATGTTAATTTAAAAATTTTAGGGTTAAAAAAGGTGTTTTGTGAGGCATATGGAACGCAACATGGGCAGAATTGAAAACACTCCAGGCGCAATTCATGTAAACGAAAACCAACAATATTTTTTTTCCAGATGTAGTTTATCCGTATGAACATAAATGGGCATTGAATTTAATCTATGTGCGTATATAAACTAGAAAAAAAAAAAGCAAATTATGAATAGAATTTTACGTTTTTTTAATACGTATGCTACTTTGCTAACAGCGGATAAATAGTAAATTTTTGTATTTGGGTAAAGTAATGCCCAGTTTTATGAAGTATAAGACTGTTAATGTGCTCAAAAAATTTTGAAGCGATACAGTGAAAAATAATGCGGTGGGAGCATTTCGAGCCAAAAATGATGATTAAAAACGTGTAAACAAAAATCAGCTGATACTTTTATCCCTTTAAATACCACGCCCCCCTTTTTAAAAAATGTAAATAAAATGCGTAAAAATCATAATATCGCAAAAATGAAAATGGATTATCAAAGCTGGTACTAAGCTCTATTTTTTTGGCGCAAAAACAATTTTTGTGAAATTTGGTTGATTTTCCGAATGTATAAGGTCCCTTGTCCCCTTAATAAAACTCGATATGAAACATAAGGTTAAATAACAATTCTTAATAAAACTATGTAATATATAAAGCTGAATAATTTTCTTGTAAATATACAGGCGTCTCTCGTATTCGTTCCGTGTAGTATCGAAATCGTGTTATACGACACTTTTTAAAACATTTTTTACACTAATTAATCATGTACATAGTAAAAATAATGTAAATATGTATCGCGTTGTACCGAAACCGTGTTATATGAGACTTAGAAATAATGTAAATCAAAGCATGTCTATCGTGTTATATCGAAACCAAGTTTCATGAAAAACAAAGTAAAACATCGAGTTATCAAACATTTACAGAATGTATTAAAGAAAAAAGAAATTTCTTCTTTATTAAAGATAACTTTCGTGTTATATCAAAACTATGAAGTGTTAAATTGAAGTTCCGTACCGTGTAATATCGAAACCGTGCTGTGCAAGTAGTGTTATACGAGGGACGAATGTACTACAGTAAATTTGTTAAAATCGAAGGTCAATTACATTGATTGTATTATAAAATAAAACCTGTTAAGTGTGAAGCATATGCAAAATATAATGCTGTGGTTTTATTTTAATTTAGAAGCAAAATTACCCACTTATAATTGTAATGTGTGTTGTTAAAATGCTAACACTAAAAAAGAGAGCAAAAAGGAAATAATTCATTTATTTTAATGTAAGATATAGCTCACATTGTAAGACAATTATTAAAAAGCCTGCAATTACAGCATATAACCAAATCCAGAATAAAACATTCTTAAAAATTTGTTAGTGTGATAAATTGAGGAATGTCTCCACATGGTTTTCAGCACTTACATTCAACATGGTGCGAATATTTTTAATGCTCTTGCTCAAATGTTCTTGACATTGAAATATGAATATAGCTTAAAATTACTCCTCTGTTAATTTGAAAGAATGATATTTTTAAAACCCCCACGGAAAATACATGCCGAAATGACTGTCATGCTAAACATGTTACCAAACTATGTATATTATTTTCACGATTACTACTAATATAGTGCTTTTGTAAAAAACAATCAAAGTACAAGAAAAATATATTTGACCCAAAGAAAGACAATCATTTTCTTTTTTAAGTATAGCTCTGAAATGTAATATTAAGTACATAATTGAAAGAACTATATATGTCATTGCTTTGATGGGATTTTTGAAACATATCAATAACATAAGCATATATACCACTACTAATATACACTTAAGTTTTGCTGATACCTTTTATTTAAAATGCAATGTTGATTCAATTCTCATTTTCTTTTGATTCCCCTCACTTGAATACTTTGCTTAATTCCAGCATGCCAAAGAACGTTTTGTAAATGTTTTCTTTTGACATTGATCAAACTTTTGCACCAGGAAAAACTTCAGACTACTGAGCTAACTACAGAAGTAGCTTAGAGAAGCGTATTCATTCTTGGTGTGATAAAAGCAAGAATTTATTTTAAAATAGAATAATACAGTTTTTTTTAAAAACCGGCTGTGTTACAATTCTAAGCAAAATAATTGTACCAGAAACGAGAAATAAAATGTATCTGCGATCGAGTAAAAATGTTCAAACCAAACTTTTTATCTCGAGGGAAAATTAGCTTTAAAAATGTTAGCATTCATAAAGAGGGTTTTAGTCATAAATTAAGTGACAACATCCCTTTATATTAATTCCATAAATGCTTTTTATTACATCAGCCACAGGAATCATATATTTACAGTCTACACTATACTATGAATGATGTTGAATGCACTTGAATTTTAACAAGTCGGTTTTTAAGCATAATTGCCAGCAAAATTAAGACTTCACAGCAGACTTTAATAAAGTAACTGTCATGCAAGGTCTAAATTAAACTAGTATTGTGCCTTAAGTTTCCATAAAATCATCCATCTTTTCGCCATTCAGGATCAAACAATTGACATCTTGGTAAACTAACATAGAGGAACCCTTCTGAAAAATAGATACAATAAGCAAAAAATGTATTCATAATTCACAGTACAAATTGGACATTCAACTTTGGGCACATTGAAATAATTATTTTTAGACTTATATCCACAGGAAGTTTGTGCATCAGATGAGCTTAAAAACTGATTTCTGACTGCAAAGCATAGACCCACCATTTCAAAGATTCTAATGGTTGTTCTTGCTCTTTGAAAGGTCCAGTTAAGGCATTATTACCAGCAAAATTAGGACTTAGCAGTCAACTTTAATAAAGTAACTGTCATGCAAGGTCTAAATTCAACTAGTATTGTGCCTTAAGTTTCCATGAAATCATTCATCTTCTCGCCATTCAGGATCAAACAATTGACATCTTGGTAAACTAGCATGGAGGAACCCTTCTGAAAAATAGATACAATAAGCAAAAAATGTATTCATAATTCACAGTACAAATTTTACATTCAACTTTGGGCACAATGAAATAATGATTTTTATACTTATCCCACAGGAAGTTTGTGCATCAGATGAACTTAATACTGATTTCTGACTGCAAAGCATAGACCCAGCATTTCAAAGATTCTAATGGTTGTTCTTGTTCATTGCAAGGTCCAGTTAAAGCATTATTACCAGCAAAATTAAGACTTTGCAGCAGACTTTAATAAAGTAACTGTCATGCAAAATCTAAATTCAACTAGTGTCGTGCTTTAAGTTTCCATGAAATCATTCATCTTTTTGTTATTCAGGATCAAACAATTGCCATCTTGGTAAACTAACATGGAGGAACCCTTCTGAAAAATATACAATTAGCAAAAAATGTATTCATAGTTCACAATACAAATTGAACATTCAACTTTGGGCACATTGATATAATTATTTTTATACTTATCCCACAGGAAGTTTGCATCATATGAACTTAATACTGATTTCTGACTGCAAAGCATAGGCCCACCATTTCAAAGATTCTAATGGTTGCTCTTGTTCATTGAAAGGTCCAGTTAAAGGATTATTACCAGCAAAATTAAGGCTTTGCAGCAGACTTTAATAAAGTAACTGTCATGCAAAGTCTAAATTCAACTAGTGTCGTGCTTTAAGTTTCCATGAAATCATCCATCTTTTTGTTATTCAGGATCAAACAATTGCCATCTTGGTAAACTAACATGGAGGAACCCTTCTGAAAAATATACAATAAGCAAAAAATGTATTCATAGTTCACAATACAAATTGAACATTCAACTTTGGGCACATTGAAATAATTATTTTTATACTTATCCCACAGGAAGTTTGTGCATCAGATGAATTTAATACTGATTTCTGACTGCAAAGCATAGACCCACCATTTCAAAGATTCTAATGGTTGTTCCTGTTCATTGAAAGGTCCAGTTAAAGCATTATTACCAGCAAAATTAAGACTTTGCAGCAGACTTTAATAAAGTAACTGTCATGCAAAGTCTAAATTCAACTAGTGTCGTGCTTAAGTTTCCATGAAATCATCCATCTTCTCGCTATTCAGGATCAAATAATTGCCATCTTGGTAAACTAACATGGAGGAACCATGCTGAAAAATAAACAATAAGCGAAAAATGTATTCATAATACAAATAGAACATTAAACTTTGGGCACACTGAAATAAAGCATTTTTATACACCTGTCCGCAGGAATTTTGTGCATCAGATGAACATGGAACTGATGACTGACCAGTGAAAAACCCACAATCTCAAAGATTTCAATCATTGCTCTAACAATGACTGCTCACTGAAAGATGAACTTATACTTCAGGTTCTATTGACAAATGTACCAGGTGCCCTACTAATTTAATAGAATAGTGTTTCATGCTTAAATAATTTAGCGCTTAGCAAACTACAAAAATCTTTGTTGCTAGACAAAGTTAAAGTTCAGTAGAGATTAAAAATCTGGCATAATTTTAAGTAATGAATTAAACAGCTAAATAGTTTCAATTATGTAAGGATTAGGAAATAAGTATTTTACTCATGATAAACACCTATTTGTTACACATCTATAATTTTGGATAAGAATAAAACCTAAAATGCATGAATTTTGACAGTAAATTAAACAGCATACTGATTTCTGACACTAAGAATATGAAAATTAATAAATGTTCATTTTTGGCACACCCGGGAAGGCTAATAGGGAGAATATTCAACAAGAAGAAAAGATATGATGGTTGAAGGGAAGGGGACTTAACAGGAAGAACCTTTAAAGAGTTAATTTTTGAAAAAAATATTTTGCCAATTGCCAGAAAATTGAACAGTTAAAGGGCTATCCACGGAAAACGGTAATTTTCCCCCCGCACGTGACGCTTCGTATATTTCATAAAAAATAATAATTTAAAAGGATAATTAACAAAATTTTGTTGCTTAAGACATCACAAATGCATGTGTGGCTTCTTTAGCCAAAACTTTCTTCAAAAATTATTTATTTTTTATGAAATACAGAAACTGTCACGTGCGGGACAAAATGACCATTTTCAATGGAATAGGCATAGACATTTTTTTTTCAATGGTTTAAATAATTATTTATAAACTTAAGAGATATGTTTCCTTTACATTAGAACCATAGCTTTCAAAATCTGCAATTTCTTTCGTCATTGCTGTATTAATATAGCAAAAATATTAGCTTATCCACAAGCAAGTTACCCGAGGTTGACTTTAGATGCCCCGCACGCGACGCATCTAAATAAATTTTAATTTAAATAACAAAATTGTTTCAGAAGTATCTTTGTATCAAATTTAAAGATTAAAAAAATTGCTTACCCCAGTTTCATTAAAATATTAAGAGATATGACGAAATGTTAATGAAATTTAAGCCTATTTTTGTCCCACATGTGACGGAGGTATGGCCCTAAATGGTTTCAACTATGCAACAGGAAAAGAAAATAAATGTCAGAATGAAGTCATTTGATGCTCAACTACACAGGAGACAGAAAGAAGACTTACTTAAGACTTGATATCTGAAAGAAAGTTAATTTTGGCAGAAAATTAAATTTGCTGCTAAATATTCCTAATTGTTCAAGGAACAAAAATGCTTTACAGTACAATTTTCAATAGCGTTCATTACAAACCCATCTTTGCACGCTAATGGCTAACAGGAGGAATCTGCCCTTAAGAATACATGACAGGAATAAATTTAATTCTGGCAGTAGTTAAATTAATTATACATCAAAATGGTTTTACTAAATGAAGGAAATTAAACAATTTACTCACGATAACAGATTTCTACGCACGCTAAAGGCTGACAGGAACAATTCTGACAAAAGTCAACACGTCTGAGAAAAATGATTGTTAATTTTGGATAATTAAGCAACTCAGTAGCTTTAATTATGCAAGGAAAAGGAAACATCTAATGTTTAACAAAGGATAAACGTTTGATGATGTGAATACATGCACGCTTACAGGAAGAATCCTTAAGGACGTCTTAAAGAAATGTACGTTAATTTAGGCGGGAAATTAAAAGAAGCCTAATAGTTTCGATTATCCAAGGGGGGGGGGGAAGCAAAAATCTCAAGCACACGAGAAACGTTTATTTAATGCGCACCTATGCAAGCTAACGTCTAACAACAATTTCCCATATTATATTAGATATCTGAAAGACGTCTAATTATGGCATAAATAAATATAAATTTTGTCCGGATTGAAAGTACAGATGCACAGAATGATAATCTAGAAACAAACCTAAGGCCTAGCCATAATAAATCTTAATACATGCTTTTAATTTCATGACCGTTGTACTGTCCAATTACAGATTGCATGTGTAACGGATTCGGTGCGACTTCCACTTTCTTGAAAAGAAAACACAGTTCTTGATAAAAACACAGGAAATTTATTTACACTATGTACAGGAAAGATCTTCAACAACTGCTAAATTATTCATCAGCAATTAAGCAATTATCACACAACACCGTAAACTCAACGTTTACACACGTATTTACTTCCAAATACGAAAACAACACAGCGAAATGCCTCGCTATAAACAGAGCAAAATGTTCTCAGTTCGAAATATCAACCGAAACTGACTGTTTATCCATCGCTAACGGCTTAAATACACCGAAAAGAATTTTCCACAACATTCTACACGTTTCCTTCGGCTTCCCGAAATGCGTAGACCGTTATCAATGAAAAGAAAAATAAAATAGGGGTCGTATATTTTAGCCATATGAAAAAGGGGTTGTATATTCATTACGGGAAACTATTTACAGGTTACGTTCCTACAATAATTACTATTTACAGAATTTGTAACATTGCCCCCTTCCTAAGGACTGCACGTCCCGGGCAGTACAATCCCCAGAAAGGGTGCCAAACTTCTATCACAAGTTTACAAATATACACATTAATTAATAACTAACAGATACAGAAAACACAATAATAACAAGAAATATTACTAAACATTAAAAGGAAAAATTATCTACACTTTTATGTTATCAACCATGGTTGTTTACGTAATACTCATGAACTATGGCCATAGTATGGGGCTAACCGATCATAATGTACAACCCTAGGTTTTGCATTAGGTGATTTTTGGATCCTCACTACGACGTCATTCAGTCGGTTAAGGACTTTGTAGGGTCCATCCCAATGCGACTGCAATTTGGGTGAAAGACCTTTCCGTCGGATGGGATTCCATAACCAAACCTTGTCGCCTTCGTTGAATTCATGTCCAGTAGACCTTGTGTCGTATCGGGTCTTCATCTTCTCCGCCGCGATGTTGATTCGCTCTCGTGCGAAGTTATGAACGTCTTCCAACCGGGCCTGGAGATCCTGGATGTACTCCTCAGGCGATGAAGGCGCATCCGGAGGACGACCGAAGACGAGATCACAAGGTAGCCGAAGCTCTCGTCCGAAGAGCATCTGAGATGGGGCATATCCGGTAGTCTCGTGGACAGCACTGCGGTAGGCCAGCAGGAACAAAGGTAGCTTCTTGTCCCAATCCTGTTGATTTCTGGATACCATAAGCGAGAGATTATTTAGGATTGTGCGGTTAAATCTCTCCACCATGCCGTCCGATTGTGGGTGTAGTGGTGTTGTCCTAGTTTTCTCAATTCCGAAAATTTGACATAGGCCCTTAAACACAGCAGAGATGAAATTCCTCCCTTGATCGGAATGAATCTGCAAAGGTGTTCCGTATCTCGAGATCCAATGTTGGACTAGAGTCTCTGCTACGGTAGTAGCCTCTTGATCTGGAATGGGATATGCTTCCGGCCATTTGGTGAAGTAGTCGATGGAAACAAGAATGTATTTGTTCCCATCAGCAGTTCTTGGTAGAGGACCCAGGATGTCGATCCCAATTCGTTCGAAAGGAGCTCCAACGTTGTACAGATGTAGCTTCCCTCTGCTTCTCTTCTTCGGTCCTTTACGAGCAGCACAGGCGTCACAAGAATGGCACCACTTCTCCACGTCATCCTTCGCCTTGCTCCAGAAGAAGCGCTCCCGAACTTTATTGAGAGTTTTCAAGACACCAAAATGTCCTCCAGTCGCACTACTATGTATTTCTTTCAGAACATCTGAAATCCTGGATCGAGGAAGTAGTAACTGCCACCTAGATGTCTTGCCGTCGTCAGATTCCCATTTCCGGTGTAGCACGCCGTTCCGTAAATGGAGTGAGTTCCATAAAGCCCAGTATCTTTTTGTTGCAGGACTGAAGATGGAAACGTCCTGCCAGCTAGGGCGTCGACTGTCACTTTCCATGAACTCTAAAATTGGTTTTATGTCGGGGTCTTCAAGTTGATCTTTTCGAACTTGGTCATCACTCCATGGATCAGGTTCTGATGATGTTGGAGTCACTGTCACCTGATAGGCGGTAGGGCTAGTCGTTCCATACTGTTTCTCGATTCGGGAACAATAGTGGCAGTTCTCAGGACAGGGTCTCCTTGATAAAGCGTCAGCATTACCGTGAGATAACCCTTTTCGATGCTTGATCTCCATGTCATATTCCTGGAGCCGCTGTATCCATCTGGCTATCCTGGCCTTCTGGATTCTTGAAGTTCAAAAGCCAAGTTAACGAGGCATGATCTGTCCGAAGCAGAAATTTTCGGCCGTAGAGGTAATGATGGAAGTGTTCTACAGCTTTCACTATGGCCAGTAACTCCTTTCTGGTGACGCAGTAATTTCGCTCCGACTTTGATAAGCATTTGCTCCAGTAAGCGATGACATGTTCATTTCCGTCAATTTCTTGGGATAAAACAGCTCCAATTCCCTCGTTGCTCGCATCAGTGTCCAGGATGAAGGATTTTTCAGGCTGAGGATAGGCGAGGATAGGCGTTGATGTTAAAGCCTCCTTCAGTCGTAGAAATGCATCTTCGCATTCTTTGGACCATTCAAACTTTTGCTTGCTCTCCGTCAGCTTATGCAAAGGTCGTGCAATGTTGGAAAAACCCTTCACAAACTTCCTGTAGTACGTGCAGAGCCCCAGGAAACTTCGCAACTGATGGATGTTTTCGGGACGACTCCAACTCCTGACCGCAGATACCTTCTCTGGATCGGTTTGCACACCCTCAGAAGAGATGATGTGACCAAGGTAGTTCACTTCCCGGCGGAACAAATTACATTTGGACGGGCTTAACTTCAGATTGGCTTCCTTAAGCTTTTGCAGCACCTTCCTAAGATTTGCCAGATGTTCTTCGAAGCTGCGTCCCACGATGATGATATCGTCTAAGTAGACCAGACAGGATTCGTAAGAGAGTCCTCTTAACACTGTCTCCATAAGACGCTCGAACGTAGCTGGTGCATTGCAGAGGCCGAAGGGCATCACTTTGAACTGCCATAAGCCTTGTCCAGTTGTAAACGCTGTCTTCTCTCGGTCATCAGGGTGTATCTCAACCTGCCAGTAGCCGCTCTTCAAGTCCAGGGTCGAAAACCACTTGTGTCCGGAAAGAGTGTCCAAGGTGTCGTCTATCCGTGGAAGAGGGTAACTGTCTTTCTTGGTGATTTCATTCAGTCGTCGGTAATCGACACAAAATCTGGTGGAGCCATCTTTCTTTCGGACCAAGACGATGGGAGAGGCCCAAGGACTGGATGAGGGTTCGATTACATCATTCTCCTTCATCTCTTTCAGGAGGGTTTCAACCTCTTCCTTCTTAGCGAACGGTAGTCGTCTTGGATGCTGTTTAATAGGGGGGTGTTCTCCAGTGTAAATCCTATGCTGCGTTAAATTCGTACGGCCAACATCCTCCGATGTAGATGAAAACAGATGCTTGAAGTCGTCCACCAATTGTTCCGCAGCAGTTCTTTGATCCTTCGATAAGGGTGCACTCCCAATTAACTTCGATGTCAAGGACTCAGAAGACACAGTCTCGGGGGAATTGATTCTTCTAATGATGCAGTTTACTGGAGTACAAGTTGCTAACACTTCACCTTTCCGAATATTCCTTGGCCTTTCACTCACGTTGGCGACTCTTACAGGAATTACATCCTTGGAAAGGTCCACAAGCGTAGATGCTACCAGCACTCCTTTTAGGTTATTGCTTAGGTTAGGGTATTCAATGAGTCCAAATCGAAAACTATTGCTTTCTTCAAGGGAGCCAGGTATTAATGATTCTGACCTTGAGGGAATCGATAAATCTGTTTGAGCTATTATTTGATGAGCGGATTTTACATCACTTTCTGCAGGGAAAACGGCTATGTCTTCTCTCATCGAGTGCAGCTCATTAGTCTTGAAGTCGAGAGTGAAGTCATATTTCTTCAAAAAGTCCAATCCGAGAATGAAGGGGTCCGTGATGTTAGCGACGAATGCCGTATGATGGTAGGTGGCATTCCCAAACACTATTTCCAAGTCCACTTTACCGTCAATCTCGATCTTGTCACCTGTCACAGTCTGGAGACTTACGCGTGGCGATATCCACAGCAGTTTCAATCCAAATTCACGAGCCACATCTGTCCTAATGATTGTCACATTGGCTCCAGTGTCAACGATCAGTCTGCAGGGGTTCCCATTTACATGTGCGTAAATGAAAAGTCCATCACTGCCACTACTAGAAGAGGAAATCTGCAGAGCTTTAGTGGTGGTGATTTCCTTCCCTCGCGTAGTTTGGCGAGCCGGACAACTCCTTCGCAGGTGTCCTTCACTACCGCATTTCCAGCACTTCTGCTCTTGTTTCTTTTGGGCTGTTATGCTGCTCAGATGTCTTGTCAAGTCACCGAGTTGTCTCTCAAGTTCAGCGAGGTGGGACGACCTGGAATCAGACTCATCAGCTTCCTGAGTCCGGATTAGATGGCGATCCACACGGGTTGCTTCTTGGGCGGCCTCGTATCTCATCGCATACACAACGGCAGAATTCAGGTCTTTGACATCCGCCATCCGTAGAGCTTTCTGGATTTCCGGATCTCGAACCCCGTCGATGTAGTAGTTGAGTGCCAGGTTGTCTCGAACATCCGCAGGGCAGTCGTAAAAAGCAAGATGAGACAGTCTCTCGATGTCCGCCGCAAGCTCTTGCACGGTTTCCCCAGTTTTCTGGAAACGGGACTTCAACTGGAGTCGGCTGAAATCTTTCTGGCACTTCTCACCGAAGCGAAGCTCCAACGCAGCTGTGAGGGCGGCGAAATCCAGGCGCTGGCTGTCCGGAAGGGTCTGGAGAATGTCCGCTGCGTCACCTCTCAGGGATGCTGCAAGATGACAGGCCTTGGTAGCAGAGTCCCATCCGTTCGCTTCCGCCACTATCATGAATTGAGTTTTGTAAACCTGCCACGAAGTTTTCCCATCAAATGTGGCAAGTTTAATGGACGGTCGAGCAACCGATGTGGGAGCGCCAAACTGTACAGAGCTGCTTTCCGCGGTCGCCAATCTCCTTTCCACGTCCTTAAAGATCTCTTCTTTTAGTAGATGAAATCTTCTATCTTCATCTTCAAATTTATTTTCTACAGCATTGAATCGGCTTTCAACGGTATTAAAGTTTTCTTCAATAGCATCAACTCGATGCTCTATGTCATTAAATTTATTTTCCATCACAGTCTTTACCGAAATAAGGTCGTTTTTAATTTCTTCTTGGTTAGACGTTAAGTCCTTTTTCAGCACCGTTAAATCGCTTTTTAACTGGTCTTGATTTGCCAACATACTTGCAGTCAGATCATTTTTTAATTGTTCTTGATTAGCCGCCATATCATTTTTTAATTGTTCTTGATTAGCCGCCATATCACTCTTCACAGAGGTGATTGCGTCAAGAAGTTGTTTTAATTGTTCATCCATTGCGCGAGTAATCACCATAAAAATAAAGTCCTAATTCAAAAAAAGTCTTTATGAAAAAATGTCCAAAGTCACTTACTCCAAGAAAGTCCAGAAGAAGCCCCACGTTGGGCGCCAAATTGTAACGGATTCGGTGCGACTTCCACTTTCTTGAAAAGAAAACACAGTTCTTGATAAAAACACAGGAAATTTATTTACACTATGTACAGGAAAGATCTTCAACAACTGCTAAATTATTCATCAGCAATTAAGCAATTATCACACAACACCGTAAACTCAACGTTTACACACGTATTTACTTCCAAATACGAAAACAACACAGCGAAATGCCTCGCTATAAACAGAGCAAAATGTTCTCAGTTCGAAATATCAACCGAAACTGACTGTTTATCCATCGCTAACGGCTTAAATACACCGAAAAGAATTTTCCACAACATTCTACACGTTTCCTTCGGCTTCCCGAAATGCGTAGACCGTTATCAATGAAAAGAAAAATAAAATAGGGGTCGTATATTTTAGCCATATGAAAAAGGGGTTGTATATTCATTACGGGAAACTATTTACAGGTTACGTTCCTACAATAATTACTATTTACAGAATTTGTAACACATGGTTTTCAAACGTCCAGATCAACGAATCTATATGTGAATAAGGGGGAAAAGTCAAAATTTGAAGCGCGTATTCCGCTCATTTGAATGACTCTGCTTCTGCAAAAGCTGACATCGGTAAAAAATAATAAATTTATCCATTTCCGGCTGTAAAACGGTGTTTGTCATTCCATACAATCGATGGTCAGACAGTAAGCATAAATAAAGGAACACGCTCTTTTTCAAAATAAAAAAAACAAAAAGATACAACTTAATATAGTCACATCCAAGAAAATGTTTCACTTACTTTCATGCATATCTAATTGTAAAAATCTCATCATAATAAATACATCAACACATTTCTCATTACTACATTCTTCAAGCCTTTTTTAAACCACGCACGAGGTACAGGAAGAATCCTTGTCGCCCAAGTCTGAGAATGATATCATTTAGCGCCAAAATATAGGGTTGCCTCCCGTTTATCTGTCAGGATCGTTCCTGCATTGACCGATTTTCAAAAAACACAGTACCAAATTGGTAGAAAGTTTACTTAAAAAAAAACCTCTGAAGCAAAATTTTCAAGCATTAGTTTTGTTTAGTAATTGAAAAGATTTTTCTTATCTTGTTTCTTGGCTTAAGAATTTCCCCTAAATCCTTGAGCTAACTTCTTTGAACCGAACTTCCACAGACTTATACGGCGATGGTAATGTGATCATAGCTAAATGTGGACTCAGTCTTTCAAAGAACGAGTAAAATATTTTTTACTACCAAGATGATTGCCATTTGTTTCCCTTTAATTAATGGATGTGTGTTTTCTCCTTTTTTTTATGTTTCCCTGTGTTGCATGTTAAATGTAGTCACAATGTCAAAACTAGAGACGTACCGAGTACTCGGTAACTATTCGGTACTCGGCCAATTTGCCGAGTACTCGGTACTCGGCCAAATTCTGATCAGATACTCGGCCAATACCGAGTAGTTGCAAAAAATTGAGTAATGTCCAAGACAGATACTAAAATTTATAGAAAAAAGAGCAAGCATTATATTCTGCAATCATTTACAATTAAAACTTATAAGTCAAATTTAAATTTTGAGAAAAATGAAGTTTGTAATGCTTCAATGGAATAAATCTTTATTTTAATGTCCCCAAAGTTAATAAAAATTATTTATTAAAAATTATGCAAAAAAGGTAAGTATAGAAAATATGGAATTTTTATATTAAAAATGGATTTTTGCTACAAACAAAAATTAGTTATAAAAAATACAAAAATACCTTTGCTTAAAAAATAAAAGAAAATAAAACAACGTTAAAAGCACAGTGCAGGAACACTGCAGACAGATATTTTGGCGTTACAAGGAATTTCTTTTTCAGTGCACAAAATGGGAGCTCGTGGATTTAAAGGCATCCGACAAAAGTTGGATTTTTTTGTTGTATGTCTTTACATTCTTTAGCTCACATGTTATGCTCTGAAAAAGACGTTCCTTGTAACGGGGGGTCAGAAACACGTGTCTACAGTGTTCCTGCACATTTGTTTTTATCTGCTTTTAAGAGTTATTTATGTTTGGCAAACTAGAACTATAATTGGTTGGCATACAGTGAAACCCCTCCTAACGGACACCTCTCAAAGGCGGACACCCCTGTTATGTGGAAAATTTTTAATTCCCCAGTTCCAATGCAAATAACATTATTAAACCTATGTCCTGAAGACACCTCTCTAATTGAGGACAAAAAAAAATTGTCCTGTTAGTGTACGCATTAGAGGGATTTCACTGTAATTTGTTTTAATTCCAACTTGATTAATCATACCTTTTATTTATTTATTTTAAATTTTAAAAATAATTTTTTTGTAAAATTTTTGACACAAACAAAATTGTTTATATAATGCGTAATTAAATTTCAGCAGGAATTTAGTTTTAAAAACTATTATATGGACAAGGAGGTCTATACTACTATTCCAATAAGTTCAAAATTCATCACATGTGTGTCGGTGGTTCTTCTTAAAACATAATTGGTACTTGGTAACTCGGCCGAGTAGTGAAAGGCCGAGTGCTCGGTACTCGGCTACTCGGCCAAAGTGCTACTTGGTACGTCTCTAGTCAAAACTAATTCTATTTTTGTTTCATATCGTTAGATTGATTACCAAATTTTATGGTTACAAATGTTCATAATAAATAGTTGAATAGTATTTTGTGGAAAGAGGATACATGTGGACTTATTTATTTATTTTTTTTTTGGACAAAAGTCTAACTTGTGTTTTTTTATTACTTTTTTACTAAACATAAACTTACATACATTATACCAGACAGCCCAGCTATCACATACAAAGATTGCAGTTTTTCCTTTATCTTCCTGTTTGTTGGCACTCTCAGCTTCAATGAGATGACATCTGCCTCCAGCTTGATTATTCACTATTCCAGACCGAAGAGTTCTAATAAGAACGACACTGCAGCCTCTAAATGTGATAACCAGGCTGTCTGGTATAATACATGTAGTTCTTCCTTAGCCCTGCCTTAGGGATGGTAACTTACTGTTTAATAATCTTACACCCTATCTCTCCAAATGTACATATGCTCAAAGATGTGACAGCATTTTTGTAAAAAGGAAATATTTTGCAAAAATCGTCCACATGTGCCCTTTGGGACATGCTTGAGGTAAATCTGGACTCGATAAATAAAAGGATATTGATAATTTGAAATTGCAAATACTTGAATTCACATACATATGAAACTCTTCATTCTCCCAAAACTGTTTAATAAACTTTTTGATTGCTTTCAGAAAATTACTATCGGATTGAGTAGGAATGTTGAGATTCCAGACTCACACACACACACACACACATCAAAATTTAGAAGTCTGCTTGTTATCAAAACTTGTATCATGTTGTAATAAACAAATTTTTAAAAATGCATGAATATTTTCTTCGTTCAAGGCCCTGGCTAAACTTTTAATTCTTCGGTCTTAAAAGAAAAAGGTTTGGACATGGCTTTATAGCCATTATTTGTCTTCCTTCATTAGTTGATACCAATCTTTTTTTTTATTCCTAATACGCTAGGAAACTTTTTGTTTAGAGATTCTACAATGTAAATTCAAGCATTCTAGTTTGACCATATTATCCCTATTTCAAAAGATTTTGATATGAAGATGATATTTGTTCTTTACTTCTAAAGACCTGATAACTACCATACTTCAGTCCAAATCTTAACTTTGGCTTGTGCAGTAAGGAAGAATGAAAATGACAAAAATAAAAATTATTTTAGGCTCCTTATTCTTTCATTTTTGTGTAATTGCTTATAAATGTTAAACACTAGGGCATATTTAGACTGTCCATGTATGCCCCAAAAACTCCAAATGTACTCCACAGTTAGATATTTATAATTTTGTTAACCAAAGCCACATTTTATTTTTCTGAAAAATGTGATTAATAAACTCTTATATTCAGTAAATAAGTTACTTACTCTATATAATTAGTTTTCATTGTGCAATATACAAGAGTATTAACTAGCATTCAAATAAATCTATCATAAATTACTTTTAAGTTTCAAAACTGTTTGACTGACATTATAGGTAAATTTGCAGTCAGCATTAATGACGCAATAACGAAATTTTTTTGCAGGTGAATTTCAAATCAGATTCATGGTGGTAGACGGTGTATGATTGAAAGAGGCTTGATCAAAATATCATGTTAGCATGAAATTAGATCAGCTTGAGATTTTGTTTTTGCATGACTGCAAAGAATATTTGGAGGAGTGTGCTAATTTGTTGAACAAACAATGGAAACGAAGCTTCTCTGCCAGGTAAGTAATGCTGATCTTATTGTTAATTAATTTTTTTGAAAAAGTTTTTTTTTTTTAAATCTTTCTGAAGTGTTAAGCATAAGATCTAATTTTCAATCTAATAAGGTAACCAATAAAGTTCCTGCCGTTTTTACTTTGCCATTGAAAGAAGTGATAATAAGTATGCAAAATTCATGTGTCACTTGGTTTAAGGGAAATTGGACTTTAGAAGTTTCTTTTTTTTAGTTTCCACACCAGAGACTTAAGGTTTTATGTTCATATGTATTTAAGCATAAACATATAGAATATCACACAAGAAAAAAGAAAAACCAACTCTTACTTATTTTAAAATTAAAAAAAAATTAAATATTTTTTGAAAAATTTAAAATTCTCTGTGTGACTTAAATTTTTAAATTTTTGCTTAATTTTCTCATTGTATTACATAATAAACCATTACAAAGAAAAATTGGTATTATTTAGTGAATTCCTTAAACATAAAATTTTTGAGAATTTTTTACTGCGATAAAAATTCCCCCAAATTTCTCTTGCTAGTAATTTTTAGTCAATTTTTTAAAACCTTCCTGAAGTTAGATTCTATGATGCATACCAAGTTTTATTATTTGGTAAAACATGAGGCTAAATTTTGAATTTCGTGTACTTTGAGCAAAAATTGTGTTGCATGGAGCATTTCGTAGGTATGAAAATCGAGAAAATTTCGTTTCGAGTAAAATGCAATTAAAGAATAATCTTATCTTAAAACTTTACTTCGCAAAACCTCTTTTGCAGTGTTTTAATTTGTCGCTGAAGCTTGTTTTATTACAAGAAGAAGATTTATAATAATATTTTAATTAAAATAATATGAAAGATTATTAAACTTTAATTTTTCCTGCTTTGTTTAGATCTGAACAGCCGAGTTTGACAGGAGTATCTCATGAAAAATCGTTTCGTGTGCAAACTTAAAGCAATCGTAACTTTGGTAAAAAATGCTCAATCTCTAAGCGGTTTTTTGAGTTAGGAAGAGAAATGTTTGAAGTACAACAAAACACAAAAATCAAAATTTTGATTTTTTAGTCAATTTTCACCGAATTCAAGGTCTACCAGCTGTTAGGCATGTAAATTAGTGTATCACATGTTTTAAACACCTGTCGGGTGAGATTAGCTCTAGCAAGACCTGTACAGTAGGATAGCAAAATGGAAGTGCCAAAGGAGCTCGTTCAGTATTGTTTGCTTTACAATTTTAAAATGGGCTTTTAGGAGCTACATCAATTTGTTGAATATGTCAAATGTTTAGGGACAGTGCTGTGAGTTAACATTTGCAAGGCAATGATTCTAAAAATTCAGATTTGGAGTTTTGTCTCTTTGTGATGAACTTAGTAGTGGCCTTGGATAATGAAGCTCTGGAGTTGGTCATCAATGAGGACAGCCTAGCATGTGGTGAACTTGCAAGATAGTTTCAAGATTCTAATGAAGCAATTACCTACTTCTTCTGCACTGTTTAAGTAGGAGGGGCAAGAGCGGATGGTTGCTCTCCCAAATTTTTTACTAAGTATAATAAAAAATGGTTAAATTCAATTTAGATAACATAGAAAATCATTTGCCTGCATTTTCAGAAAGAAAAAAAAAACTGACAGAGAATAATTTTTTCCCAAACTAAAGAATTCTTCATATGGGCCAAATATTACAAAATTGTGTACTCTACCAGTATTTGCGCTCAACTATCTGTAACCTGGGTCCCAGGGACCCATTAATGAAATATATTTGGATCCTTTTAATTTTAAACAAAATCTTAGAGTATAAATGAATAATGTAAAAATATTTATACTTGGGGGAAAAAAACTATCCACAAAGTGATTTTAAAAAGGTATGAAATAAACTAAATTGGTTAATTTTGCACTTTTTTTCTATGATGATCACTGCAAAATTATTTTTATGTAATACACTTGCAAGACTTAGTCATGTGAGAAACTATTTGGTCAGTTACAATGAGATTAACTCAACATTTACTTTAAACTTGGATTTTAGCATAAAATAAAAAACAAATGCCTCTGATTGATCAAGCAGAAAGCATTCTCTTAACTTTTGTTTTCCTGAAAATTTTTCTAGCTGAAAAAAGCGAACAGCCCCCCCCCCCCCCCCCCCATAGTGTTACAAATTCTGTAAATAGTAATTATTTTTACGATTAATTTGTTGTAATCTGGCTAATTTGGCTTTTATTCCATTATTCTTCATCTAAAATTATTGTAGTAACTTAACCTGTAAATAGTTTCTTGTAATGAATAAACAACCCCCTTACATTCGAATGAAGTATGAATGTCCCTCCATTTCCGAAAGATAAGATTTGTGAATGGAATAAAAAGAAAATATGAAAACTGGTAGAACGAACTAGGATTTTCTAGATATTTATTTCTGAGTATAGAGCCGTGTGGCATTTGAATGAGAGTTAGTTTTGCTTTTTAAACTGTCTGAGCCATCGCGATGAGAGCATGTATTTGGCTCTGTGTTTTTGCGTATTTTTAAGTAAATCCATGTGTGATCGTTGAGTTTACGGTGTTTAATTGATATTTGCTTAGTTGCTGATGATTGATTTAGCAGTTGTAACTACATTTCCTGTACATAGCTGTAAATAAATCTCCTGTGTTTTTCTCAAGAATTGTGTCGTCATTGAAAGAAAGTTTGAAGTTGTATCATGAACTCTTATCAATAGGTTTTAAATGCAAGTGATTCAACTATTATTTCACATAATATTTTAAAATAAGGAAAGTTCCATTTACTTCATATCTTCTTATTTGAATTTAGTGTTATGTATCTTCAGATATCAGATCATTTTTAATTCTAACACATTTTTAATAATAAACAGGGTACAATCACTTGAAAAATCATTTAAAGACTTACCAGATTCCTTACTCTTGATTGAAAAGACAGAGAATGGGAGAAAAGTAATTGGTCACAGTCGTTTAACCAGAGTTTTAGAAGATCCTGCTGGTTGTTGGATAGGATCAGGTAAAGAAATACTTTCAATTATGTTTCCTTTTGAAGTTATTTTTTGTAGGTTTTTTTTAATAGTTTTTTTATTTAACAATTTCATATTTTAGTTCTTATTGAAGAAGAAAAGAGAAATCAGGGCTTTGGAAAATATCTTATGATCAAAACTGAAGAATATGCCAAGAGGTAAGTAGGATTTTACTAACAAATAGTAGGGGAGTCAGGGCATGTTGATCCGCTTTACTGCTTTTCATTTCTTTATCTCATCAGAAAATTAAATGAGCAGTTAGATTTTCAACCATGAGTTTTTTTAAATATTTCGCATGATCCCAGGTTTTTTTGTAAACGTTCAATTCATTGCCTAACTTTATTCGATTAATTTTTTAACATAACTTTATGATGTGGGCCAGCATGCCTCAGAATTGGAGTAGGTTGATGGTGTTTGCATTACGAAACAACTTCCGTTACTTCTTAATGATAAATATTATCTAATATCGTAATTAATTTTTTTTCTTTTGTGTTTAGAATGAAAACCCAAAGTTTAAAGATCAATGTAACATATTTAATTAAAACAAATATTAAATTTTCTAACTTCTCCTTTTGCACAATTTATGCCAGAACCATCTACATTTTCTCAAGAATCAGCACAATTTGGGTCTTTGTCAACTTTACTGACTAGAATATTGCTTTTGTAATTTTTCTAAAGTTTTTCATTTTCATAGGTTTTCCAAAAGTGAAAAAATGCTGACATAATTTTTTTTTTCCATGACCAAAAATAATCAACTACAAATCATTGTGAACCAAAGAACTTACTTTAGGAGAGGAATTCAATTTAATTCTGTGGTAACCTCTCATTTTCGTTTAATAATTTGAATAGCAATTAACTCTACATAATACAGCTTTTTTTCCTAATTATCATATATTTATGTCGTAGTTTAGCTTTTTAATACTCTTGAACCATAAATGTCAAATCCTTTTAATTTGAACACTTAAAATGAAATACTGATAAGACAAACTACATCTGTGATCCTTGTCCTATTGGTTTTTGTTCCCTATTGTTAATATAATAATAAGACTAATTGATTATTGTATATAATAAGACTAATTGATTTTAAACGTCCCTTCAAGTTCCTTTAAGGACGATTCGAGTGGTAGAACCATATTTGTTGGCACTTGAACATAATCTGTCTGGAAAGTAATATCAGTGAGTCGATTACATGACATTTATTGATTTGATGGTTAAAATATATTTAAAGATTCCAAAAGATTCTTCCTGAGTCTGTATACTGCTTCCAGCGATATTTCCAGGCATCAAGGGAGTAACGGTTGGCCTTTTCCAGGTATGTTCTTCAGAGACTTGGTGCAAGTGTCTTTGGCTTTGTCCAATGTTTCAAAATGATGTTCTTTCATGTTTGTTTTCAAATAGGGAGACTTGAATAAGTTGAGAAGAGTCACGTCAAAACTATAGGGCAGCAAGGGAATAGTTGACACCTTTAAATGTAGGCCTAATGACTAGTGACAGGCTTCATGCACTTTTCATATCTGCAGATAATTTATCACAATCTCTTGAATTGTATTTTTTTGGAACATTTAATATCTGATATTCAAGGAACACTTGATAGATACCATGAGTTAGTGGTTCTTCACATTTTTTTTCTGTGGTGGTGGTTGTTAATGGCCTTCCACTGCGGAATTCATCACTAACCTCTTCATGGACTTCAGAAAACGCTTTTGTTCTTCAAAATCCCATGTAACCAAACAGAGCACTTACCATTTCACTGAAAATCATTACAAAAAACTCTCTTTATCACGGGAAAGGTTCCCACTTTAGATATGCCAAGCTTTAAGTAAAACAATATGGCCTTTTTTTTTTTTTCTACTTGCAGGAGAGATAAAAGTGCACAAAAATATCTACCCTTACCAATTTGATAATCAGAAATCTTGCTGGAAGCGATATATTTACTCATAAAGAGTATATTTTGAAACCTTTATATGAGGAAGCAAAGGAATGTAAGGTGCAAAATTAAAAATTTCGAGGTCACCAGTACACAAATGGTAAGTGAACCAATCCTTTGCCTTGGGGCAAGAGATGGTACTAGTAGCACTAGTAGGATCTGTTATACAGCATGATTTAGAAAAACCTTTCAATGAAAGCCTACCTAGGACCTTATTTTTGAATGCATTTTACCCAGATTTTGAAAATGTCCACTTACATTCCCTTTGCTTCTCATGTATTTTAACTCTTGAATCGATAGATTTTTTGTACTTGACAATCTGATTTACTTTCCAGACAGATTCCGTTAATGTTTTGGATGCAATCTGCTGAGTAAAGTAATCAATTTATGTCTACTTCAAACTATGAATTGAAGTTAAATGTAATTGTACTAGTTTTGCTAACCCCTTATGAATCGTATTGTTTTCAAAAAAAACGTTCATAAAATACCTCTTTTTTTTCTCAAGAAAATTATATAAATAAAGGTGTTTGTACAATATACATCTTTGTGTTTGGCTTTTGGAATTTCTTTAGCTTGAACTTGAACTTTGTATTCTAGCCCAGAAAATATCATGTGCACAAGAAATAAGAGCTCAATCCGTGATTTTGACGGAAGCAATTTTTAAATAAAAAAAGCCAATTTTAAATGAGAATTCTGTCAATTTCAAATGAACACATGAGTTATTTTGAGTATACAAATATGATAACCAGCAATATGCTCTTGGTCCAGCTAGGCTGGTCCGAGTCAATTTATTAGTCCCCAATGAAGATCAATGGCCCTCTTAAAGCTATCCATCCCCTTGCTCATTACCACCTCTTCTGGTAAGCTGTTCCAAGTGCAGTTTTTCCTTATTTCCAGGTTAGCCTGAGATTTGAATAGCTTAAAACAATAACCTCTCGTCCTGCTTTTGGTGCAAAAATTCAATCCATTTACATCATTCATCTTGATAAATTTAAACAACTGAATCGTTGTCCCCTCTGATCCTCGGTTGCTCCAGGCAAAACATATTAAACCTATTAAGTCTGGTATCATAATCTAAATCTGAAAGTCCCCTTACTAGTCTAGTTACCCTTCTTTGAACCCTTTCCAAAATACAAATATCTTTCCTCAGATAAGATGACCAAAAACCTTGCAATGCTGCACTTTTGACTACCATATTTTCCTGCGTATAATCTGCGGATTATCTGCTAAAAAAGGCAAAGTTTATTATGTGCGGATTATCTACGATTTTTTTTCTCCCTTAACACCAACGTATTGAACCTCAATATTTTAACAGTAGGATTCACCGATCAAGACCGTACGCCTACTGAATGTTGTTTATTTTACGAAGCATGCATGTTCTTCCTCGCTGCCTGCCTGTATGTTGGTTATTTTACATTGCTTGAAGGTTCCTCTTGGCGATTCAGGTCATGTAAAATAAGCAAGATTACAGTGAAATAGGTAGCCATTTGCACAAGATTAGACAGTTTGCTCCTTTGTCTTTACTCTTTGTTTTTCAAGTAATTATCGTACTTCAATCAAGATTTCAAAAAGAAATCATAATATTTTAGATTATGTTTCAGATTAATTTTGATTATGCCTTCAAAGTAATTACTTTTTTCACGTTTTCAGTTTAGTTGCTTAAATGGTATGTTAAATTCAAACTTTATCTTTTTACATCACATTATCCGCAGATTATACAAAGCTTTTTTTTCTTCTGGCCGATTTTAGGACCTGCGGATTATAGGCCGCCCGCGGATAATACACAGGAAAATACGGTAAACTTGAAGTCCTGATTTGTTAAGATACCCAGATCAATAACATTTTCTGCTTGACTAATGATTGAACCCTGTAAACGATAACTCGTATGCTTATTTCGATGACCTAAGTGTAGAACTTGACATTTCCCTACATTAACTGCCATACCCCACTTAGTAATATAATCTAAATACTCTTGAAGCTGTTTTACCTGTTCTCCATTTTCTACAATCCCCATAACTTTTACATCATCAGCAAAACAATTCATGCTTCTGGAAATATTCTCATTGATGTCATTCATAAAAATAATAAACAGAGAGGCCCTAAAACTGAACCTTGAGGAATTAGGGTTCATGAATGAATGTATTCTTCATGTGTGTGAGTTTAATCTTTTAAAATGTACAGTCAGATCTCGATATATGGTCACCCGCTTAGAAGGTTACCCTGCATATAAGGTCAATTTTCTAAAGTCCCGGTTCGCTGAATAAGAATTCTATCTTATGTATTATCAGGTATATGGTCAGGTCATAATACATTAATCGCTTATAAGGTCACTTTTGTCTGACTTCTTTAAATGATTTCATTGCCTAATAGATTCACTTCCAAGAATTTTCCACGATATACGATCCTTAAAAAGTGAAAAGTCATTTTTTCTATTAACGTAGTAAATTAACAGTAGAAAGTGAGTGTTACGACAGTGATACTAAAATATGAAGTAGTAACGTGGGCACTCAGTATGTACATAAGCAATTTCTTACCAGTCATTAGAAGCCAAAGAAAATTGTCAGAAGATACTTAGAAAACATTGTGCTTAAACTAAAGAGAAAACGCGTCAGTCCTGTATTAATGTAATTTTAAGTAAGGTAAGTTGCACATCAGTTCTTTGCTTGGGCATATTTGAATGCAGTTTTATTCTAAATGGAAGTTTTAAAAAAGCATTTCAAAATGTCTTATTAATTCCAAAAATTTCAATTGGTTCAAATCGATTCAACTATTATAATTTAATTAACTGATGTTTTTGGACGCATTAAATTTTGAAAAAAATTAATGTATACATCCTTATTTCTCAATAAATATATATATGAATCAGTTATAAGGTCACCCCGCTTATAAGGTCAGTTTTGTGAAGTCCCATGGAGTGACCTTATATTGAGATCAGACTGTATTTAGTTTTTGAAGTGCTTTCTTTTCACTGAAATGTTATATAATTTAATACTATAAAATGTTTTTTATTTATTAGCTTGAAATTTCATACAGCATACTTAAATACTCAAGATCAACAGGGCTTCTATGAGCATTTAGGATATTCATATGGAACTGAAGTGTCATCTGTAAGTGAATTTCTTAGACATTCCAAATTCAGAGACTATTCATTTATTACCAATTAATTTAACAAGATATTTCTCATTCACACAAAATACATTTCTATTTTAAATATTTTTATTATTTCATTATTCAAATCTTTATCTTTCTGAATAAATAGCATAAAAAAATGCTCAATTTATGTTTTAAAAAAAAAACCATTGAAGTAGAAAGTGGTAACATCACACCATCATTATTAAGATGTTTTCACTCCATGATGCAGTAGAATATTTCTAAAATTTCTTTCTTTTTTCTAATTTCAAGTTTAGAAACCAAAAATGCTTATAACTTACGATCTTGAAGTGAAGTGTTTGTTCCTTAGCTAGAACTTTAACAGTAAGGGGGAAAAAATTACATTTCTAAATGAAATGCAAAAGCTCTGCTCTTTTTTTTTTTGGCATAATTATTGTTTTTAAACATTTTCTGAGATAATGAAGAATTTGAATTCAATATTTGATATTTTAGTGAATGTAAGCACCTAAACCATTTAATACTTGGTTTTTCTGTAATTACATGTCTTTAAATATATACCTTTTTGCTTTCCTATAGATTAAAAAAAATCTGTTCCAATATCTATATTGATCAAGGAAAAAGAATACTTTTTGAATTCCCTCCTTTCAAAAGTTGTGTAGAAGCAAAGTTTTTTTTTTTTTTTTTTTTTTTTTTTTTTTTTTTTTTTGTAATAGAGCAGTTGTAGCAGTACCAAAAGGAAACTAGTAGAAACTAGTAATATAGCTTTCAAACTCCTCCAAAACATTATATTACTTTTACTTACCTTGATGTTCTGTGATTTTTTTTTCTTGTTTAAATTTATTACTATTTTATGAATACCACAATCACATGAATCTTTTTTTAACCCCTGACACACAAAGGAAGGGGGGTTATAAGATTGACGTGTCTGTGTGTCTGTCTGTGGCACTCTAGCACCTAAACTGATGGACCGATTTTGAAAAAAAAAAAAAAAAAAATCTTCGAAAGGAGAGTTGATAGAGAGTGTTCTTTGCTAGGTTGCTTTTCTGGATGACATTAATTAACAGAGATATCAATTGAAAACCTCTAAAAGGTTTTTTGCAATTTTTGCAGTGAAAACACAGCTACAAATTTTAAAATTGAATATCAAAATAAAGATATGTTTTCCCCGTGTCTGATAGAATGTGTTTGGAACTTCTATGTTTCGTAGAATTCAAATTATAAAGTTTTTTTAAAGCAGATTTTAATAACGGCTAAGCCTTTATTCATGTGATTGATAACCGAATTCATTGTTGACCAACAAGGAAATAAAACGCAATGATTTTAAAAAATTTCTGTTGCCAGTTTTAGACCACAGGACGAATGCTGAAAGATGCCTAGAAATGAACTTTTGTTTATCACATTCGGTAACTAAGAAAAAAAGTGTTTTCCAGAGGCCTAGTTGCATGATAAGTAAGAAAATACGATGTTCCCATGAAAATAGTTGCACATTATTTTTTTTAGAGACCACTGAAGTTGAGTTGTTCTGGTAGCGATTTTTGTAAATTCTGCACTTTTCTTTTGAAAACTTTTGTGTTTTTTCAACTTTAAAGTAAGTTAAAACTTGTAAATATATCCATTTGAAGCTTATTTGATATTATCAAGTCAAAATAAAACTAGAGTCAGTTTTTTTTTTTTGTGTGTGTGTATTTCTAGCAGTTTTTCAAAGTTTCTCATTTATATTTTATTTTTTCATTTTCTTGTTTAAATTTTAACATTAAAAAATATATATAGCTTTGAAAAATGCAAGATTTTAAAATTTAAAAGTGCTGAAAATGCCCCCTTGAAATTTTTTGGCAGTTAATCACGAATTTTGTCAAACAGTGAGAGACTTCTACTAAATGAATGCGTGGATGCCTTAAAATCTTCCTAACCATTTTGCCACCAAATATATCATGATGATAAATATTAAATGTAAAAGTAAAACAGTAAATTTAAAATTAAACATAATTTTTTTTTAATTACCCAGCGACCATACTGATACCTAAATGTCTAGCATTAATATCAATCATTAATAATTTTAAATTAGCAACTAATTTAAGTCACTGGCATGAGTCACTTGAATATTGCTCATTCTCACTTTCATCCTTGCATTTATTCTTGCTTTTACTGCCACCAAAACATACACAAACAACAAAATAAAATAGTTTGTCCCTTTTGTAGGAACAATTGTTTGAAATACAAAACCTATTTCCATGAGACACTCGCTTCAGCGTATTTTTGGCATGTACAGAGGTGAATGCCACTGTGTGGTAATAATGTGAGTAACATAATGATTGTAGAGGTTTTGCAATCAAACATTAATTTTATGATTCAACATACACATGTTGTTTGCATGAATCATAAAAGATATACACATATATATACTAGAGGACCCGTCAGACTTTTTTTACCATTTTGTTGAAAAATATAAGTAAAAAGAAAATGTTTCAAGCTGCTTGGTGTTAGACAGCGTATATTTATTATAACTTGATTTATCTAATGCCCACTGAGCAGTCGTTTTATTAGCAATTTTTTCTCCTGTACTTGATGGTTTGTTCCTTCAGCCATACTCAAAGGATAAAAAGCATTCTCAGATATTAAATGCAAAAAGCTAATTACCCATCTAAAACAAAAGAGAAATCCCGCTACAACATCCCCCATATAAAAAAGAATAAAACAATCGAAAGGATTCCGTTTAGAAAAATGATAAAGGTAAAAACATTTCTCTGAATAAGTGAAAATCACTCATCTCCCCCCCCCCCTCCGGATGTAAAATAAACACATTCCTCAACTAAAATGACTTAACCGTATTTTCCCGGAGATAAGCCGCACCGGCATATAGGCCGCACCCACCGAAATTCGAGAGAAGAAAAAAAAATTCATCGTATAAGCCGCATCGTTAGATAAGCCGCACTTAAGTTTTTCTAAAAAATTGACATGCGAGCATTGAAAAAATAAGTCATATGGTTGAAACAATGACATCGTTCAAAAACAACGACAGAGTAATATAAAAACACATATTGATTTACCTTTCTTGTTTTATTTATTTTTTGCGCTATACTTAAGATATATCTGGTTAGGACTAATCACAACAATTTTTTTAAAAGAAAAATGGTTATTTATTTACAAATTATTCAAGGTATATATTTATATTATATAATTCTATTCGAAACCATCAAACTCCGAATCTCCATCATCGGAGCGAAATAAGTCCAAATACAAATTTAAATTTTCATTGTCAGTTACACTTTCTACATCCGATGTATCAGAGATGTCCGAGTCTATTGCATCAGAGCTAAAAATCTCTGCTTCCTTGAAACCAGCGGTTATTGTTGTTATTTTAACCGAGTTCCACGAAAAAGAAACCCATTCAGCAACTTCTTCATAGGTCGCTCGTCTCATTCGGCCTGATTCCGTGAAGGAGTGCAATCCGTTGCGCATCCACTCTTCCCACTTGGCGCGCATCTGGCTTTTAAACGATTTATTAATCGTGAGGTCTAGCGGCTGAAGAATTTTAGTCAAACCTCCAGGTATGACAGCTAAACCAGTTGCCATCCTGCTGCACTTGGATTTGACAGAATCCAACAGGTGTGACTTCATAGAGTCTAATATTAGCAGACTCTGTGGCTGAAAAAAGGCACCATTCCGTCGCCGAAAGACTTCCTCCAGCCACTCTAACATTACGCTCTCGCACATCCAGCCCTTGGGATTCGCTTTGATAATGACATCCTTTGGGAAATTTCCCTTGGGAACAGTCTTTCGTTTGAAAATGAGCAATGGCTTTAATTTGTCTCCATTCGCAGCACAAGACAGTACGCATGTAAATGAACTTTTTTCATGTCCTGTAGTGACGATTGGTATGGTCTTGTCCCCTGCTTTGTTAACAGTTCTTGTAGGCGGAATATCAAAGGTTAGCGGCACCTCATCCATATTAAAAACTTGCCCGCTGTGCAATTTCTTTTCAGCAATGTACGTCTTGACGTATTCTAAGAACGATGTTTTTTTCGCCAGCCAATCGGCAGGCAGTTTCTGGCCTACAGTTGTTCTTGAACGAACAGAAAAAATTTTTCGGCGCATAAACCTGTAGCACCAGGTTGGACCCCCTTTGAAGTTACCAATGTTCAACTGTTTCGCTATGAGTTGGGCTTGAATGCGAATTTTAACTGTAGAAACCGACAGTCCTTTTTCTCTTTGCTCTTGGATCCATTTCTCCAAATTATCCTCTAAATTCGGCCAAGCAACATTTCCACCTCGCTTAGCTCTTTTCGTTTTGCGAATAACTTCCAACGAAGCTTTATCATTACGCCATCTTCTGATGCAACGTTCATCTACTTCGAATTCGTGAGCTGCAGCCCTATTCCCAACAACTTCAGCGCGTTGTATAGCAGAAAGCTTCAAAGCAGCAGTATAGCTTTTTCTGCGAGGCATTTCAAACGGTTTATATAATCAGCTGCAAGTCCACTAGAGTAAAACACGTGGAAATGGACGGAGCGAATCTTGATCATTCGGTTTGCATTCGTGAGTGTAATTTAGCGGTTGCCAATCGTGAGTGTAATTTTGCGGTTGCCAATCTCAAAAGCAATTCCAAAACACTGTAAAAGTAAGGGAATTATCGAATTAAGGTCCTTCCACTTCAATAGTATTCTAAAGTGTTATCAGGAAAGAAAATTCCGGTCATTTTTGTAAATACTTTCATGGAGCGACCGGTAGCTAACCGGTTAAAATAATAACGTCGTCTCCAATGCTTTCACATTAGCTGATTTCATTCTTGTCACGTGATTAACGGATCGGTCGCTACCGATCGTGCTCATCGAACATAAGCAATCAGTATGAAAACTTGTTTAAAAAAAACCGGAACCGGTGTGTGTGAAATGAACTGAACTGAGTTTGCGTTGTATCCTATACGCGTGACCGACGGCAGCGCAGCTGAATGCATGGTTCGTTCGGCATGTTAGTTCAAATTTAGACGTAAATAGAGAATTTCACGGATTTTTTTTTTTTTTTTTTGGCAAAAAAGCATGAATTAAAAAATGCTTGAAAAAATACTGCAACACTGTATAAGCCGCTATGGCAGATAAGCCGCAGGAGATAAAAATCGGCTCTTAAACACGTATAAGCCGCGGCTTATCTCCCGGAAAATACGGTAACACTCTTTCAAATCGAAAAACAATTCTTTGCAATTTGAAATATATCACCAAATAAACAAAAAATACAATAAATCACATTAACAGTAGCTTTAAAATGCAAACAAATGATCACGCAACTGTATTGTTTATAGCCAAAGTCACCAAGCCAACACGTTTCTGTAATCCAGCCGATCAGTAAGCAAAGCTAACTCTGACCGCTTAGCGGTCCAATCTTATGAATGAAAACTTTTAAAACTTCATATATTGCCTAATTTGTTCTTTCCATCAAAGATAAAGATCTTCCACTACACTGATTCTTTGTGTACAGAACTACCCTGTTGTAATTTACCTGGAGAAAAATACAATTCATTTCATTTTTAAATTTCATCTTTTCCTTTAATAATGTACTGATTAGTTTGATAATCCTTAAAGTATTGACATTGGTGCCAAAACTTAGATGTATTAAAGCCGAGAAACAAATGTTGCTAGGTATGGTACTTTCTGATCATTTGGTTAGGAAAACCTTAACACCTATCCGGTCACATGGTTCAACTACGGCGACAGAACACACATTTTGCGTGAACCTTCTAGTACTTTACCTCAGCGGCATACGCAGACAAATCAGTTCGGGGGGGGGGGGGGGCTGAGCTCGAAAGTCTTTGAGCTGGGGGGGGGGGGGATACTTATGAACTGTAGCTAAGAAAAGTTCATGTATCGCTTTTCTGATATCAATACGAATGTAAGATTTCAAAAATACATCATAAAAAAAAACTTGTTCTTTATTATAATTATTGTTACATGTGCTATAATGAATTCTGAAGATTTTTATAATGATAAAAAAACATCTAAAACTTACATGTTACAATATTAGATCCAGCTTCCTAGATTTTTTCGAAAATTCATCTAAAATTATGTCGTCGGAAATGTTTATATCCCTGTGTATGGAGAGAAGTGCAAGTCCGTTTAGTCTTGTTTTACTAATAGAGTTCCTTAAGTATGTTTTTAATGAACGCAAAGTCGAAAAACTTCGTTCAGCTGTTGCAATTGTCACTGGTAAGATGCACAGAATTTTTAAAAGAGTATAAATGTTTGGAAACATATCTTTTGGGCACTTAACGATTGCGTCGATTCCCGAAGAAGGTCTAAGGGATGGATCGATGGCACACCACTTTTTTTCCAAAGCTCAAACTCTGCTTCTATAACTTCTTGATAACCAGACATATCGCTCCGATACAGCTTAATCAAACTTTCAATTGATGAAAAGTTTTCTTTGTGTACATTCTGTGGAAGTATATTTTTAAACGCTTTCAAAATTTCCTGGTGAGACAAAAACCGCTCGTCCAGGGAAAGGATGATGTCGTCTAAGAATGGAATGAATACGGCTCTCCTGAAATACTCCTCTGTCGTCGTGTAAGGCACATTTTTTTTGTATAGTTGCGAGTTGCAAAGTCTTGGAATGCTTTCAGCCACGTTTAAATCTTCAGCAAGACTTTGTACTTCTTCAAAAATATTTTTAAATCTCATTTCTGCATCTTCTCTCATTTTTTGTAACAGATTGCTAACGCTAGCAACCATGTCTAGAGCATTAACTAGGTCTAGATTTTTCAACTGCAAGTATTCTGAGAGATTATACGTATAAGAAAGAAGTTTGGAGGCTACAAACAAGGATAATAAAAAACTAAAATTGCACACATTATTAAGTAGACTCTGTGCTTTGCTGCTATCTTTTGTTGAAGATTCCTCTCCAATTTCTTCTAAAGCAGAGACGACTGCGCACACATTCTCCTTGAACAATACGATTGCTTCGTGTCTCAAGACCCATCGCGTCTCACACATTCTCTTCAATTTTGTAACATTTGTTTCAGGATTTTTCCTTTTAATCCACTTCTTTAAAATTTCTGATCGTTTACTTGATGATTTGAAAAAAGTGCATATTTCTTTCAAAATTGCGAACATATTCCGAATATCTCGACTTTTGCAACCGTCAGATAAACATAAATTTAAAGAGTGGGACGCGCAATGCGTGTATAAAGCCTTTGGGTACGTTTGCTTCATTATGGCTTGAACTCCGCGGAACTCTCCTCGCATTGCTGAAGCACCATCATAGCCTTGGCCACGGAGATTGTGCAAATCAATTCCGAGATTACTTAAAGTATCCTTAATCGTCGTGCAAAGTCCTTTTCCGGTAACATCATTGACAGGAACAAAGCATAGGAAATCCTCCCTAACACTCGCAGTCGCATATTCTAAGTATCGGACACACAGAGAAAATTGTTGAATACCAGCAATATCTGTTGTTTCATCGGCTAGAACTGAAAATAATCCAGATTTGTGTACTCTGTCTCTGATTTGCATCTGAATCATTTCCCCAAATGTGTTAATAATTTCGTTTTGTATACGTGGGCTAGTATACATTGCGTTTCCTGCACTCATCACTAAATATTGCCTTAAATCTGATAACTTACGATGTTTAAACGAAAAGCCGAAGGGCTAAATTTCGTAAGTCAGTCAACAATGTTACATGCTTATACAAGCAGAGATAATATCACACAGTGGAAGGTGCAGAATCAAATATTAATGTGAAGAAATGAACATTGGAAACTTGTTAAAAATCTTACCAAAAATTTATTGGTCCATAGTAACTAAAAATAAATATAACTAACAAAAATAAGTTCTTAAGAATAAAACCCGGCCATAAGTGGAGGCGGAGTTCGCAACTCCCCAACACCTATCGGACCTAACTCACAAGAGGCTGACGAACACAAAAGAAGAGAGAGAGAACGATTGGAATCGTTCACTATTTATACTTGCCTCATTTACATATGATTGGGCATCAAAGGATGCCAACCTAA
The DNA here is from genome assembly GCF_026930045.1 of Uloborus diversus. NCBI lineage: Eukaryota > Metazoa > Arthropoda > Arachnida > Araneae > Uloboridae > Uloborus > Uloborus diversus. The sequence continues at coordinate 74,113,424 of NC_072731.1, read as the reverse complement.
AACTGAAACTTTACACGTGCCGAAAGAGTTGAGAAGTTAATCTAATTTGAATAAAGTTAATTTTATATTACATTACATTAGGAATGAGAACGCGGATAAATATCGTTTACCGATGTCTATCATATCCCCCCTTCTCATTCAGTAATGTTATTAAACTTTAAATTTTTATACAATTTTAATAGATTCAAAAAATAACCCAAAAAAATCCACAAAGGGCCAGGCTTAATATTTTACAAAAATTTAACAATTCAACAATAAACAAATATGGATATATATCCATCATAATACATCATCCATCAGCAGCTGCAGCTCAATACATCACCGCTTATTTGATTGAAGTCCTTTCTCAAAAAAGTCCTTCTTGCCTATTGATGATACACAGTCCAAGGAAATAGTAAGTCCAAGATTAACATTTCCACTGCACACTATCTTGTCAAACTGTAATTGACAAAAATACTCGAAACAGTATCTTTGAAAGAGATAGGCACAATGATTTTACAAAAAAAAATTTTTTTTTTCACAATGACAAAATTATTTAAAACGCTTAGTTTCCAAAAATAAACTCTTGTCATTGAATCAAATTCCCCCATCTCAAAGATTAAACCAACGAGAAATTTGAAAAAGAATTTCAGTTGTTACAAAAATATTTATACTTTAATATCCCATTATATTTATTATACTAAACAATTTAATACCATTAAAAATTAACAAAATATTTGTTCACAAAAACGATTCAGTTCAAAACGGGTCTGCGGCTTCGTAAAAATATCAACCCTATTGGATTTACTGCCTACATGTTTTACGGTAAAAATGTCCCGTTGAATCAAATCACGAACAAAAAATAATTTTACATCAATATGTTTTGTACGGTGATTTTCAATCGGAGATTTAACAAAGTCAATGGCCGATTGATTATCAACGTACATTACAGATTTAATTTTACTTTTTCTAACAATTCCCCAGCGTAAACATTCGTTTAATACACGGTCAAACCACATAAGCTTTTTAGACACTTCACAAAGGGCCACAAACTCACTTTCCATAGTGGAAAGGCTAATACAACGTTCCTTGAAGGTTCGCCATTCAATCGGCGCATTATCCAACAAAATTAACTGCCCCCCGAGTGAAGTTCGATCATCTCGATTAGCTGCATAATCGGCGTCAGAAAAAGCTATTAATTGGGTTCTATTACAATTTAATTTAAGTTTTAAATCTTTTGTTTGAAAAACATAACCCAGAAGTTTTAAAAGACCGTTCCAATGAATGACACCAGGGTTGCTTTGAAATTGACTGAAGATATTGACCGCATAACAAATGTCCGGTCTCGTTCTGCTCGCAATGAAAGAAAGACAACCCAGCAAATTACGATAAGGAATCTTTGACATTTCAAATTTTTCATTTTCTGTATTAGGACAATTCAATTTCGAAAAAACAGTACCTTTACAAATCGGCAATGATGAAACCGGAAAATTAAAATGTTTGAACTTTTCAAAAACTTCAATGATATATTTCGTTTGGAACAAATTCAAACCATTTTCAGTTCTTTCAAATTCAACACCTAACAGTTTTTTCGTTTTTCCGAGAACTTTTAAGTCAAAATTTTTCCTAAGTAAATTTAAAACATGATTTAAATTCTTTTCTTTCCGTGCGAGCAAAACAATATCGTCAACATACAACAATAAAATGACACATGAATTATAAATATAAACACAATTACATTCTTCAAATTTCTGTTCAACACTGTTTATCTCAAAAAACCACATACGGCCACTCTGGTGCAAACCGTAAATTGCTTTATTAAGCTTACAAACTAGATTTTCTTTCCCTTCCGTTGCAAAACCCGGTGGTTGTCTCATAAAGATGCATTCTTTTAGAGGTGCATATAAATAAGCATTCTTCACATCGCACTGCAAATCGAACCAACCTTCTGATATTTTCAAGGAAAAGAAAAATCGAATCAATGAAAAATGAATCGTCGGACTAAAAGTCTGATCGTACGATTCAGGGGATTGTGCATATCCCTGAGCAACAAGTCTCCCACGATACCTAACAATTTTCCCCGATTCATCTCTTTTAACATTGAAAACCCATCTTGATCCGATTGGTTTTTCATTTGCAGGCAAAGGTGTTAAATCCCACACTTTTCTAGAATGCATAACCTCTAATTCATCCCTCATTGAATCTAACCACTGGTCCTTTTGCTTAGATTTAAGAACCTGTTTGTAATTCTTAGGAATTACAATTTCATCATCTAGTCATAAGTTACATAAATTTAAATGAACAGTTTGATCAGAAATTTCACCTTGATATAAATTTTTACCATTAAAATCAAATAAATGTGGCTTAAACAAAATAGCATTTTTAGAACAATATTTTTCAACATCATTTAAAGAACGTAATCGTTTAGAAGAGTGTTTCTCATAAAAATAAATATCAGTACGAGATTTATCTGACCTTGGGATTGCTTTCCTCACCCATTCTGTTTCACGCAGCTGGGCGCGTGGTGGGTTTTCCCCATTTTCACTCAAGTCAGAATTTGAATCTGATTCATCCCCGCTCGTCTCGCTTTTACTCTCATCAGAAGATAAGAATTTAGACGGCGTACTCGGGCTTTCACTTCCGTTATCCGATTCGGAATTCGATTCATTTTCTGAATTTTCAGAATCTGATTGAATATTTGACCATTTGAGACAGGGACCCAGCACAGCTCCACTAGAGTCACTCTCTGATATATTTTTAAAAGCTTCTTTGTAATAAACATTTTCATTAAAATTTACATTTATACTTTCAAAAATTTTTCCGCTTTCGGGAATCCAGATACGAAAACCCTTAGTGTTAAATGCATAGCCCTAAAATATACCTTTTTTGGCTTTAACATCAAGTTTATGTCTTTGCTGACGGGGTGTTCCAAGATAACACAAAACACCGAAAGGTTTGACGTGCCTAGCACTTGGCTTACGTCCACCATATAACTCAAAAGGTGTTTTCGTTTGTCCTGAGTGACAAATCCTATTCCAAGTATAATTGAAATAAAGCATAGCATCCGGCCAAAATCTTTTACTTAGCCCGCTTTCTTCCAATAATACTGTTGCAGCATTAGCGGCTGAGCGATTGTACACTTCGGCCAAACCGTTCATCTCTGGACTGAAAATATTGGTTAACTCATGTTTTATACCGTTATCCAAACAATAATTGTCAAAAACTTTATTTACGAATTCTCCCCCGTTGTCAGTTCTAACAGCTTTTACTTTAAGATTTAAAAATCTTTCAGCACGCTTTATGTGCCACAAAGCAGATTTACGTGAAAAATCATCAATGATTGATAAATAAAAACGTTCCCCCTTATTTCCCTTAATATTACATGGACCCCACACATCAGCATGAAGTAATTCAAGGGGACATTTAGACCGTATTTTACCTATTGGTTTAAATGAAACACGTTTAAATTTACCAATTTTACAATTTTCACAATCTATTTTTACATTTTTGAATTTAGGCAGGCCATGGACACACTCAAATTCACCGCTCTTTCTGATACTATCGGTGTTAATATGTGCCAGCCTTCTATGCCACAATTCTAATTTTTCTACATTAGAGCATTCAATTTTCTCATTTTTGAAATGATCATTACTTTTATTTAGTTTTATACTTTCTTGATACGATTTATTATACAAAATTTGAGGTTTTACAAAATAAATGCCATTTCTTAAAATTGCTCTAAATATAAATCCATTTCGACCAGATATCGCCACGGAGCCGTTTCCCCCTTCAAACTTAGCACCCCCCTTATCGAATTTAGTACCCGATAACAAATTTTGACGCAGATTAGGAGAGTACATTACATCTTTTAAAACAATGATAGTATCATCAAACTTTAATTTCACAGTTCCCATCCCCAAAATGGGGAAAGTTTCATTTCTAACGGCTACAGCCATTTCTTTGTTTCGCAATGGTTTAAAGTCCTCAAACGCACTACGAATGTTGACGAAATGATGGGTGGAACCAGTGTCGAAAATAAATTCATCAGGGTCTTCTGATACTTCATTTAGATGTACTTCTGAAATGAAAAAGTTCTGGTACTTACATGCTTCCTTTTCCACTGATGGGGAACTGCACCTCGCAGTTTTCTTGTTCGTCTTCCTCTTATTCCGGATTGGTGATCTTGACTTTCTGTTACGTTGTTCGAGGTCCTTGTCAAGCCTCTTACTTTGACACACATTTCGCTTATGACCGGGTTTATTACAGTTAAAACAAATTAGTTTCCCTTTTACTCCTTTCTTGTCAAAATTACCCGGTTTCTTTACAAAGTTAGCCCTGCCGATAATTTTATCATCCTCATCTTTTAGTCGAATTCGCGATTCCTCGGCAATAAGTTCGCTGACTACTTTATTAAATGTGAATTCCTGTGCAGTAGTTCTAAGAATAACTTGACAAATATTGTCGAATTCTGAGGGCAAATGACGCAAAATTTGAAAAATCAAATAATTTTCAGAGAAATTCGCATCTATAGCCTTAATTCTTTCGAAAATTTGCCGAGTACGGGCAGCGAAAAGATTTATCGACTCTTCCTCTTTTATACGACATTGGGATAACTCTGAAAACAATGTCATGTGCTGACAACGATTGTCAGGAAAGAAGTGATCTTTCAAAGCCTTCCAAGCATCAGCCGCGTTGACCTGATTTTCAATTATCTTTTTGAAATTTTTCTCCAAATTTAAATAAATTATGGATAGAGCCACATCCTGTCGATTTTGAAAATTACGAATCTCTTGCTCAGTAGCCTTTTTTTCATCATTAGAAAAAGGTTCTTTTTCAATGCCACTAATAATATTCCACAGACCTCGTTCCATTAAGACAAATTTAATATCAGATGACCAACTCACATAGTTGTCAGACCTTAATTTTTCGATAGGAACACTCTGGGATGCCATGATTGATAAGAACACGAAAAACGCCAAAAATAAAAAAAACCTAATTTCAAAAAAAAACAACCAACAAAATCTCAAAATATCCCCGAAAAAAAAACCTAAATAGTGCAACTGTTACAGCTTCCCCCCTGGAACAAGTCCAGGTCTTCCGCTGAATTTAGCAGCCACTATTCTGCCTAACACCAAACCAACTATATCCCCCCATAAAATGCAAACGAAACATCTGAGAAAAAGTTTACACTACACATGGCTTAAAGATTCGATACAAATTTCCAAAAGGCAAAAGAAAAGCTTCTATTTTCACAGTTTTCATTCAACGCCGATGCGGGGAAAACAATTTGAAAAGATTTCCAAACACTTGTCATCTACCGATTCAGCAAAAAGACAAGTCAGTTACAACATTCCATTTCATCACAAAAACACGAAGTCTAATACTCTACTCTGCTGACAATTCGAAAACATCTTAATACATCATGATACTGAACACGTAATTGTTATGATACAATTGGGTAGGGCTGGGCCCATAACCCTTATGATAACTTACGATGTTTAAACGAAAAGCCGAAGGGCTAAATTTCGTAAGTCAGTCAACAATGTTACATGCTTATACAAGCAGAGATAATATCACACAGTGGAAGGTGCAGAATCAAATATTAATGTGAAGAAATGAACATTGGAAACTTGTTAAAAATCTTACCAAAAATTTATTGGTCCATAGTAACTAAAAATAAATATAACTAACAAAAATAAGTTCTTAAGAATAAAACCCGGCCATAAGTGGAGGCGGAGTTCGCAACTCCCCAACACCTATCGAACCTAACTCACAAGAGGCTGACGAACACAAAAGAAGAGAGAGAGAACGATTGGAATCGTTCACTATTTATACTTGCCTCATTTACATATGATTGGGCATCAAAGGATGCCAACCTAAAACTGAAACTTTACACGTGCCGAAAGAGTTGAGAAGTTAATCTAATTTGAATAAAGTTAATTTTATATTACATTACATTAGGAATGAGAACGCGGATAAATATCGTTTACCGATGTCTATCAAAATCAACATCACCACCAGCTGCCCGATACCGCAAAAGAGCACGAAAATTACTGTCATTCTTTTCAGGATCTTCTAGTGTGATGCGACCAGAATCTTGGTGGCCTCTCAAAGCTATCTGCTGCTTCCCGCAAAGTCTGATAGTTTGAACAATTGGAACAAGTGCTGCTCGGTTTTTTCTTGCTGTAACTTTCCTTTGGTTGTCAACTTGAACAGCAATATCTTCCGTCTCTTTTTCTGATATCGATCAAATGCTATCTGCAGTAAGCATACAGTTTTGATGGTAGCTTGTTCGTTCGTGACTTCGGAATCTTTCCAAACTATCTTTTAAATTTTTGCACGATTTGGATACAAGTTTTCCAATCATGACATGTTTCCCTTTACCAACTGTATCCTCGCTACGGAAAAGCACACAGAACTTGCAGAATGTTCCTTTTTCTTGATCAGAATAGGCCAACCATTTGAACTGCATTAGCCAATTCGTTTGAAAATGTCGTTTAAAGCGACCACAGTCCTCAGATGGAAAAACGTATTTTTTATCTGGCTCCCACAATCCCGCAATAGCTTTGAGTTTTTCCTCGTTTGACAATTTTCGATTGACATAGCTGGAAATATCATTGAAACATTTTTCCTCCATAGGAACTGGTAGGGGCTCTAGTCCTTCCTCCATAGGAAACTGGTCGGAAATTTTCTCTATAGGAAGCTGGTCTTTCCCTCCGTAAGAAACATCTTCATTTGTTTTCTGTTCTTCGATAACAGTAATTTGTGAGTCATTTGATAATTTAGGTTTTTTAAAAAAGTCTCTCAAACTGGTTTGATTCCGCTTCGTAATTTTCGGTTTCTCGTGCTCCATCCTTTCCATGTTTGCCTCGCTAAAACTAACTATTACTCTGAGCGCCGAGCTGCTAAACTGCGGAAAGACCAAAGGTTTCAGAATTGTCATTGTGTTTCTTATTGCAGTCAAATTTCTAGTAATTCTACTCAAAGGAAGTGTCCCTGTATTAACTGTCGGATCACTGTAGCAATTCTACGTTAATGTACTTCACTCTGCAGTAGATAGTAGTCGGACTTTGTTACTGTCCGAGATTATAAAACCCATTTTTCAACTGTCACTAAAAGCACACAAGCGCAGCTCAAATAATAAGATTAAGTAAGTCCCCGAAACCTTAACTACCTCCCCCTTTCTTTTACTGTCCAGAACAAACCGCCCCAAGGGAATGACACCAGGTGCAGCAAAATAGAGTCACTCGCTTCCCTTTTCCTTTATCTCGACAAAGGAACAGAGTTGCTGTGTGTGATACAAGAAAATAAATAAAAAGGCGAAAAGGTGGAAATCTTTTTTCCCCTTTCTTTTAATTTGTACAAGCCGTGAATACAAAAAAAAAAAAAAAAACTATGTTGACTTTATTTTTATAATTAGTTTTGAAAATTTCGGGGGGGGGGGGGCTGTAGCCCTATCAGCCCACCCCCTGGGTACGCCACTGCTTTACCTTAAAATACATGGTCCGATCCAAAAGTAATGAGCCTCACTTCATACTGGTGCTTTCACACCCTGCAGCTTGCTCCGCTTGACAGCAATGGTGGTGGGGGTTGTTGGCGCAATGCAGGTTAGCTGCCTCCCAGCTTTCGGAAAATGGTTTTGCAAAAAGTTCTTTTTTTCTAGTTCATGGTCTTTTGTTCTCCCTAGGTCATCGAAATGGGTGCCATAAAAATCATGCATAAGTATAAGTCCAGATCATTCCCTGCTTAAAGGCGCCATTCTTCTCTCGGCACAATTGAACGTGCTTCTGCCAGGTGCATTCGTAAAGATAAATATTGCATCTAGATTATGCTTGACAAAATTGTGTATGGCATGAGAAATAACCTTTGGATACCTCAGGTTTTCGTCAGGTCCTCCATCAGATGAAATTAAAACAACTGGTTTTAGGCATCCTTCCTCGTCCAGTATAATTTTCTCAAAATTGCAGAGAGTATCAAGCTTATTGAAATCCACAGCATGAGTAGAAGCTGTCGAAGATGAATGTTTGCCACTTCTAGTTGCCACGTATGTTGGTCCTGAGTAAATAACAGCTTCAGCACGGCCCATTTCATTTTCTTTTATGATGCACCCAGCATAAACACTAGGGATCAATTTGTGCCTCGTAGCAATCACCCAATCATGATCCGGCAATGATACACGATATTCAGCCTGCATCAGTAGAGGAGCTTGTTTATTTGCCGCTGTCAAGCCTACAGGCACCCAAGCTTTGTCACCTTGGGACAAAAAAGAAAACTTGGTTTGGTCCAGGAATAGATGTTTTTTTTTCCAAAGATCTTATTTTGGCGACACATAAATGTTGATCGATGTGAGATTTATGGCGATCTGCCTCAGGATGACTTAATTTGAGAGGCACTGTATTAACATGCCTTTAACCCTCCGTGGTCGTATAATTTTTTTGGAGCAACCAAAGGTACATGCCACTTCTTGAAGTTTCGTATCCTCTTTTAGTTTTTCCTGCAGGTCACTTAATGTTTGGCAGCTGCGAACAACTTCTGAGCAACTTCGTTCCTCCGCAGAGGCACCAAACATAGCCAAATTGACAATAGTTTTTAGCAATAGCGGTTGTTGCTCTTCTAAGGTTGGGCAGCCTGGTGCAGAGTGAGTCTTAAGAATACTAGCTACTGTTGGACTCGGATTACAAGCAAGATTAATCTTTGATTGTATTGATAGTCTATGTGACTGGGAGTGACGCATATGTTGCTCCTTCTTCTGCAGTTGGTTTTTGCATTTATCAATTTCTTGGCGCAGTTTCATCACATCAGAGTCATATCTTCACTAGCGCCCAAAGAATCCTTACGACGGACTGCTAGGTCCAGTTCTATAACTTATCCTGTGCTAGAGTAGCACGTACCGGCTGCAATATAGACCTGCTTGTAGTTGGAGTATTGGTTGAATCCTGTGCGGGAGCAGCATGTACAGACTGCGGTATAGAGCTGCTTGCACTTGCTGTAATATCCGGTGAATTCTCTTTGATGCACTCCAAATCTTCACCTTTAGGTTATACATTTTTGAAATAGAAAGGTCTGAATTTAAGTAATCTGTGTCTGGGATTATGACTTCTTATATAATGGCTTGAAATAGCAGAAAAGGAACTTATATATTTTCTTACATGGGAACCATCTATTTTGTTACCTGGAATATGTTGCCCACGGTGGTCCTTCAGATCTTCCTTTGAACAGCAATTATATAGTCGCTCGTTACTTATTTGATATGTTTTTATAAAATATTTTTTGCAAACACCAACATCTTTGCCGTTAAGTCTAATAAAATATTCAAAAGACTGAGATCTTGGTCCTTTGGTGTTACTCCTTGGTCGTTGTCTTTTGATAGCATGAACTCTAATTAACCCATTTAAAAAAATATTTTGCCTATGATGATCATTAAGCTTGTAAAAATTTTTCATTGCCTGTTTTCTTTGATAAAAAGTTATCTTGCAATTACAAAGTCGTAAACAGTTACAAGTTCTTTGCAGGAATTATTCTTTTATTTCTATTTTGATATTGTTTATTTTGTATCCTTTTTTGTTTCTCAACATTTCTCGACCATTTCCCAGGATTCCTGCAGCATTTTCTACCAACTTTTCCGTTATTTTTATTATTTTCTATAACTTTGTTATCTGACGATGTATCATAATCATTACGGTTAACTCTCCTTGAATTAGAATGAAATATCGTATCACTTTCACTGTGTTCTATTTCCATTGACATTTTTAGTTTTTATACCCTTACAATAAATCTTTATTCTTTTAAGAAGTCAGAGTTTTTACAGTTATTAAAGAAAATTTATTTAATGTTTTTGATAACACAATAATTTTCTTTCGCAAACACGTATTTTTGTGTTTTGACGCACTTGCATAAAACTCAAACAATTCTAATTAGAAGGTAACGGTTACAGTTACTATGAAATTCTTGTTTTTTCAGTGTTGCCAACAAATATCAAAAGAAGAATAATAATTTAATTTTTATTTCAAAGTTTATGTAAAAAATATTGATAAAAGGTGGACTTATTCAGAATGGCTTCTGAAATTATTATACAATATCTTCAGAAGCTATTAAAAAAAGGGGGCTGTCTAACCTAGAAAAAAGTAACCAATGAGTAAATCCTTTAATAACTAAGAAGATTATTATTTATTTCATCAAAATTTCCAAAAATCAGAAAATATCAAAAAATGGACTTCACCGCATTGGCTTCTAAGCGTCTCATTTAAAAGAATTTTCCTGTGAAATATCCTAAAATGTGATCTTTTTCAAAGTAATAACTAAAAGTAGTTACTAAAATGGCGCCACTCTCCCCATAACTGTTATGGTTTATTTTTAAAAAATAAGTTTGTATTTTTGTACAAGCTGCTTTGCATTGTGTACTACTGTGAAAAAAATAAAAAATATCATAAAGAAAAGTAGATGCTTTAAAGAGGTTTGCACAGTTAGTTTTTAATTGCAATTAAAGAGCTGTTTTTTGTTTATTTTCTCTTTTTGCTTGCAAAAGAAAGTGGCAACTAGACAAAAAAAGTGGGGGTAACCTCTAATACATTTGCTTTTACTGGTTAAAAATAAAATTTTCTTTCTTCAATATGAAAAAAGTTTTATATCTTCAGAGATTCAAGATAAAATCACAGTGAACCTTCACACATCAGCTTCAGAAAACATTCACATTGACGATCAATTATTTTGCTATTTTGTGCGCCATGACGTTGTTCTCTCAGAATTTTTTTAAATAAAAGTAAATATATATCACTTATGACTGTTTTATTTATTTATTTATTCACTTTTTTTTTCAGATAAGTTTTAAAGTAAATAGACTAAATTTGTTCAACAAGCCACTAAAAGGAAACAGCAATTCATGGAGTAGCAATGAACAGAAAAACAAGCAAAACTGCTCAAAAAGTATGAATAATGAATTTCTTTCATTGAGCACAAAACTTGAAGATACATCACTAACTCCACCCCTTCCTCCGCCTTTACCATTAAAGCCAATTATCCAGACACATCCAATCAAATCAAATTTAGGCCAATACTGGATGAAAAAAAGTTTGTGATGGGTATTTTTCATGTAAAATATATTTTGTTGCCATATATATATTTTTGCAATGCATTTATATATGTAAAATTGTTATTTATTGTTAATCCTGTTGATGGTATAACTTTTTGAAATGTTCATGTTTGCCAAAATAATTTAAGTTTAAAGTGTGAATAAGTGCAATTAAATCTCAAACAAAATGCCATATTAAAACCATTGTTGCCTATTCTCTATAAGTGTAATGTTAAAAAATAAAATTGTTCAAAACTTAGTTTTGCTTGTCATAATTATTATTCAAATACGTTGCTTATTGCTTTTGAAGATTGATTGAAGATATAAATATAGCATTCCAATAATATGTGTTGAGAATAACAAATACAATACAAAGCTGTTATGACACTACTGTTTGAAAAGGTTCATTAATTATTATTGAGTATGTTTCAGGTGCAAGCAAAAAACATTTATGATTTAATACAGGAATCAGTACCAAAAAAACATTCTGACCTCAGCTGTGAATTGGAGATTTTGTTATGTTGACCCCCGCCCCCTCAAAAAAAAAAAAAAAAAAAAAAAATCAGTGTTCTTAAAGAACCTGAAACTTATTTAGCTGTCATTAATGTTTAAAATTTTCAGTTTCCAATTTTTTAACTGCTAAGCATTTTTATCAGGAGTAAAATTTATGTGGCATTTAATTCATCACACTTTTCCTCTCATAGTTTACTACTTATTTTTAAGTAAATTTCTCTTACCACTACTTTCCCTTTTTTTCAATGGCACACAACAGTTCTTGTGTTCCAATGCTGTGGTGGCGCTAGGCATCTGCAACTGCCGACGGCCTCGCAAAATTCTCAGAAATTTAAGAAATTTCTATGTTTTTAATTGAAGGCTCTTATTAAATACAACAGATACAAAAGTAATTAAAATAGTGCGTGAAGGGGAAACTGCACAAAGCCAGACTTAGCAAATGCGGGGCTCGATTGGAGAACTCTGTCTGGACCTTTTACAAAATGATTGTACAATTGAGCAGTGCCTGATCTCGATTTTTCCGACGCGGGCAAAGATTTGAAACTGTTGCAATTATCTGTCTTCCTTCAAATTTTTACATCAAGTTTCATTTATTTTATTTTTTTGAAAAAATTAATGAGTGAAATTTGTTTTGAAAAGAAGTCTTTGAATTAAAAATATTCAATACTTACAGCTTATTGATCAGCTAACTCTACTCCCCTTACCCATGTCCTATTTCTTTTCTTTTTTCCTAGTTTGTCTAATAATAAGAAAATATTCAAAATGCTGCTCCTCCGAACTCCCTCCCCCCTACACACACACGGAAAGCAGTATGGAACATCTGAAATTTTGTTTCCAGATCTTTAATTTTGCAATATTTCCAGCTGAAAGCCCCAAGTACTCAACAACATTGAAAATTGCTTAAAATTGCATTTTTGGAGCTTTAATTAAAAAAGTTACTGAGCCTAATATTACAAAGTATTGCCTTACAATCCCGTTTTTAAGGCTTGAATTTCAGAAAATATTCTTGCATACCAAAATTCTTTTATATCATAAGCAGTTTGGTTTTTTAAACTGAACTAACAAAAAGTTTAAGTGGAATGTCTCCTGAATATAAAATATTGCTTTAAGTTTTTAGAAACATAATTTTCAAAATTTTTCTGGGAAGAGCTCCAGAACCTCCTTTCCATTCAATCTTCAAAATTTGTCTAAAGTTCTGTTTTTGAAATTTTAGTTTCGAGAACTTGCAGGGGGGGGGGGAGGAGGAACTGATTTCGACCCACTTAAAAAAAAAAAAAGTCTCTGACTCTAAGCCAATAAATATGGCCTATAAGTGCGTTTTTAATGCTTCAATTTTTAGAAATTTCCGCTGAGACCCCTGTATCTTTTTTCTCTTAACATCAGCAAAGAACGCCTAAAATAGCGTTTTTTAAACTACAAATTTTAAAAAAATTTCGAGCGACAGTCCCGGACCCCCCTTTTTATCAGGTCATTTTTCCCTTCAATGTGCCGAACCCTCCCCCTATCACAAAAAAAAAACTTCTTTTTGATTTCGTTACTAGTCAGGAAAAGTTTTTGTCATAGCAATTACGAAGTAAATTGGCAACTATAAAGTGCCAATAGTTAGTACAAAAAATTAATTCTATGAATTCAATTATTTGTCTAACTACCAAACGGCACGGCCTTGAGGGGTATGGATCAGGACGAAATTCTGGATTTAGGTCGATTCCCACTAGATATGAGCACAGGTAAAGTGGTTTGACTGCATAGGTCTTAGTTCAGCCGTAATGGGGGTCCAAAGTTTGTAGATTAGCTACAGAAAAGCAACGGTTTTTCCTTTGAAATTAATCTTTTTTACTCTTTTCTTGATATTGCATTGTAGTATCACCCAACTGAATGCATTCACAGTATAGAATAAATCCCACCACGCCTATATTGTACTCACAAGAGACACGACAAATGTTAGGAGAGAAAATCGTGTGCCAAAATTTCAAATTCCAAAGAAAAGGCTACTGCAGTTCCGGAGCCAAATAAGCAAGTTTAGACCCTCCTTGCAGCCGAACTAGATCTAATTCACTAACTATTTTACCTGCGCTCATATCTAGTACGAATTTACCTAAATCCAGAAGTTTATCCAGATTCTTGACCCTCAAGTTTTTGCCGTCTGAACTACTGATTTGAAGGAATCCAGAATTGCAATGACGTTTTTATTGGAATTTGAAGCTTTGAGACAATATCTACCCTCCCAAGATATGTGGCGTCGATTGTCAGTATAAGGAAGTGGGGGGGGGAGGCATTTATTCTGTGTTGTGAATGCATTTAATTGGTTAATACTGCAATGCAAATGCAAGAAAAGTGTTAAAAAAGTTTAATTTCATAGGAAAAATCATTGCTTTTGCGGCCTCAAATAGCAACTTTGAACTGTTGAAGGCGAACGGGGCTTATGCAGTCAAACCGCTTTACCTGGGCTCATATCTAGTGTGAATTGACCTAAATCCAGAATTTTGACCGGATTCATGACCCTCAAGTTGTGCCGTTTGGTAGTAAGAATATTTTATGATTAAAAGGGCCTCGCAAAACTGCATTGCAAATGTCTACTTTTGCTCTTGCACAAACCAGCGTTCCAATGGAAGTTGTTTTATTAAAAAAATAACTTTTCCTTAAATGTTTCTAAACTCGAACACCAGGTCCCAAAGAAAGCCAGCTAAAACTTTGTTGATGCACAAGTAGTGAAGTCTTTGAAGAACTGAACAAATGTTAACGTATATTGCTGCATGGTGCAACTTGTTGGAGTGAAGTATAGTTAATGCAGATTGCAGACATTTAAAATTATGAAATTGAAGAAAAATCAATAGCGTAGGACTAAAGGCAAATGACAAATTTGAAGAAAGTTATCTTGATTTGCAATTTATGCTGACTTTTAAGATGAAAAGTAAGTTATTTTCAAAAGGAAAAAGCATTATACATTGTAGTGTATAAAAAGCAAGTAAAAACAATGATACAATGAGTTAATAGCACACAAGTTAAAAATAGTCACTTTGTCAAATGAAAGAGTAATAATAATCTGGAGAGTGTGTTCATTCTTGTGTGACAAATTTCAAAATCATTTGAAATACAGAATAGCGCAAAATGAACTTTATGATTTATATGCTTTATAGCTTTTTTATTTAACATTGCATTTTTTTCTTTTGTTTCAGAATTGTGTAAAGAAGGCTTGGAGAATTTGAAATGGAATAGTACAAAAGAGAAAGTGAACAAAAAAAACATTGAATTCGTTTTGGAAACAATAATTTGACAGTGTACATATCATCGACATTTTAATGTTTGGACTGAACCCTCAGTGCCAACAGTAAATTGCTTGATTGTAAATTTTCAGGTTCAAGTTTCAGTAAGGAATCTACCTGATACTGGAGCAAAGTTACTGTGTGCACTGCCAAAAATATTGAACATGTATTATTTAACATGATTATGCTATTCAGCTACAGCAAAATGCAGAAGAAAACCCAATTTCATTAACAATTTAATTATGAGTGAGAAGCATATTTTCATTTCGTTACTGACCTTTTTGCTGAAAATTTTCAACTAGGCACTTACTAGTCAGCACTTTAATATATTGATGATATGAACACTGCGGCAGAATAACCGAGTTTCTGTTAGAAATATTAATTTAAATGATATTTTTTCATTGTTCTATTGTGCAGTCATCCATTTCAGATTTCCCAAACCTTCTTAACAAAGTTCTGAAACAAAAGAAAAGAAAAAAAGCAATATTAAATGAAAAAAAAAAAAGTTATAAATCATCAAACCATAAGATTTACTTAGCACCATCCATGTTTCATTACCAGGGTTCATACGCTTTTGGTTAAAAAAAGTTCCCTGACTTTTCCAGGTTTTCCCGGTTGTTTTTTAGAAAATTCCAGGTTACTTGCTTCATTCAAAATTTAAGTTTAAATAGTAATATTTTCAAAATAATTAAAATTGTTTAAAGTAGCAATGCAGAAGAACTGAAACTTCTCCCCTTAGATTAAAAAAAAAAAAAATAACTTGGAATTTTTTTTCCCTTTGTTTTCTCTGTCAAAATTTTAAGTTTTTTTAAACATTTTGTTCAAAATTGTTTTAATTTGTTTACTATTTGTTGAAAACAGAGTACTTTCAACTTATTTTTGCGTTTCTTTGATGTCACGTATAATATTATAGCGTTTTGCTGTAGTCCTGCAGCAACCTTTTAGCATCCGCTTTTGGTTTACAATACTTCTTTTTATTTTCTTATTAGTAGGTTACACAAAACATATTGAGCAAAATGCAAAGCTAAATTTCAGTATAAATATGATTAACTTGTTGCATCAGTCGGCATACCATGTAATGCATAGTAACAAAAATCAACATCCGCCAATCATAGGTCAATGCCAATAATCTTTTTTTTTTTTTTTTCACATATTAAAGGACGCTTACATTAAAATTTCAAATTTTCTTTTCCAGAAAGTAATAGTTAATTTTCAAAAATTCCTAACTTTTTTCACATTTAAGGTTATTTTCAATAGTACACATTGATATAAACATCCAATTCTGTTTCTGGAAGTTTAAGTCTACTTCTATTGTGCAAACGATCAAATATGGCGACAGAGTGAAAAATTTAAAATAATAAGTAGGTTTTTGGATTTGTAGTATAAAAGTAGTAATAAATAATTAATAATCCTTAAAAAACTACAATAAAAGCAAAATAGTCAGTATTTAGCACATAAGAGTCTAAATCAATTAGAACAAAAAAATGTTATGAAGATTAAATTTTGCATTTTTCCAGAAAATAATTACAAATTATCCGGAAAAAAAGGCACAATTTGTGTTGTTTTCAATAGTTTGCATTGCAATTAATATCCAATGCCGTTTTCGGGAACTTGGGCACTTAAAAAGTCTTGTGTACTTCCATCTTGGGAATGACCAAATATGGCGGCTCTGCCCCAAAATATGAAATAACTTTTTCAATTTGTCGCATGAAGACAATTAAAAAATAATAAATCTTCATCAAACTGCAATTCATTGAAAAGTTTTTATCACATTTGCGTCCGAGGCAGTGAGGATAAGATTAAGTTTTAAGTACAAAATTTTTCATTTCTCAAGGAAATTATTTTAAATAATAATAATAATAGAAAAACAATTTGCAGACCATTTTTTGTTATCTTCATCAGTTTTCAGTTAAAGAAAACATCCAATTATGCTTTGTTTTTAGAAACTTAGGCATTTTAGGATCGTATCTACTTCCATCTTGTGAATGACCAAAGATGGCGACTACGTTTCACACGTAGCTGAAATGATTTTCCGATCCAAAAAAAAAAAACGATTTTCCCCGATCGACCCTCCCATCTACAGGTTGTGCTTCCGAAGCAGTAAATTGTCTTCTCTCCTGTTGAGCTTGTGCATAATTCCTGTTCACTTGATTTTTTTTTTCCTTGGGAGACTAACTACTGAGAGCCAAAAATGGCGGCTGCTGAAGATTTTTTGGGATCGCCACTTTTTTCATTGCTTTAAAATTGTTACAATTTTTTTTATATACATCGGTAAGAATGAAGATTAGATCTCATAAAACAAAATTCCCTGGGAAAAAATTGGCAAAAGAAAATTTTTGGGGACACGTTTGGAAAATTCCCTTACATTTTTGACTATGTCATTTTCAATGATAATTTCAGGTTTTCCCGGAGAGTACGAACCCTGAAACAAACAGAATGTTGTGGCAACCCATCTAAAACTTCAGGCAGTAGAAAGAAATGCGTTCCCCTCACTGACTCCATACAAGAAAATCTTCGCTCTTTTGGCGCATGTTTCGTTGTGAAAAAAAAAAGCGTTAATTTTTCGATTGCAGTTTTTAAGTGCCAGCGTTGGTTTAGATAAAAATTTACAATTTTTTCGTGAAATCACAATAAAAACGAAGACTAGATCTCATGGTACTTAATTCCTTGGGAAAAAACTGGAAAAAAAAATTTTTGGAGGACAAAATTTGAAAACTCCCCGACTTTTCCCTGACATTTTTGACAGTGTCATTTTCCCTGACAATTCCCGGTTTTCCCGGAATTCCCGGAGCGTACGAACCATGATTACATAAAAGAACACAATTTTTTTTTTAATTCAATTATTTATCTTCTTCCTGTTTTTTTTTTTTTCAAATGTTCCTTTTTTATATAAAAGTACTGGAAATCATAGGATTGTACTATAATTATTTATATTATATTTACAATTCATATATTGAAGCAAGTAATAAAATCAACTCGCTGTTTCATAATTCAGATATTGTTTTTCCATTCTTAAATTTTTTTACTAGTTTTTCTAATTCAAACAAGTGTTCGTCATAAATATTTGGGATCAATGTCCTAATTGTTTCTGCTAATTGGAAAAGGTAATCATCATTTCTCCCACTTGGTCCTTCAGATTCATATATCTGTTTTGCAATAATATCAAGTGGAGCTGGTCCGAGATAGAATGGATTGCTAATATCTCCTATGTAAATTGTCAATTCAATTGGCTTTAAATATTCCTTGCATGGGTAAAATGTCACTTCCCTCTGTTGATAGCCATCTTTTTCTCTAAAATCCAAATATCTTGTCACTTCAGAAACATTCTCTTCTGCTATTTTGTAAGCCACACCATAAACACGATCCTTAAATAAAAAAACACTTTAAAATTTTGCAATAAAAATCTAATACATCTAACATTTCTTAATACAGTTGGTTCTCTGTTGAACAACTTTCTCCGTTTAAAGATTGCTTTTCATGGTCCTGGATCAGGGTTTCCGCTACGGTCGCATTTTTCGCATAATGCGAAAACACCAAAGACCATAAAACACTATCTGACTTGCGAAAATAAAGCAATGCATTTTCGCTTTTTTGCTCAAATAAAAAATAAATTAATTTTTTAAAAAAGAAGAAGAAATCTATGATCCTAGAGAGGAAGCATGTATGACGATAATCAACTTAATCTTTTTTAAATCTTAGCTAAGATGTTTAAACTACAATTAAGTTCAATAACTATTAGTCTTATCTAGCATTATGTCCCCCCCAATAACTGCTTTATTAGGAAGAGGAGACTGCAACGTTCTAAACACCAATCGTGTTTTCTTTTTTTATTTTATGTTTTAAAAAAATAGCTGTTGTACTTATTTTTTCAAAGATGTCACACATGAAATATGAATTTTATTTTCAACTGGAGATGAAACACACTGAGGCATATATAATATATGAGAATGTGTAACATTTTAGCATTTTGCTAACATTTTCCCCTCAATTTTAGCTTTTATGCTAAAGAACTTTTGAACTCAGCTTAAACCCTGTCCTGGATGCTTCACTGTAGTTTAGAAGCATTCTATTTAAGGATGAATTCTACTTAAGGACTATTTTTTGTGGTCCCATGAAAGTTATTAAATGGAAAATCAACTGTAAATAAACATATTTTATGAGATTCAAAAAAAAAAAGTAGTATATAAAATCCACATTTTATCAGAAGCATGTATATATTCTTTGCATATAACTGAAATATAGGAACAATGAATCGTGTAAATATGTAACTAAAAACCTTAGCAAGAAAACATCAGCACTACAAATAATCCGATGATTCCAAAAGGAGGTGAAGATGTTTAAAACGTTAGATTCCAATCTCAAATGAAAGTGCTTTAGCTTTCATTAAGTATGGAGGTAGTTTCTGCCTTTCAAAAAATAATTTGAAAGGAGTATTCATCATTAAGGTCTTAGTAATATATTTCTATTTTGGTTTTAAAACTGTAGAAATGGTTTGTTTTAATTAATTTGAGAAAAAAATGCAAGCTCTAACATATTATATTCCTTACAGTAGAAAATGGAGGAGGTTTTATGTGGGCTCTTTCATTATTTTTGTTTAATAATTTGAATAACAATTAATCCAACATAATGCAGCTTTTTGACTTTTATAATGCAACCCTATTTTAGTGTTCATTTAATCATTTACACATTAGCCTTACAGCAATTAGGAATGTAACAACCTCACTCATATCAACTCCATGTCTGAAAACATGTTAACATAGTAAAAAAATTATAAAAAAAAAAAAAAACTTGGAAACTTTACACTTGCATATGAGCCGCAGCAACAAGATCTTCTTTATCTTACTTATATTATATATGCGAAAGTTTGTCTGTATGGATGTTTGTTACTCTTTCACGCAAAAACTACTGAACGGATTTTGATGAAACTTTACAATAATATAGCTTATGCATCAGTAGTGTTCACATTTTTTGCAAAAAGGGGCAGGGTAAATTTCTCAGAGAGGGCATTTTCCGTTTAAAAAGGGGCACTTTTGGGAAGTAAAAAGGCACTCGGGGATGACCCAGTAGGAGGTCAACACAAGGGGTGCCCCCCCTCCAAGAGCAAGGATGCACCCCCCTCCAAAATCACGAAGACACCCCCCCCCCTCGGCCAAAAAAGAAGAACATAAGCTTCTAAAAATTCCCGATTCAGCAAATTTGTTGACAATAATGCAACATACTTTTTTTTTTCTTTTTAAAAAACACCTAATGACCCCCTATTAGATCTAGGTATGAGTGCATGGTTGTATTTTATAACTGGGTCAAATTTAAGTTGAGTAAATTGTGAATTTCTTCTTCCTAAACAATCAGGTTTGGAGTGATCCTGAAGACACTTTTGTGACATATTAAACCATGTACTACTATGTGTATTACAGTCATGAAATTAAAAGGAAGAAACTCACAGGAATATACTCATAATTTTCAAATTTAGATTAAAATTATATATCTACTGATCTGGTTTAATCAAATTGTCTTGGAAATTATTGATAGCTGAATCCCTTATGCATCACATCAATAGGAACATGACTTAAGTTTTATGAAAGTTGTTTTATAGATGTGGTACAACCATCAATAATTCATTTTTATAATACTAAGTAACTCTCAAGATGTAAGCAGAGATTGTTACATTTTCTTTAAAAGGACATTCTGGGCAATTCTATGGTGCCGGACGTAAAAAATGAAGAAAAATTTCTCAGTTTTAATTCTATTTACCAATTATAAACTGTTCCAAAATAAACAAATTTATTTACAAGATACTTACTACATCCCACTGAATAAAAAAATCATGTTAGTTTATCAAAATAGATCCCTAAAGTATAAATTAAAAAAAATTAGAAAATATATTCGTAGAAAAATATTTTCGTATTTTAGTTCAATATGCATAGTATTCTGAAATATAAATTTTTTTCACAGTGAATGCTTTTCCTAAGAGATTTTTAAGTGAGCCTTAAATTTTTTAAGACAGCTGTTTCAAAAACATTTTGGGGGTATCTCCAACAAGTTTTGTAGCTGTCTGGGAAAAGCTTTCATCGACAACTACATAATCTGTCTGCAAAATTTGTGCGTAGTTCAACAACTCTTTGGGTCAATACCTTTCAGAAAAACTAGCTTCCATAAATGTATCACGAAAATTGCCTCCCGTCTCTGTATTGTTGTATCGCAACCACCCCCCTTCCCCACCACCATTTTTGAGACTGGCGACATCCAATTCTTTCTCTTTGGGCCAATGACTTTCAGAAAAACTTAACTCCCATAATTACATCACAAAAATTGCCCCCCCCTCCTCCCTGCATAATTGTATCACAAAAATCCCCCCACGCCCTCCTGCACCATTTTTAAGACTGGGAACATCCAAATTCTTTCTCCTTGGGCCAATACCTTTCAGAAAAACTAACTCCCATAATTGTATAACAAAAATCGCTCCTCTCCCATTATTGTATTACAAAAATTTCCCCCACTCCCCCTGGATCACTTTTGAGACTGGCAACTTCCGAATTCTTTCTCTTTGGGCCAATACCATCTAGAAAAACTAATTCTCATAATTGTATCACAAAATCGCCTCCACTCCTCCCTGCATATTTGTATCCCAAAAATCCTCCTCCCCCTCCCCCCCCGCCTCATTTTCGATACTAACAATTCCCCAAATTCTTCCACTTTGAGCCAATAACCTTTCAGGAAAACTAACTCGCATAATTGTATCAGAAAAAAAAGTCTGTATTCAGCTTAATTTAAAAAAAAAAAAAAAAAACCGGGAACGGTTGGACTTAACACCTTCCCCTACGCTCATCAAAGATCGTCGCAATTAGCATTTCGATTATTGTTCGGGAGACTGCCTCCGTAGCCCAAAAATAGTGTTTTATTAAGACTAAAACCCCATCACCCGATTCCAAGAAGATGACGTCATGCGTACACTCCGTTGCCGATGAACTTCGGCGTGCGCGTAAAGATAGCAGAAAAATAAAAAGGAGAGAGAGAGAGAAAAAAAAAAAAAAGATAGTCACATCTCACATGTGATTAAGAAATAGGGAAAAGATCGAAAATACACGAAATTTTCAAATACAGTCGGATCCCGCTACAACGCGATCCGACTTACGCGAAATGGCTATAACGCGAGTTTTTCATGAGTAATGAATTTTTTAGTGCGGAGTGGACACAAATTATTCGCTTGCAACATGAAATTTTTCGGAAAAGAGCGGTGGACAGTTAGAATGGGCTTCATTGATACTAAATATTGGTTTTGTGAATGGACTTTCATCCCTTTAGCATCACTGAAAGCGGAAGTTCACCCACTGTATTAGTCTAACAACGCTTTGCTTTAGTTTATACAAATAACCGCTCCGATTCTTAACTTTTTTTTTTTTCATTTTACATATGAACGTTGATAAAATACATTCTGCATAAACCTTCTTCATTTTTTAAATTATAAAGATATTTACTATATATATACTGTTAAGTGCTATAATAATGCTGTAGTGTACATACTGTAAGTACCCCATACTGCTTTATTTTAAGTTTCTCTCCCCCATTAATCATTGATTTTGTGCAGAATTTTATGTCAAATAATAACGCTTTTTCTAAAATACAAAAAAAGTCGGTTCTTTGTAAAAGATACTGCAATATATCATTAATAAATGGTTTGAAACAATATGAGAGGTGTTACAAACGTCTGAAACAATTGGGTATGCTTATAAGAAATTACTAAACATACCTTGTTCCACAACGCGAAATTCCGACTTACGCGAGGTGTCTTGGAACGCATCCCTCGCGTAAGTCGGGACTCGATTGTAGAGATATAAAGAGACTAATTTTTAAAAATAGCGATAGTATAAAGAGCTTCCCCGTGGCTTACAGCGCTGTGCTAGAATTATGCATGTGTAATTAAAAATGAAAGTGAAATAAAGCAGCGTAAATAAATAAATCAAATGAAATGGTTATAGAACGGGGGGGGGGGTGGTGCTGAAACTTACATTTTCAGGAGAGGGTGGGATTTCTAATTTAACCGAATGAAATTTCTTGAACGATGCACTTATACCATACTTACATTATATTTAATTAGAAGAAAATCATCCAAAAAAAAAAAAAAGGAAAAGAGAAATCATAATGTTACGATTCAGATTTGATGAATACGGACCTTTTGGGGAGGTTTTGGCGATCTCCCATCACTGATTCACGCCCTTTATTCACGACATGAATGATATTACGATATAAATGCGAATGGTTGTAAATATTTCATTTGATAAATATTTTCCTGAAAACGATTGTGGGGAAAGAAACAATGCAATATTATAAAGCAATAAATAATGAAAAAAAAAATCGCGCGATGTACCCTTTTAATGAGAAGTATAAAATACACACTTATTAAGTCAATTTTACTTTTGTTAAACATATGAATTCCTCAACAGTATTATTTTTCGGTCGATCTGCACTTCTTGCGCAAACTAGTTCCTTTTTCTATTTTACTTTTTAAATCGTAAGTTCATTTATGAAACATTTTTTTTCCCTTTCTTTATTTTATTTTGTAGAATGATAATTTCAGGTATGTTAAGGAGGAAATATTGTAATTCAATTTCTACTTTATAACAGCACGTGGATGCTCCGATTTTCGACACTAATTGAAGCGATGCCGATACTAAGATAGTATTAAAAATTAATGTAAAAATAAAATTCTTGCACTTTGAACATATCTACTATTTTCTTACATAATGCTCCTTCCTTTGTTCTTGCATCTTCCCGTTTGCGATTCATAGAAGGCATGGCGGAAAAAAATTAGAATAGCGTTCTCAGAAAAACGTAGGCAGAGATCAGACCGCAAATTCGCACGTGCTTTGTCCAGTTCACGGCATGGAATAAAAAAAAAAAAGGGTGCAAGATGTGAGGTGCTGGGTCGGTCAGTTCCCGCCCCTCCCCCTCCCTCCTTCCATGAACGTTCGATGGGGAGCGAAAGCGCTGACGTCATGATTTTGAATCTTCCTTTCAAACTTCGTTTCCTCCTTCCTCCCCTTCAGATATCGTAAATATAAATTGTTTGTACACCAGTAAAAGGGCAGGGCGCATGATTAAAATTCTACTGCAGGGGCAGGGCGCGTTTCTTCGGGTCTAAAGAGGGCAGGGCGCATCAGCTCTTTAAAGAAAAGGGGCAGGGCGCCGCGCCCTTTGAAAAACGCATAACGGGAACGCTATGCATCAGAATAACACATAGGGTAGTTTTCGTCCCGTTATGGGGGGCAAAACCCCCTTAGGGGGGCAATAAAACACAATTTTTGTATAAATTCTCTAATATTGGGATGAAAAAATACTTGCACATACTTACATTATATGTCCATCGAAAGCTCTGATTTTTCTGCTAAAGATGGCACCTGTTCGAAATTTCTAAGTAGAATAAAAAACGAGTTATGAGCTTTTTAGATCCATGTTCAAGGCTTTCCTCAACTCAATACAGTATTTAGTGTATCATCTCGACTCCCTGTCGATAGCGACAATTGTTGTATTGTTGACTTTCTTTGCTTTTCGTGATTGTTCAAGGCTTTTCTCAAGTCAAATCTTGAAGTAAGATTTTTGCACAAGATTGGCAAATAATACATGATTTGGCTGATGATTTTCCATTTAAACAGAACTTTAATGTAATTAATGGTTTTTATTATTATTTATGCTGATTGAACACTTACTCATTATCCAAACAACCAGCAGATCGCCAAAATTTTTCAGACAGATTTCCGTAGCTGATGCATTTGGCAGTTTTTTCAACTTGCTGTTTTTGAAACCGAAGACTACGTCATAATGTTTCTCAGCTTTCACCATGTAAACAAAATATCGCCAGTCAAAGAATTTTCAAAAGACTTTTTTTACTGTGTTAAATAATCCAGCAACTAAATTAGGCAAATCCATAAACAGCACAAAAACTTCCATTAATTTTCTTTTTTGCACAATTTCAAATAATCACCAAATTTTATTACTTATTTTGGTAACATTTCAGATGAAACTGTTTAGCGCCATTTTATGGTGACCAAAAATATCTCAGCATCTGGCGACGAAATCTCTGTAACGAAAATTAATATCATATCGTTTTACAAAGTAAGGAAAGAATGGGGGAGCATCATCGAAGGTACCCCGAAACGACTTTCGCAAATTCGGTAAAATCGCACCAAGAGCCACAATGATTGAAATTTCACGAAAGAACTAAAGCATGTATAAGGGGATTACGAGCGCAGCTACTTTTTTTTAATCACTTCGTACTTCATTAACCATACAGAGAAGGTTTTAGACTCCATGTTAAAAAAAAAGTATCAACAGATTAATCTTTTTAAACATGAGAAGATTAATTTCATGTTTTTTAAATTTGTATATGCTTAAATATAGTGCTTTCGTTTCTAAATCAATACTACTTTGTTCCTTATACTTATTGCTATTTTAGTTTTATGGGTAAGGAAGAAACTCGATTTTTAATCACGTCAAAAAGATGTGTTTTAAATTCTTTCACTTAAAACAGAAAACAAAAGCAAGTAGCGATTTTTTCTAATAATTATTACTGACCCAGGCAACGGCAGGTATTTTTGCTAGTTAATAATAAAGCTGAAAGTCTGTATGTCTGTTACACACAAAGCACCTAGACCGTTTGGCCGATTTTCATGAAATGTGGCACAAAATTAGTTCTTAGCATAGGGATGAGCACCTCGAAGGGATTTTCCCAAAATTCGATTTTTTTCTTTTTATATTCTAATTTTAAAGACAGTTTACCGAGCAAATTATCATAACATGGATGAGTAAATTACCAAATTATCATAACGTGGAACCGTAACATGAGCGAGCAAATGAACCCAGAAAATTGGCGAGAAATTCATCGTCCATTATTTGTAAATATACAGGTGAACCAAATGAGTTTTTAATTTTTTGTTAATAATCATCTTTGTCTTTGCCCTTCTAAAACAAAGTCATATGCATGAAATTATCAAAATGTTATAGAAAATGGGGGGCAGTGCATCCTCAAAAATATAAATGTAGCAATGTTAATGCTATATTATAAATATACTTAATTTAATTTGAAATCATAGTTATATCTATTAATATGACTTCAATATCTACATGAAACAGGAAGTTTCTTTACGGAAAATCTGGGATACCACTTGTAAACAACGTGCAATGCTTGGAATTTTATTATTATTCTAACATTTGGATATGGGGCTTTATGAATGAGGCTGATACTGTAGTTTTATACCAAAAACAATTTAAAAATCATGGAAAAAAAAATCCAGAAAAAAGATCCTTTTTGATGATTTTTAAATATTTTAGAAGGAAGTAACCTGAAGTCTCCCTCTTTTCTACAAATTTTTATGCTTTTGATGTTTTCACCTTTCTAGCATTTCAGAAGAATGCTAACGGTTTATATAAAGCTCCCTTCTCCTTCAAATCAAAATATTAATTATGAAACTTTAGGGATTACATAACAGAGAGAGATTACATTATTATACATGTGTCAGAAGCAGTTTAAGTTTTTTTTTTTTTTTTTTTTGCAGTGCACTGTCATTAAAAAAAACTGTTTAGTTTAAAAAAAACATAAGAACAAAAGAATAGTACATTTCCTTTAATGTTAGAAAGATACCAATCTAGATGTGACAGCATTTAAAAGTAATAAATTTAGTAGCAAGACAGTATAGAGTAAAATTCATTATTCTTTTCTATAAATATATAATTATATTCAATCCCTGATTGGGTTATTTATTTATTTTTTTGTTTGAAATTGATTAAAATTTTTAAGATCAAGAAAACAAATAAAAGCTCAGTCAAGGAGTACTGCTTATCAAATAGAAAGATGGAAAAAATGCTATATTCCTATAAATATTTTGTATGAAAAATCCAACCAGGTTCAAAATCATTTGAAGAAGATGTACCAACTATTTTCATAATTGCTAAGCAACTGTTCAAAGAGCGAAGTTTTTTTTTTTTTTTTGTAGCTGTGTCTCCTATTTGTGTATTTTTATTAAAACTTTTTTTGTGTGCTATTCTTTTAATTTAAAGCAATTAAACACCTGATTAAAACCTTGTACATAACCCTGAAAACATTATCCTAAATGAAATGTATTTTTATATGGTAAGTGAACATGAAAAAAATTTTATTTTCATGGCCTCGCATCATCATTTCATAACATTAAAGATATTTGGGTATAATAATATTATTAGATTGTAAAAAAAAGTTTACTTAATTAGTCTCCATACTTTAAATGCAACAGAAAATTAATAGTTTAATGATCAAAGTCATAAAGTAGTTTACTTCAACATTACTTTCAACCATTTACAAATTAATTAAAGAAAAGAACCTAACTTTAGTAGGTCTCTGTCTATTTTAGAAGTTTTAACGAATAGTTCTTCTTATTCTACCTAATTATTTTTAAAGCATTAAACATATTTTTCTGATTGTTGCCAAGGTAATTCTAGCTGATTTCTGCTTTAAAACCTCTCAATTTAATATGTTCAGCATATTTGTTTTAAGTATTCCTCATTTAAAAAAAAATAAATGTGCTTTTTTTGTTTAGTTCAATATTATTTACTAAATGAAGCTTCATTTAACTACCAGATGATTTTAAAAATAATTGAAAATTGTCACTCTTTGGAGGTATAACAAAAAAAAAAAAAAAATGTTGCAATTGAACTACTAGGTAATATAATAAGTTAATACCTCTGCATTGGAAGAAGACACCAAAGTAACTACTCTTCCTGGCTGTAAGATGGAGAAAATGTAGTTGAAAGAAAATATAATTTAAGAAGTGCAGTAGTAAGGATTCATTTAACTATTGGGAAAATAAACAAACAACTAACTCAAATTTGTGAACATATTTCAATGTTCAAATAATATAAAAATTCATCTTCAATTTCTCTCAATTCTTTCATTTTATTCAATAGTTAAATTTTAACTTGTGGCACAGATGAGTTAAACGAATTTCTATGGAGTGAATAATACTATAAAGCAAAGAAATTTATAAAACTTGATTTTGCACCATTAATAAGTAAAAATATGACAAAAAAAAGATAAAAGATACAAATTTAACATAAACCAATTATTAGATTTTTCATCTATTTGTGGGAATAATATCAAAAAATACAAACTGACAATAACACAAAGCATTTTATCAAAACTAGTTCAATTTCTTTTCACAGGATAGCATAAAAATATATTAGGGCGTATAAGAAATAACCGCGCCATAATTAGTTTTTTCTTCGAGTCGATCGTTCAAAAATATAAGCATTAATTTTAGAAACTTACTGCACCAGGGACTCCTCGGTGATCTTCACTTCCTTGCCAAAACCGTCGATTGTAACCTTTAATGAAACCAATAAGCTTTTCCTCTAAAGGAAAATTTGTCTTCCACATCAATGATCCATATCCAAATATCCACATTCTGTAATTTAAAATTTTGAGTTGTAACTTTTACAAATATCAAAAGCTGTCTGCACAATTAAGATTGTTGCCATTCTCAAACCAGCAAACTAAGAAAAATAATAGTTGACTTTCAAAACAAAACAAAAATTAAACAAATTGCTTACGAATTTGCTTTTTGAAAAGAAAAGTAGTTTTTTGAAGTATTTAAAAGTAAGAACTCTTTCAAAATGCTTTTTATACAGTTTTAAGTCACGGGATTTCCTAACTAAGTCAAGTTTTAGTGCCGGTCTCTTGCATGGCAACAGTGATTATGACAGGTGGGTAAATTTTGCACTTCAAAGTTTATCGTATTTGAGAGTAGTGGGCGTGTGTTTAAAGACTTAAAGTAAGTTGATTTCTCATTAAAATGTATATCTTTCTGTACATAACAATGTTATGCATCATGTAAAATTCGAGAAACTTTTGTTGCGATATGTTATTTAATATTCCAGCCTCTGTAATCAGCACCATCAGAGAGCTGCTTGAATGTGTCAATATTTTGAAACATTATTAAAGTTAAGGACTTTTAAGGAAAAAATGTATGTAATTTTAATCGAGTAAGAAAGATATTTCGTTTCTGGGTCATATAAAAAAGTTTTGAACACAGTTTAGATGTATATATGTTTTAAATAAGAGTTTGTCGTATGTGTCCTTGTGTTTTTTTCCCTGTAAATCTTGCTGACCAAAATTTCCTGTAGCGAAATTTAGGCTGTCACTTGCAAGTCCAAGGTACCAAATCCGTAGCTGAAGTTTTGGAAAGTTGAGTACTTTCATATTACGCAATAGCAATATATAAATATTCAGTCCAGTAAAATGATTTTTCTCCTTATAATTTTAATCCCTTTTTCAACATTCTATAGCAATTCCAGGTATGACACTATACTTACCCTATTATTTACATTTAAATTATACTTTTGATAGTAACGTGTTGATGCAACAAAGAAAACTTTAATGACAGCTGTTATTGTAATGTATATTTACCATTATATCACTACCAGGAGTGCAGAAAAGTTCCCAAGCTTAATATTTTCCTAAAACATAAGACTTTGACCTAAAATTTCCGCAGAGTATTTGGGTCAGTCAATTCAAAATCCAAAGGAACTTTCCGAAACCTTTATGGAAAGCTCCCACAGCCTTCTCAAAAGAGTTTGGTACCCAGTGAAAACTTCAAGATGAAGGAATATTCAAGTTATCTTAAGTTAGATATATTTCTATTTTGTGTTGCAACTTATCATTGTTTGGCACTCTTGGCTTTTTTAAGAGGGTTTCCATCTCCAGCTCAGTCACTTTCCTATGCCGGGCTGATGAGTGCTAATAAGCACGAAACTGCAGTCCTCGGCTGGAAATGACTGAGCTGGCGGTGCATTTCACGTATTTTTGCCTTAGCCCTGGCTATAGGGCGGTAACTTACTGAATAAGTCTTAACTGGTTTTAAAGAAAACAAAAATCAATTTTATAATGTTCTAGTTTTTAAAAGCTGAGTGAGATGTCCCAGCATGACATTAAAGTTTAGTGAAAGATCGCTTATTTCTTTTTATGAAAAATTTCCCCCTAACTGTAAATATTTCCATTGACAGGCATACATATTCTACACCCCTAGTTTGTTCTAGTTATTACTACTTATATATACATGCATTACATAATGGTAATTCACATTGTAATGTAACAGATTGTGATTGCAGTAATAAGCAAATGTTAAATAATTTTACTACTTAATTAAATAGTATGAGTGAAAAGAGAGGTGCAGCAAATAAAGTTCGCGTCGGGTGTCTTCGAAAGTAGGGTCCTGTTCTCTTGTGTAATTTTTATTATTAATAATTTTAATTAAAGCTGCACTGAATATTCAGTTGGTGTTTGGACTTGGTATGCCTATTCGACAGACAAAGCGAATTTTCAGTTCAGCCAAATATTTTAAATATTGTCTGTTTTCTTTTGCCAAAATTTCCTGCAAATTTGTACATACGTCAGGTCTGCTCTGATTTTATTGAAATAGGAGATAGAAACCCGGAAGTTAAAAGAAAAAATGCAAAATAACATGTTCAGCAGTTCCTCCAAAGTAGCGTCGAAGAAAAAGACGGACATAGCAAGAGCACGCGGAAAGAGCCCATCTTTATGCTTTTACCCTTTTTAAAATGGAATCTATCCTGAGTACTAGTCTTCGCTTTGAAGAAGAGACAATGTTCAACAATTGGTAAACAAACACACTGAGCTTATTTTTGTCCCAATTTTTCATACTTAAGTAAAAAGTCCTACTTAAAAAAAAAAAAAAATCCTTCTTTTGGGTGAAAAATTCATATTTTTCCTACTTTTTAGCTTGAATCTTTCAGAAGGCGTTAAAAATTTGCTATAACTTAAAGAGTAATATGTTAATAAATTAAATTCATGTAAAAGTACAAGGAGTATTATAGAAAAAATGAGAAAATTTTGGTCATTTTTTTTCCTCGTTATTTTTCTGTTGCATGCAAATACACTTTTGTCTGTATTTTTATCTTATTAATTCAGTTCCCTCATATTCCAAAGACAATGCTTCTGTTTTATAGCCTGAAATCTTTCTGCCTGTGAAATAAAAGTATATTTTTAGAAAATAATTTTTAGTCAAATTATAAATAAAAACTGACAACATTCCAAAGAAAAGTATAGATTCAATATACTACAATATACTATACCTAGTGCAGTGCAAAATGTACACACTTGTTAATATAGTTAAAACTTTCATAATTAGTTCAAATTTCTCAATTTAAACGGTATATCTTATCAGTCAGGATGAATCTGAAAATAGAATACAGTATACTCGCTTATAAGTTGACCCCTCTACTTAAGGTCAAAAATCGAAAACCAACTTATAAGTTGAGTTTTTATTCTTAAAAAATAAGAACTTCAAGGAACAAGTTTTTTTTAATTTGGTATAAATTCTTAGATTTCAACATAGCTGTGTTAACTTGATGTAATTTTGGCATTTCATGAAGTGTGATGCAAATAACAAAATAATTAATGTGTAAAAGAGAAATGTAATGAAATGATAACAAACATACATGAAAAAGTAGGAACAAAGTTAAAACGTAGGTATTCAATTCCTTTTTTTTCTGTGCTCTCTGTTATTACTTTCAGTTTTAACAGAGGTGATTGTGTTCCTGTTGTACACCAGAATTTCCGTATGTATGTTATGTATGCTTTCTTGTATTAATAACAGCGTAAATCCGCCATTGTCAGCTATATTCTTTACCTTCAAAAAAAAAAAAAACTTCCTTCCAAATTTTCTGTGGTTATGTCTAGGCTTGCCAGACCAGAAGCGTAAGAACTTTAAAAGTAGGGGGAGCTGGGGCACATTTTTTCTACGATGAA
Source organism: Uloborus diversus (assembly GCF_026930045.1). Classification (NCBI taxonomy): domain Eukaryota; kingdom Metazoa; phylum Arthropoda; class Arachnida; order Araneae; family Uloboridae; genus Uloborus; species Uloborus diversus. The sequence continues at coordinate 74,081,809 of NC_072731.1, read as the reverse complement.
ATTAGCTTCGGTGCTCCATGCTTCCATCTTTCTCTCTCCCTTTACCAGCAATTTTTTCACTCATATTTAATATACATTGTATGTGGGAAAATAAAATGATAAAAGTAGGGGTTCGGTCAATAGTCGATGATGAGCACATAGAGATAGGAGGGGGGTCCGTGGGTCCTCCCCCGGAAATTTTTCGAAATCCTAGTTCTTAAACGTAGTTTTAGGCAATATTTGCTAACGTTAAGGGGAGAAAAGGTTTGAGTACCCTTCTTGAAAATTTTTGGTTTTGATGTCTTAAAAATGCGATTATATACCATATTTGCAGATGTTAGCGAAAATGATATTACTTCAGGGATTGTCCTTGAACGATTTTTCGAATCGATTTTCATCTCCTTCCAAATATTTCGAATTTAAAGTTGCAAAAACGCCATTGTAGACAATTTTCAAAGATGTTAGGAAAAAGGATGGGGGGGGGGGAGGTCTAGGGCTTTCCTCTGGAAAATTTTCATAGAGTGTCTACAATGAGATTATCAGAAGAGGTTCAGAGATTCCTTCAAGCTTTCGGAATTGTAGTCTAAAAAACGCTACAGTGAATCATATTTGTTAGCGTAAAAGGCCCCAAAAACGGAATATTATATAATCTCCCATGTTGTTGGAGGGCAAGCCAATCATCAGGGACTCTCTTCCGGAAATTTTCTGGAAATCGGGCCCTGAAAACAAAATTTGAGGCACTCTGTAACAATTTTGAAGGAAAGGGAGGGCTTCGATAGCGCAAGCATTTAGAAGTCTTTTTTATTTTCTGAGAACTAGAAAAAGGGGAATAGATGAAAAAGATGATGATGTATCGATGAATAATGTTGTTGGAGCTTTTTTCTGCAATAATAAATAAAAAGCAACAATTTTAGCCTGAAAATACATCTATCTGTAAGTGACAAAAAAATCTTAATTTTGAGAAAGCAAAAAAACAGGAATATTGAATATAACTTCGTAAAGTATATGTTAAAAATTTTTCATTTCAATAAATTTGCACTTTTTAAAACTGGTAACTGTTTTTACAATTATTGAAAGACTTTAATAAATATTCTAATGAATTTTTCACCAATTTTGATGAATGTGAATTTTTGTTCTTGTAGTACCTTGAGTATTCTTTAAATGATATTTATCTCTGCAACTTTATAACTTCATATGAAAAAATATGTATCCCTGATGATTTAAAATAGAACAAAATAATGGATGCACAGTTTTTTTTTTTTTTTTCAAGTTTTTACCTTGGGATATAGTGGTAGAAATTGTGTTTTTTCTTTTTCTTTTGTTTTTATCACGGCAGTGATATACGTTCCCAAAAGTAGTTTCTGCATATGCCACTGATTTAAATTGTTTCTTTTGACAACTTTTATCATCCAAAATAACAAATATAAGTTTTCTAGAACTTGTTCGAATAACATATATTTCGGGCTCTCTATCTGGCACCAGACTACTTTCGGTTTAGACAAATCATCAATGATAATTTCCCGACCTACTCGTATCTTTTGATGGAAACATAGATTTAAAAACCCAAAACATATGTTCACAATTACTGGAAAATTAGTTTAGGACTATTTGTTGTTTTGTAACTACATAACTAAACTTTTGGGAAATCTCTTAAGAATTTTCTGTGGTTAGGGCTTAACTTTTTATGAAGAAGTGAAAAGTAATAAAAGAGGGAAAGAAACTAAGTGTAAAAAAAGCAAAATTAATTTGTTTGTAAATGGGGCTCCCCCTCCATAGCAGGGGTGTGCAAAAGGGGGGAAAAGGGCCACAGGTTGGCCCAGACCTAGCCTGAATGGGGCCAGAGATTTCTAAAATGAGGGGCGAAATATATGTAGAGACGTAGAGGTAAAAAATATGGAGGGGGGGGGGCCTGTAAAAATCTGTTGTGACAGGTCCCAAAATTTCTGTGCACGCCCATGCCCCTCCACATTCGTTTTTTTTTTTTTTCATGATTGCAATTTTTTGAGAATGCCACCACTCCGTCTTTTCATTTCACTCATGTTAAATTTCGTAAGTTTTTTTTAATCATCCAATTCCATATTATCTTATATCTTAATAAAAAAATTTCGAAAAAAAAAATAGAACCGACTTCAAAATTGCTCTGAAAAGTGAAAAATAATTTTATTCTTTAAACACCATCGATAATACTTTTAAACATAATTTTTGAAGTTGGCGCAAAAACGATAGATAAAATCATTCACAGCCATAACTCAACTACAACTATAAATTTAACCAGGCCCAGTTTCTTCACTATCACATGCATTACGCCTTGATGACAGCATATTTGAGTAAAGATATAAATGTTTCGTTTCTAACTTTGGATGATTTTTTGATAAAAATATGAACAAAGCATGGTTACAATGGATTTTACTTTTTGTTTTTGCGCCAACTTCAAAAATTATGTTTAAAAGTGTTATCGATGGTGTTTAAAGAATAAAATTATTTTTCACTTTTTAGAGCAATTTTGAAGTCGGTTCTTTTTTTTTTTTTTTTCAAAATTTTTTTATTTCATTCTTTTTAGTGTAAATGTAGATATTTCAGTAAAAGTAAGAAGTTACCTAGTAAGAAGTTCGGCTCTATATCACTGTATTGCTTTAGAAAAGCCTTTATTCAAAATTATCATTACAATTACTATTAATGTTACTGTTATATGGCATCAAACTTTTATAACAATGAGTTTCATATTGTCGCGTAGATTAAGATAGCGAAGACAATGTGAAAGCCAAATGAAGCGAATACTCGTTAGTCTCAACTCGAGATCTTTATTCAGAACCACGAATGAACGTTACATCTCCTTATGTACAACTTGAGAAAGTGCTGGAACTTTCCAGACTTGGAAAGATATAGAAATTAATAGCACATTTGAGAAAATACGGGAAACAGTAGAGACGAAATTTTAGTAAAATTCACTTTGTCCTAGTCGGGATTTGAACCCGGGTCGCTCGTGTGGAAGGCGATAATTCTACCACTGAGCCACCGTCATCCGCGGATGAAAAGTGCAAACTTCGCTACAATATCATTTAATAGGGAAATTGCATAAAAATTACTGTTTTTTGCCCATAACTTTTTTTCTAAAGAACATGTAAAACCTTAAAAAGAACGTAAGGAAGCAAAAAATGAAAAACCTGTACACAGTACATATTTTCTTGATGTTAGTACAAAATAAAAGCGACACATAACAGAAATTCGCAAAAACGGAACACTTCAAAAATAATAGCAGAAATTAACTTTTTTCATACATAAATATGATTATTGTTCATTCTAAATAGGAAACATGATTATAAAATTTCAGTTTCTTTCCTTGCAAAGAATGTATTTGCAAGAAAAAAAACTGGGCAAAACCTAGATGGGCAAAACGTTCCCAATTTTTGGAGAAAAACTGGTTACAATTGGCGTGTCACCAGTCATAATAGATTGATGCTGGTACCTAGCAAGTATTCTCCTAAATTTTTCAGTGTCTGTCGAGCTTTGACCTAGCATTCGGAGAGGATAACCTGTTTTCTGCCAATGCAAGTAAATTTTGTGTTGGACTTTTGGAAACTTATTGTGAGCTAAGAATACTTAGTAAAAAATAAACAAATATATGAACATTAGCAGAATTAAATTCTTATCGATAATTTTTCTTCATTTTATCGATAATGGTTCTTCCTTAGCCAACTTGACATAGACATAGTCATTTAGTGTTTCCAATTTCTTTTTCAAGTTATTGTTTTGGCTGATTTATCAATTGATCTTAATCAACTGTATAACATTCATTAAACACACCTTAATATGTAAAAGTAAAATATATACCTATAGGCTTTCAATAAATTTCACAAATGATATTGTTTTGTTTTTCGTTTTAAACTTTTCTGTGATACAGATTTAAAAGACAGTAAATATCTCATAGATGCATTTACAAAAAAATAATTCACACTAAAATTTTACATACTTCATAAGGTACGACCCCCTTACCCCTTTTTTAGATTAAATCATCCTTCATTTAAATTTAAATAAAATGGTGGTGACCCACTTATCCCTTACTATGGGGTAAGTGGGACACCAATCCGATTTTTCAAAAAATATAATCGATATGAATATTAAAATGATGAATTTTTGTTTATTAATAATGTCAAAGATAAAATAAGACAATAAGTTTAACTTTTTTTTGTTTCAAAACTTTTTTTATAAGCTTTCAAAAACAAACTACTCTCAAAAGGGGTCCCACTTACCCTAACCAACGCTAATTCAGTTTCTAAAGAAACTAAAGTATTTAAAAGTTAAATCCATATGGAAATATTGGTTTCTTCCCTTCCAATGAATGATGAAAACATTGTCCATACTGACATATGAAATTTGGTTCAGTGTGCCGCATGAATCGAGCCAACTATCAAGCGTGCCGCATGAATCGAGCCAACTATCAAGCGTGCCGTAAAGTAAAAAAGCTTGAGAAGCACTGATTTAAAATATAGTGATCCCTTGGATGTCCTGATAATATAAGGTTAGCATGAATAATCCAGGATCTGAAGGGGGTTGAGCATGCATGAAAAGGCTGACGCAATATTATTTCTGATTATTGTTACAGGCACGATGGTGATTATGAACCACATGTCGTCGCCCCCCTGGGTGGTCGACAACCCCGGGGGAGGGGGGAAAGCAGTGGGGGAGCCGTTTTCTAAAACACTCATAACTCGCGAACTATTTGAGATAAAACACTGAAAAAAGTGGCAATCGACGCGACGCAACAAAACAAGGGCTTCATAAAAGCTAAATATAATTATGGACCTATCTTCGTTGGTTTCTGAGTAAAATTCCATTTTTCGCAAACAAGCAAAATTTTTGAATAAAATGCGCAAAACAAACTTTTTTTGACCAAAAAAAATTCCAAATCAAAATTGTTTGATTTTTTCTTCAAATAATGTCCAAAATATCATTATTCAGTTTGTTAAAATCATTTAAGTACTGTTAACGCGTTGAAAAACAAAATGAGAGTAGCAAGCTCGAACACGATTTGCATTGTAGTTCAAGATCTGAAGGGGTATTTTGAGCATGCATGGAAGACCTGATGCAAAATTATTTCTGATTAATGTCACAGGCACTTTAGTCAATATGAAACCACATGTCTTCGCCCCCCTGGATGGTCGACAACTCCGGGGGAGGGGGGAAAGCAGTTGGGGGGGGGAGCTGTTTGCTAAAACACTCATAACTCGCGAACTATTTGAAATAAAACACTGAAAAAAGTGGCAAAAGATGCAACAGAACAAGGGCTTGAAAAACCTAAATATGTTTATGGTCTTAACTTTGTTGGTTTTTAATTAAAATTCCTTTTTTAGCAGCCATGCAAGAATTTTGAATAAAATACGAAAAGCTTTATTTTCAAAGATAAGTTCTTTTTTAAAATTATTTAACGGTTTAGGGAATCAATAAAACCTGAAATTTCATTATTCAGTTTGTTTAAAACTACTTAATTATTAACGTTAGCGTTAAAAAGCGAAATAGAAAATGCAAGCACTTGCGTAAGTTAGCACATTGAATAAAACGGCAGTATGCTAAGGAGAAAAAAATAGCCTTATTATCCTTATGACGAACAATTCATTCTTCAGTTTACAAACTTGTTCTAATTGCAAAGTATTTAATTATGGCTTTAATTTTGCTATATACTGCTTTCAATTTCAGAGGAACTAGGGAACCAGGCCCAGAGTAGTTTCAATTCAAATATAATTTTAATTTATTTCAATTAATTTGTGTTTTCAATTTGCACAAAAGAATATTGCGGGTATTGTTTTGCGGATATTGCTTTTTATAATTTACTCAACAAAGAACAATGATACAAGAAATAATATGTACTAAATAAATATAAAAAATGTGATGCTTGAGCTTTTATGAAAACGAATATAAATGTAAAATTATACACTAGAGCTCTAAAAAAACTAATTGAATAAAATTAGTAAAATAATGCGTATTAAAAAATAATTGTAGAATATCAATATGCATACATAAAGCATTAATATATCAGAAATTCTGAAAGCTCGATCATACTCTTTTTTTTGTTGACTTGTAATTGTTCTATTGAATCGTTCTCTTCCGAGTATTTTGTAGTTTATGGGTTTTTGCTTTAGTCTTAAAAGCACAGTATTTACAGCAAGATGAATTATTAATAAAACAATTACAAGATTATTTACAGTTCTTGCCTGCGCAGGGTGGAATTAGACTCTCTGGTAACACTGGCTGCATCATAAGGTGTGAGGCTTTATTGTTTTATTTTCATTCAAGTGAAACCCAAACTTGACTACATCTAAAGGCACTGCTAAGGTACAGGGGAATTGATTCAATAGTACAGTTGAGCAATACTTCTTAGCACATGTTGGAAAGAATTGCAGGAGCATGGTAAAGAGCTGATATTATATTTATTTCTGATGGAAATGACAAGAAATTATTGTAATGTACTTTCCGGAACTTCTAATTTTCAAGTTATGAAAACGACAGTGAGATGAACCGATCGTGTTTAAGGTCCACTCGTGTAGTTTAACTATTGGAGAGAAAATTTTAATATTTTTTTTATTTGGAGACCTGCAAAATCTTTGCTACATTTGAAAGTAGTGTTTGGGACATTATGAACCAGAGTCATTCATTCCATCGATAACTTGAACTTTGTTCTTAAAATAGGGTGCTTCTTCTAGAGTTTTGCTGCAAGAAGTATCATTTTCAATTACATTCACGAAATCGGACCTCTAGCTTTGCTTCACTGAACCATTCTGATGAACCTAACCTAGCATTGGACTAATTGTATGGGAATGATTTTTAGATGTACTAACATCATTTTTGAGCTAACATTTCCCAGGTTAAATGTTTCTTTGGTTTTCTTTTGCAGTTTTGCAGTCGCTATTGAAGACATTGCCATTGCAGGACTTCTCTGGATAAGAGACTATTCACATTTTCTTTAACGTTCCACTGAAATTTTGATGCTACTTATGTGGCAATAGCCTCGCTCACTATGTTTCATAACTCAGGTGCAAAATCTGCGAAAAGGGTTACCCTGATAGTTTATCCTTTCCGTAATTACTTCGTACTTGCAAACTTGCATGTTTTAATTTTTTAAAAAGTGCCATCGTGACCCATACTAAGCAGCTATAATGCGTTAAAGGGTAAATAATTAAGTAATTACTTAACTGAGACATTGTTTTGATAATATTACGAAATAAAACCGCCACAACAGGAGAGCCACAAAATTTTCTTTGGTTTATGTCGAGTCTTCAAGGTACATTCCGTAAACTTTATTTATTTTTTTTTTTTGTGTGTGAATTACCTCAAATGCTGTTTGAGCTTGCTTTTATTTCACTTTTCAACGCTTTGATAATAATTAAGTAATTTTAAACAAACTGAATAATGAAATTCAGGTTTTATTGATTCCCTAAACGGTTAAAAAATTTTAAAAAAGAACTTATCTTTGAAAAAAAAGCTTTTCGTATTTTATTCAAAATTTTTGCATGTCTGCTAAAAAAGGAATTTTAATTAAAAACCAACAAAGATAAGACCATAAACATATTTAGATTTTTCAAGCCCTTGTTCTGTTGCATCTTTTGCCACTTTTTTCAGTGTTTTATTTCAAATAGTTCGCGAGTTATGAGTGTTTTAGCAAACAGCTCCCCCCACTGCTTTCCCCCCTCCCCCGGAGTTGTCGACCACCCAGGGGGGCGAAGACATGTGGTTTCATATTCACTATAGTGCCTGTGACATTAATCAGAAATAATTTTGCGTCAGGTCTTCCATGCATGCTCAAAATACCCCTTCAGATCTTGAACTACAAATACAAATCGTGTTCGAGCTTGCTACTCTCATTTTGTTTTTCAACGCGTTAACAGTACTTAAATGATTTTAACAAACTGAATAATGATATTTTGGACATTTTTTGAAAAAAAAAATCAAACAATTTTGATTTGGAATTTATTTTGGTCAAAAAAAGTTTGTTTTGCGCATTTTATTCAAAAATTTTGCTTATTTGCGAAAAATGGAATTTTACTCAGAAACCAACAAAGATAGGTCCATAATTCAGGGTTCGTACGGGTCATGGAAATCCTGGAAAGTCATGGAAAAAAAATAACAGAATTTCAGACCTGGAAAAGTCATGGAAAATTAAAATTTTCATTGAAAGTCATGGAAATTTATTTCAAGTCATGGAAAAATGTCCTGGACAAAGAGAAAGGAACAGTAACTAAAGGAGCATTAGAAATCTTGAGTGATTTAACAGTATAGCACAAAAAAGCTATTAAAAGTGGAAAATTGAACGATCCAAAAACCAAATCTGAATTTTGAAATCTCATTGCATCCACTTCTGTCGCAGCCGCTTGCCATCTTTTGCGATGTGATTTTACTGCCTGGACATCATTTATTTTGAATTTTCTGTTATTTTCAACACTTCTTATGTTTCATATTCTGTAGTAGCAAAATTTCACGTTCTTAGTTTTGCCACGCCCACTCAAAAAAAGCAATTCAGTTGCATGCGAGTTCGATTCCATCACTTGTAAGAACTTTATTATTAAATTTTTCAGAGTTAATCTCTTAATTTGTTGAATGTTTTAGAAAATATAGATATTAAGTGAGGCGACAGAATACAGAAAAAGAGGAATTCCAATGCTCTAAAACAGTAGTGCCCAACATACGGCATGCAAAACTAATCCATGCGACCCACTGCTACGTTCAATGTCGGGAATTAAACGTGTTCTGAAATTTCTGTACCTATTTATTTATATGCATTTGAAAATGCAAATTTGTAAACAAAACAAATATACTTTTGAATCAGAAGATTGATTCATTACTGAATAGTTTTTTCAAAAAAGATCTGGTTTGGAAACATAAAGAACTAAACTATGTGGCTTTACTTCAAAGAACCAAAATACTGTCAAGTTATGTGGATGATTAAAGGCACTGTTGACACTAAAAGGTAACTTTTGAAGCAAATTTATTGAAACTTAATGATGACTCATTCAACCTTTGTCCCATTCAATATCATTTTGCTTGTTTTTTTTTTAAAATCATACATTTAAGCATCATCATATTTGCTTCATTGCATTTTTACTTTACTTAAATTTATATGATAAAGACAAAGAAGAATAGTTTAGTTTTTTAAGTGTGCACTTATATTTTTCCCACAACGAGTAAGTGCTTCAATGAGGCTGTGGGACGTTTTGCTAATGCTCATTTCCAAATATTACCAAGTTTGAGATTAAATAGTGCTATTCTCTTCATGTAACGAGGTCATGAAAATTTTCATTGAAGTCATGAAAAAGTTTTGGAAAAGTCATGGAATTTTTTCATCCAAATAGAGTATGAACCCTGATAATTATATTTAGCTTTTATGAAGCCCTTGTTTTGTTGCGTCGATTGCCACTTTTTTCAGTGTTTTATCTCAAATAGTTCGCGAATTATGAGTGTTTTAGAAAACGGCTCCCCCAATGCTTTCTCCCTTCCCCCGGGGTTGTCGACCACCCCAGGGGGGCGACGACATGTGGTTTCATAATCACCATCGTGCCTGTAACAATAATCAGAAATAATATTGCGTCAGCCTTTCCATGCATGCTCAACCCCCTTCAGATCCCGGTCTAGAAAGAAAATCCTGGTTTTAAAAATTTATATTTCATAAACTACTACACTTACCACTATAAATGATACATAAAAACAAAGATAAACTGTCCAAGTTTTTTTGAACGTAAGTAACTACTTAAAAGTGCGCATTCTGCACTAGCGCAGCCAGAAATTCCTTCCGGAAGGGTTTTTTGGTCACAACTTTCCTTATATGGCTTAACTACTCTATTAGGATTGGAAACAATCTTAAACGAGACCTTGACGGAGGGGGGGGGGGGGTTCCCCCAAACCTCCCATTTTGCTGCGCCACTGACGACTGACATTCCGCAACGCTAGATTGCCCATACTGGACTGTCAGACTGTTTATACATTGTTATTGCATAAACATTGCTAGAATTGAAAGATCGTATGTGTGTAGCATAAAAAAAATTTGACATTCAAACACTCTAATATCAGCCATGAATAGCTATAATAAAATCATGTAAATTAATTTCTTCATAAGTATTGCTTTCTACATTGGGGACTTATTTTCGAGAAATTACCCGGGGAAGAGCACTGGATTTGTGGTCCAATATTGTGCTTATGACCTCGTCCAATTTGTGTGCTCATAAATGGCACCTTCACGGCTTTGCCCGTAGTAGAAAATTAAAAAGTCTTTTGATTCGCCTGTATATTTACAAATGATGTACACTGGTGGACAAAATTAAGAGATGGAAGGCATTTTCACACATTTTTCGGAAAATATCACATAAAACCTGGACAGTTGGTTGCCATATAATAGCGCTATGGCGCTGGTGTCGCTGAGATGAATTAATGTATTCTTGTGGGCGTTGCTAAGGCAGCAAGATGTATTAAAGCAGCCAGCTTCTCAGCTCATTCCACTCTACAACATAGTAACGATTTGTATTGTGTTTCTTGAATAATCTTGTTGATTTTTGGGTGAAATGAATGAGCATCATCGTTTAGGCGAAGGTATGAGGTGGAAAATTGCGGGTAGACTTGAGACAGGACAGTTCCAATCTCAGGCTGCTAGGGAATTGGGTGTAACTCCAAGTGTTGTTTCGAATTTGTGGAGTCAGTTTAAAAACTGTGGGACAGTGTCTAGAAGACCCGGACAATTTTGTCCAAGAGCAACAATGCCCAATAAAGACAGTATTTGTTACTTACAGCCAAGCACCAGAAGATGTCTACAGCGACTTGACTGTCTAGAGACCTCGCTGCCACAGGAACATTAGTTTCAAGGAAGACAGTTGCCAGGAGGCTCGATAAAAGAGGGTTGTATGCCAGGAAACCCGCCATTTGCATCCGACTACTTCCCTCCTACAAAAGAGAGCGTGTACAATGGTGCAGACATCACCAACAATGGTCACACCTCCAATGGGCTATCGTTCTTTTTACAGATGAGTCCAGATTCTGTCTACAACCTGATTTTTGGCGAATATTCATATGGAGGGAACCTGAGATCTGATACCATCTCAGTAACACCATGGAAAGGGACCATTATGCTATTGGAGGATTGATGATTTGGGCAGAGATCATGCAAGATACCTGCACACCATGCCCGGGAGTAAAGGCTGGAGATTCTAAAACCCTATGTGTGTCTTTTCAGGGGTGCTGTTAACCCTGAATTTGTTTTTATGAACGACAATGCCGACCACAGGGCTGTCCGTGGTTGAGGAGTATCAGGAAAGGAAGATATTCATCGAATGGATTGGCCAGCCAAATCGACTGACCTTAATCCTAATGAACATGCTTGGGATGCTCTTGGGAGGGCTATTGCGGTACTCCAGCCCCCACCCGGAACCATTCCGGAGTTAAAAACTCTCTGGTGGATGGGTGAGTAGGTCTTCCACAAGCATCCCTTAAATCTTTTATTAACAGCATGCATTCTCGTTGTGCATGCTGTCTATCTGTCAGAGATGACCGCACACCCTACTAGAGGCGGTCACACACCATACAAGACTAACTTTCATTGCCATCTTTCGCCCTGAAGTTCAGTCCACATTGAACTTATGGCAATAATCTTGCCGAAGAATGGCATTTTTATTTTCACTTTGGGCATCGGTCGCACTATAAGTTATATCCATACCAAATATAATTTATTTTTATCCAGTATTTCTTGAGATATTTGGTAAAATGCCTTCCATCTCCTAATTATGTCCACCAGTGTATGATGAATTTCTCGGCAAATGGCTTGCCCATGTTACGGTTCCACTTTATGATAACTTAGTAATTTAGTCGTCCATCTTATGATAATTTTGCTTGGGAAAATGTTCTTAAAATTGAAATAGAAAAGGAACAAAATCGAATTTTCAAAAAATCGCTTTGAGGTGCACACCCCCATGCTACAAACTATTTCTGTGCCAAATTTTATGAAAATCGGTCGTACGGTCTAGGCGTTATGCGCGTCAGAGATCCTGACAGAGAGAGATCCAGACAGAGAGACTTTCAGCTTTATTATTAGTAAAGATGATCCTCTCCAAAACCAAAGTGGATCTGCCCTTGTTTGAAGGTAATATGCTGCTTTATTCAAAAGGCATTAATATTTTTTTTTCATATAGAATATATATACCTTTTCTTCAGCACAATCTCAGATTTGAAGTTCAAAGCTATTATCTTAGAACAATTCATATTTTTATTAATCGAATATAAGGATGCATCTCTTGGGAGTATCTGTGTGTGTTCTTCCTCTTCCAGTGCTCTATTCGGACAAAAAGGTTATAGAAATATTTTCCTGATTAGATCCATTTTATTTTTAATCGAAAACGTATTTGTATTTAAATATCCACTCGCCGTTTATTTGAGGAGCAATTGGAAATGGCATGCTTCAGTAGTTTCAATGAACTTTCTGGTTGCCGCTAGACCTAGCGTCTCGTGTGAAATGAATTTTGCGCTTCCTCCAGACTTTTATGGATTTTCTTTTTATGCACTTGGGCTGCTCGGAATTCCTTACTCGGGATTAGGGAATGTTACAATAGGAAAATGCTTGAAATCCTACCATGTGTTGAATATAAAATGACTTTTTCAGGTTCACGGACTACGCTCCTTTCTTGTTTACGCGTTCGAGGAAATGCCAGAAATAACTCGGAAAGACAACGGTTTTGTTTTTCTTTTGCGAATGACTCACAATTGTCCGAAACGGATGACTTCCGCCCCCTCCCTTTTTAGTGTAATGAACACTAGAGTAATGTGTTGCTGTGTTCATATCTAGAATTGCGCGGAAATGTAACAGCGAAATCGGCTATTCTCGTAATAATAGTTATTGTCATCAATGTCCCGGTCTGTGAAAGATGATTTATTCTATCGGTGTGTGAGTTGGTTTAAATTCGTGTTAAAAGCAGGACGTCGGAGTCGGACTGGTTTGGGGGTAAAGGAGTCGGAGTCGTTCGAAAACATGCCGTTTCCGGGTTTTTTTTTTTTTTTTTTCTTTAATTTTCACTGACTCTCCTTGCATTTTTTAAAAAAATAACTACCAATTGATTTGATTACATGTATTAAAGCCTACTAATAAGAAAATAACTGTCAGTGTGACAACCAGCTGGCTTGATTGTTAATCGAACTTTCTGTAACAGCTACTTACGCCGTCTACTATAGTTTGCTTATTTTCTAACTTTATTTAACTGATAGCAACTGTTAGCAAACAGTTTTGTTGCCTAACATTTTTTAATCACTTTCTAATAAATATATGTTTTACCTCGATCTCAGTTATAAAATAGTAAAAGGAATATGCTTGTAGCTTGAGCAAGTCGGGAAACTTTGAAGGTGCTTGGTAAATTCAAATAAGTGTTGGTACGAAAGCGCGAATCCAAAAAATCCGATAAAATATAAATGTTTTTTTTCTTTAACCTAAAGACTTTGTCTAAGAAAGCTTGGTTATTACTGAAAAGTACAAAATAAAATTAGTACATGGTTTATTTGTTACAACATTCAATAATAGTAGTTAATCCTAAAATCTTCATATTAAGGTTAATTCTGAAGGCACCAATAAAATTAAAAATTAAGCCAACAAATGTAGGTATAGTAAACGCTATTCGTACTTAGCTGTATACCGCCGCATTTTGTGTAAAATTTGCTCCAGACGTACATGTGTCCGACCGCTCTCCGCAATATAGTGCAATAATTTTGTTGAAATTTTTAAGATGAAATTTAAGATTTATTATTGAACTTTTTTTTAGAACTGAAGTATTTAAATTTTAATAAACTCTGAAATTAAGTTGAGGTGTCATATACCAGATGGGTGTCCCCCACGAGGGGGGACCACCCCCTTAAAAAAAGTTTTTTGACCTTGCAAAAAAAAATTTTTTTTTTGCTCAAAACTCTTTCTCTCGCTTTTCTCTGTGTTTTCAAAAATTGAAAGCACAAGATTTGATCAACATCTATTTGTTAAACATTAAAAGGGAGCATATTAATCCTTTTCATTTTTTTTTAAATGGAGTTTTTAAGTAATCTCACTTTAGAAATCGCAACTATTGGATAATTTGATATTCAAATTGAATTTCTAACGTCTCAGGTTTGCAATAAAATACAACGCGAAAATGTCACAAAAGGAATAAATATTTCAATCTCTTTGCGGGGTGTTTTCCCCCTTCCCATGTGGAGGGCATAATTTGAAAAAAGAAAAAAGAAATTAAAAAAAGCCGGTGTTGGAGTCGGACGTTTCAAAATCCTGGAGTCGGAGTCATCCATTTTTCTTCCGACTCCGCAGCCCTGGTTAAAAGTCCATCTGGCTCTCTTAATACATATACAAAACTCATCTTTATGTTTAATCGGAAACCGTTTAAATTTGAAGATTAATTCCTACAATATTTTTTCACATTTCTTGTAAAATACAGGTGAATAGTTTGAAATAATAAATAATATTATAATTTTTTAAAGGGGAAAATTATGTTTTCATCAAAAAGAACATAGAGAAGAAATCTATATCGTAAAAAATGATAAGTTAAAAAAAATGAAAGCGGAAAAAAACCTTCTGTGTGCTTTTTTAGAAATGAAACTGAAAAGTATATTAAAACCTCACAAAATACTAATGATAATACGCATAAAAGCTATTTGATTACTCATCTACGTCCAGTTATGTTTTATTATGAAAAAAAATGTTTTTTTTTTCGTTAAACTACACAAGACAATATGCAGAACTGAATTGGATGGAAATTAAATACTTGTCACATTTTACCTAGCAACACACTTACGATTAAGAACTATAAGAAGAAAAGTTATATTTTTATCAGCTTTCTTTAAATGTCTTTTGATTAAAATAAATTGTTATTGGTACCGTGCTGAGTTTCACTCCTGATGATAAAAACAGAATAGGTTTTGACGTTTACAAGTTCAATTAGTCATCTTAAGTTATCTGAAATAAACCATCCCAAATGATTGGTCAAGAATAGTTATCTTCGTGATATTTATATCCTTAGGGTTTTTTTTTTTTTTTTTTTGGCTTGAATTAGTATTGTGAACGAATCGTAAGGCATTAACTCCATCTCGACCATTGTAGGGGGAAAAAACAATGGAGTAATATTTGTTAGTGATTCGAAGAATGACTTCTATTGTTTAATTTTTTAATTGCGAACTGTGAAAAATTGTTTCTGAGCGCATATCATAAGACGGGTTGTTTGTTCTATGCTTTGAAACAGTGTTACAATTCGATGATCTCGAAAAAGGGTAGGTATTCACCTTTTGAATGTTGGTAAAAGGCATTTAGATAGAGAAGGAATAGAAGTAGAATGTTGTTACAAAATAGAACGTGAAGGGCTTTTTCTCGTTTTTACTTTGAAATTCAAGCGCCCCACTAAATCGGTAATGATCATTTTTCGATTTATTCGTTGTTGTCTCTTATAGAAATTTTACTTCTTCAAGTGGAAATTTTGCTTTTCAAAATTTCAATTTTCCCATTGATGGATTCGAGTTCGATTGAAATACAAAGCTGAATTTGCTCAGTTTTTAGCGTATTTTTTCAAACTAAACATTAAAAGTATTTTTTATTAAGTAAAAAAGTAATTACAGAAAAATACTGGGATTTTATTATTTTATATGCATATATATACAAAAAATAGTTACCACTACAAACAAATTAATACTACTAACAAATATACAAAAAAAAAAAATAACTGCTGAAAAATACTGGGATTTTATTATTTTATGCATATAATAAACGAAAAATAATTAAATAAATAAAAGCACCTTTTCTACTACAAAACTCTATTAGAGTCCTTTTATCAGAACACCTGTCCCTTTTTACCCGAGTGCGCGTGTGCGACGCAAAAAAGGGTAATGTGTTTTTGAGTATGTATGTTTGTTCCTATGTAGCGTTGTAGAGGTTGAACGCATTGACCAATTTTGATGATTCTTACATCAATCGATTTGGCCTAACCTTGGGAGTGTCACGAAACACATGACAGTAATCAAAATTCACCATATCAACAACCAGTCGCCATATTGTCGCTCGGGATCGTGTCGCACGTTACCTGCGTGCGACAAATGCAAGTAGCGTTTTTACTGCCTGAATTTTTTGTTTACTAAGTCTACTAGATACTTTGAGTTTCATCTCTAACATATTGCTATAGCTAGATAATGTAGACGCACGCCGTGCGCGGATACATCCACTGACGTACGGATACATCGCCGCAGAGTTGCACGCAGTCCGATAATCGTAAAAGTTCATACTCTTTACTTCTAATTCATTTTAAATTGATATTGATATTATTTATTTAGATTGTAAAAATTATTACCAGATAGTATATACACGTGCCCGTTCGGTGGATGTATTCGCTGCTGTGCGGATACATCCGCTGCGGGCACGAGCATCTCGCGATAATCGTTCAAATTCTTACTTCTAATTTGTTTTAAACTGATATTACTTAATTAATTTGTAAAAGTTATAAACGGATAGTATATACGTTAACGCGTAAGATGGATTCAATCGCTGCGGGCATGCGCATGTTGCGATAATCGGTCATAATCGCGAGTAATGTTCTAGTATCCCATCTGTCTTTTTTCCTTCTGTTAAAAAATTACTAAAATGTTAATCCTCACTTTTTTTTTCTCCTATTCATCAAGTGGTGATAACTGAGCAATTCTTTTCATGTGTCTTAATATTTCTTTTTTTTCCCTCTTTTTTTTTTTTTGGCACTCATATCAAATCACAAAATCACCTGTGGCTTTAAAGCTTATCTTATGAGACCAGCAAGTTCGCACTTGCCGTATTTTTGGTTGCACCGCACCTGACGTAAGCGCCGCGCTTTAAGTTTTACAAAGAGTGAAAAAAAAGTTGGTTCTGTTAGTTTTTTTTTTTTTTTTTTTTTTTTTTTTTTTTTTTTTTTGTTGAAGGTATCTGGAACGCAATTTAAACAGATTAAATATTTCAAAAAAAAAAAAAAAAAAATAATAATAATAATAATAATTTACTAATAGTTAATTACCTTGAATCCGACAACCACGAACTTTGCCGAATTTCGGATCACTGCCGAAAATTTTGACATTGCGCATGAAGAAAAATTTGAACGATCGCCTTTATGAAAGTTAAAAAAAGTTATGAACTTACTTTGAAATAATTACAGGATAAACTCGCTTAAATTTCAGCACTTTAGTCCAAACAATGATGCTTGAAACAAGAGATTCGGACTTGACTGCGAAATAAAAATTCCGCAATTTTTCCCGGTCTATACTCGAAAATTTCGACATTTTTCCGGTTTTAGCTCAATTCTTTTAACTAAAAATTGAAGCAATAAAACACATTCTCGCATCATTAAATATCATCCTCCTGTTAAATAAAGACTTAAATTACAGTAGAAGCTAAACTGCGAAAAAGGCGGGACACGCCGATTGTGAATTCTTCCATTTTTTTTCATACTTAATCGCTTGGGGAAAAAAGCATGTTTAATAATGCTACCAGAAATTCAAAAAGAAAATTTTGTTATTTTTTATTCAAAACACATTTTGAATACAATTCCGATCATTTCGAAGAAAGATCCAAACATTTTAGCTTTATAACATTGGTTTTGCCAACGGACTTTTACAAAATGTATTCATTTCTTGTGAATAGAAATGTTTTTTTTTTTTTTTTTGAAATCCGAGCCCCCTCCCCTTTCCGTTTTTTTACGTCCTAGACAATTATTAGCTTGCAGATACTTTTGAGTTGCGTGCGCATATACTTTATATTGTTATCTGACTCTGCATATTGCATTTGTTTTTGTCGTGATTCAGGGGACTGAGTTTCGCGACGGTACTCTTGACGGGTTGTTTTAGTTTTGCAAGAAAGATTTGACTGATGACGTTTCCGAGCTCACGTCTCAAGTTATACAGGCTATGTTTTTTTTTTTTTGCTATGGTGGACTTAAGTTCGCCCATTTTTGCTAAAGTTCAAGCACATGTAGCTTTAAGCCGAGTTAATTCCCTAGAGGGACTAATAAGTAGTTTAGATTACCACAAGTTACTTAATAATCCTCACGATATAAACTCTCTCAATCAAATGACAAGATTGAAAAATTTATCGTCTTATAATCATGATAACTAAGTCAATGAAAATTAACTAAAAAGTGTAAAATAAAAAATAATTATTAAATAAGAACAAAAAGCCCGACTGCGTATAAAAACTCCCCCCCTCCCCCAAAGGAAGAAAAGAAATATTCGCCCAGTAGTTTAGAATGTTTTAAATTACACTATTGAATAACTACACGATTGAAATAGCTTTATAATCGATATACACATGAGAAAAATCATAAATTAAAAAGCAGAATGGAAGGATCAACAGTGGGGGCCCATTCCTCTTTGACCAATCAAGGAACCCCGTAAAATTTGAGTAGTTCTCGACTGTTGATCCTTCTATTCTGCTTCTGATTTATGATTTGTCTTATGTGTGTATCGATTATAAAGCTGTTTCAATGGTGTAGTTATTCAGTAGTATTTAATAACATTCTAAACTACTGGGCTTATATTTCTTTTCAGTTTTTTGTTTTTACGCAGTTGGGGGGAGTAACCTATGCTTGAAAATATAGGAAATAGCTGATGTTGAGCTATGCAGTAAACCCTCGTTTTCCCAACCCTATTTAACCGGACTTCACTTAATCCGGACAGCCATTTAAATGTACATACCTCTGAAAAAAAAAGGCGAGCTACCCGCAATAATATATTTTTGTGCGCCATATTTTGTATTTTCACAATGTATTTTTGCAATTTTCTCTTATTTAGTTTTATATTTCATTCTCTTGAATTTATTTATTATTTTTTTACTATGTTCAGTAGTTTGTTTATATACCTTGGTTCAATTAGGTAATTTTGTTCAATCCCCGTATTTCCATTAATTTGAACTACCTGGATTACGGCAAACACTACAGCATCATACGTAAATAAAAAATATGTAAAATTAAAACATTAAAAAGTTATTTGAAACACTACGTTACATTAGAAAACTAGTTTATTGAATATTGTACTACTATGTACACTGTTAAAACCAGAAGTGCCACAGGGGTAAAGAATTTCACCCTAGGGTGAAAAAACGGTGACTCAGGGTGAAATAGAGGCTAGGAAGTGTCGTTAAGGTGCTTTTGGTTCCTCAGTGGGTGAACAACGTTAACTCAAGTGATAAAAGATCATTCAATAAGAGAGCGACTCGTTGCGCATGCGCCCTGACAACAACTCCAACGACAACTTCAGTTTGAATGGCGAACGAAGGAAGTTGCAACGAAATTTACTTTCACATTGAATGAAGTACAAAACTGAAAATTTCGTGGATTAATCTTCGAAACCTCGCGTAAGTAAAGGCATTTGATCATATTGTAGCTCTTAGAGCTTTCGAACATATTTAAAGTGTTTAAAGTATGTTGACAACTGCTTATTGTTCCGTTTACCTTATGAAATATTTAATATCTTGCTATTTATATCCTGCAAAACTGTTACCTAAAACTATCTATCATTACTATCTTGAACAACAACAACATTAAAAATAAAAACTTTAAATCAGCTGATAATTGAATAGCTAATTCCGGAATAAAAATGCATCGACGCGACGTGAGCAGCCTATATACCAATGTATATTTCTTCTCAATGAAATAACTACGTAGTAAAAACGAACAGAGCAGCAAAGGCGGAGGAAAAAAAAACCGCGTAAAAAAGCAATCTCTCTCACTGTGACTCATGAGTTTCACATCGTGCTTTGGTTAACGTATCTTTTTTAGGCATTACTAGCTGACCCGGCGAACTTTGTTCCGCCTTAATGGCAATAAATAAGCAGATTGTGTTTTTTTTTTTTTTTTGGAAAAAATACAAAAATAAATTAAATAACTACATTAATCATTCATTATTATTTCTGTATTTTAGTACATAGGTTGCTCTTCACTTAAGTACCTTGTGATACACGACATTTTTTGTTTTATTATCAGGCGCAAAAACAAACAACGCAGATGGTCTTCCGACCCGTGAACATGCCACGTATAATTGACCATGTGAAAAACATGAATGTTCTAGATTTAAACCACAAACTTTTAAGGATTGGCCTTGTGATTTGTTGATGGTCATGGCAAATGCAAGACGTATCGGAAATTGAAGTCTTTTAAATTCAAACGGCATATCGGTTGGGATCATCGGGATCCTCGGAATGAGAACTTCCTCACCTTTGAATTTTCCTATCATTATCGTAGCGTAAATTACATTGTTCATCAATTTACTAACCACCAAACGCGTACCGTTGCACAGTTTTGGTTGGTTTATGTTTCGAAGCATGATTACTACGGAGCCAACCTTTAGGCGTAAATTGTGCGGTGGTAAGCCAGGCACGTCCAAAGAGTTTAAAAATTCAATTGGATAGTTGGTGGCTTCATCTTCATTTGTGACGCAGTCAATAGATTTGAATGAATGCATTGTTCCAATGATCTTATTTTGAATTATGTAGTTCAGGTCATCTACATCTTTATTCTTAGCCGCTAAAATTGCTCGCTCACTCAACCATTCATTATTTTTGTAGTTAGAAATAATATTTGGAAATACATTGTTGATAAGTTCGTCTTTTGATGAGACAAAATTACAGAAATTATTTGGAAATGATATTAATCCGCTCGATTCATCGACAGGTACTTGACCATTACCGATAGTCAGCAATTGCTCCGAGAAATCTTCAGCAGATGTATCATTAAGCAATGTAACTCTCATGTTTGTTGTCAGCTGCAGTTTCTTCACATAGCGCCATAGATTTGACGATTTGAGGCAAGCGTTTATTTCATCGGCAGCCGTAGATCTTGGAATTACTGGCAGTATTTGGCGGAAATCGCCAGACAGTAAAATCATTGCTCCTCCAAAACATCTCGAGTCATTGCGTAAATCTTTTAATGTTCGGTTAAGTGCTTCTAATGCACGTTTATGCGCCATTGTGCATTCGTCCCAGATGATGATTTTCGATGCCGCTAAAACTTTGGCCATTGCTGAGTGTTTTGCAATATTACACGTTGGTTCTTCAATAGTTTGAAGATTTAACGGTAATTTGAATGCTGAATGAGCCGTACGGCATCCTTCTAACAATGTGGCTGCTATTCCAGAAGAAGCAACTGCAACCGCTATGTTGGATCTCGCCCGAACAGTTGCTAAAACTAATGACATAAGGAATGTCTTGCCAGTTCCACCAGGGGCATCTAGGAAATATAAACCACCATTTTCATCAGCGATTGCCTTCATTAAAGTATCATAAACTTCCTTTTGTTGGTAATTCAACAGGTGTACATTCCTTTGAACTACTAAATCTAATTCCTGGTGATCATATTTACGTTCCCGTTCCAATTCTCGATTAAATGCGTCATTCATTTCACGATTTGGCGCTGGCATTCCTAACCTGATTAATAAATTACCGCACATGAGGTAACACATATCTTCGATCAAGAGTAAAGCACGATTATGTATCTCCTCATTCATCTCAATATCGTGATTTCTGGAACTGACACGACTTTGATGTAAAATATCTTCTGACATACTATCCTTGTATTTGTGCCACAGGTTACATGGGTTTGATGGAAAACATGTCGAAATTATGATAGCGAATAATGTGCGTATCTGACTTGAAGATGCAGAGATAATGGCTTCAGCGATTGTCGTATCCCAATGGGTATCGTTTTCTAATAAGTTCAATTCTTCACATGCAGCACGATATGTTGGGAATATTACACCATTAACAGTTCGTAGTGTCTCAAATGAAGTTGGCCCACGCACATTTACCAGCAACAACCGCAAATAGAAACATTCATCATTCTTTGGATGAACTGTATATATACGACCAAGAGCATCAGTAGAACGCACATCTGGATACCCAGGAACCGCATCACCTTGCTTCCGTCTTTGAAAATTCTTGGATGAAGCATTCCAAGTATAATAACGTGGCATCTCCGAGTAAAGCAAAGTTCGTGCAAACTGATCGCTTTGGCAGATTGCAAAAAAACTGGTCAATGTAGTTGCTGGAGGTGTTTCAGCACGTTGCGTAGCATTCGAAGCCGTGAAATATACTCGTTGACCATTTTCCAGATGCACCGCCAAATGTATAACAGTAGGATGACGTTCGTGAATTGGAAATGCGAATATACGCCAAATCGCTTCATTACAGTTCACATAACGACCAACTTGATAGCGTGAAATTTCATCGTTGGTATTTGAGGATTGCAATCCAAAAACCGCCATATCACTGCCTTTCGTGATATATTTGCAAATATATTTTATTGACTTAACTGAATTGCAGTATTCAACGTTGCAATGTGTCTTGAACGTTTTAGAAATAAGTGGCGAATATGGAACAATCCAACTGTTGTCGACAACGAAATCCCTTCTTTTCACTTTCGTTGTGACAGTTCGACCGTTGTCATCTGGTGATCGACGCCGATACAGCGGATACCCATCGTTGCCAGTGACAGTCTCCGCCGTTAATTTCCGTGGATATCGTTTAGAGCACTTTCCATCGACCATGCAAGGTGATTGGGGATTGATGGCACCACACGGTCCATGAATCATATTAGTAGTAACAACATCATGTAGGTCTGGATCGACTTCATGATCAGGAATCCCGGCACATATGATATCATCTATTTGGTCAGGCTGAATTCTTTCCACTAACCAAATAAGAATGTGTGCGTGCGGCAGGCCTCGCTTTTGCCATTCGATTGAATACATCCAGCATCGAGTATCTCCAAAGACGCGTTGTTTAACAATAAAGTTCATAAGGGACCGAATTTTTTGCCTGAATATACGTGCTGTGATGTCGTGTCTATCATTTGATGTTTGTCCGGGAAGCAGCAATTGAGTAATTTCTATCCATTTTGGATTACAGGTAAAAGTAATAAAGAGATCTGGCCGGCCGTAATGACGAACATATGTCATTGCATCTTGTGCATATTCATGCATATGACGTGGGCTACCAATGTACGTCGCCGGCAGAATAGTTAATCGACCAATATTAGCTGCATTTCCTTCAGTACTAACTGCATCACGTAAATGGACGTACTCCTCAGAACGCAGTTTGGCTTGGTTCAACCTAATAAATGTTAAACGTTCCGTTTCTATTTTTACATACATGTCAACGCAATACTGCTGAAACAATCGACGAAACCGCAGCAAATAGTTGTCAGCATTTTGACGAATCATCAAACGATATGCATAATAATTCATTGAGCTAACTTTCTTTGTAGTTTCTTCACCTGAAATTCAAAATTTGATAATTAACCATTTCAAAGACAAATAATACAGACATTAACCATTATTAAGATACTGATACTTTACCATTCAATGGATTTATCATTTTAATATTAAAATAATATCCATCTTCTCCTTGCCAAAACATCAGTGGGTATTGCAATGCGTCATATGATCGATGAGTTTCAGATATTTGTTGCAGTTGCCCAGTATCGCGACGTGTAAGCACAATATCGCGTTTTTCCAATTGTTCACCAACAATCAGGATGGCAACTTCGTCTACTGTTGGAGCATTAAATGTGCGTTCGTGTGTTCCAGATGGTCGTTTATCTGCTTTGATGACAACTTTATAGTCATCATTTGGCATTTGCTCTAAAGCACTCTTAAACAACCTGACCAACGCATGATGTTCATGAAGCAGACACTGCAAGTCTTGAATAATTGCTCGCTTCATTCCTGCATTGATCCCTAGGCGTCGATCAAGTTGTTCTTCCATGTTGCCCATGAAATATATTTGTAAAAATTTATTCTGTGTATCTTCGAAAGGTAGTAATGATCCAATTCGATGGTGAATCTGTCCTTGTATCTACAAAATAAAAACCAGACAGTATTAACTGGGTTATAAACACTTTTTCTGTGGGAGAGTAGAGTTCAGTATTAGCAAATATAATACATACCAATAGATAAAGTAAGTTATTCTTTAACTACATTCTATGTAAGTACAAAAATAAATACCTTAAATGTCGGATTAAATCCTCCTTCTTCGAGAATGTCTGCCCCAAATGACGTCATTTGGAAACAACTATTGTATTTTCGAGTATTTGCAAGAAAGTGGCGTGATTCTTGTGTTTCGCCACAAAGCAATGAATACAATGGCTCATGTGGCGGAGTCAACACTGGCAATTTCACTTTACCATTAAGGCAGCATAATCCAGGCGTTTCTCCGGAAAACTTTAATGCACCACAATACTCGCAAACAACGTCCATTTGCCCAATGCAAACGCTAGGATGCAAGCTGTAATCATTGCTGCAATCGTATCGAAACGCTGCTCGATTCAAATCAGCTAAATATCTTGTTCTGCGTCGCAAATTATCTATTTGTTGCCTTCTGTTGTTCGCTCGACGATTCTGCATTGCCAACCGAGCTGTTTCACGGGCTGCTTCACTTTGCTCTCGTGATTGAGAAGCACGAAGTCGAGCCATACTATCGCGGCGCTGTTCACGTGCAATTTCTTGTTCTTCTTCAGTCCTTTCATTTGCAGTATTTTGTATTCTTCTTGCATTACGGCTTTGTCGGGAAAGATTCGATCGTCTTGGTCGCGGCATTATTAATTAAACTTCACTTCACTTCAATCCACTTGTTAATTATTTATTTAATAGAAATAGTTTTAATATTGATTTCTTACAAATATCAAATTGTCATCCATACGTCAATCTACAAAATAAAAACCGGACAGTATTAACTGGGTTATAAACACTTTTTCTGTGGGAGAGTAGAGTTCAGTATTAGCAAATATAATACATACCAATAGATAAAGTAAGTTATTCTTTAACTACATTCTATGTAAGTACAAAAATAAATACCTTAAATGTCGGATTAAATCCTCCTTCTTCGATAATGTCTGCCCCAAAGCAATGAATACAATGGCTCATGTGGCGGAGTCAACACTGGCAATTTCACTTTACCATTAAGGCAGCATAATCCAGGCGTTTCTCCGGAAAACTTTAATGCACCACAATACTCGCAAACAACGTCCATTTGCCCAATGCAAACGCTAGGATGCAAGCTGTAATCATTGCTGCAATCGTATCGAAACGCTGCTCGATTCAAATCAGCTAAATATCTTGTTCTGCGTCGCAAATTATCTATTTGTTGCCTTCTGTTGTTCGTTCGACGATTCTGCATTGCCAACCGAGCTGTTTCACGGGCTGCTTCACTTTGCTCTCGTGATTGAGAAGCACGAAGTCGAGCCATACTATCGCGGCGCTGTTCACGTGCAATTTCTTGTTCTTCTTCAGTCCTTTCATTTGCAGTATTTTGTATTCTTCTTGCATTACGGCTTTGTCGGGAAAGATTCGATCGTCTTGGTCGCGGCATTATTAATTAAACTTCACTTCACTTCAATCCACTTGTTAATTATTTATTTAATAGAAATAGTTTTAATATTGATTTCTTACAAATATCAAATTGTCATCCATACGTCAATACATAGCTGTCATTTTACGTCAATTACATAGCTGTCATTTGCGTTTTGTTATTCCAAGTCTGATTCTTTTTTGTTATACCACGTTTTATAGTGACTGACGTTTCATGTCAAGTCACACGGGAACGCTGTAGAACGGGATAAAAAGTATCCTATGTCCATCTCCTGGCTCTAAGCTACCTCCCTACCAATTTTCAGCCGAATCTGTTCTGCCGTTCTTGAGTTATAAGTGGTGTAACTAACACGACTTTCTTTTATATATATAGATTGCATGAAGCAAATGTAGTTATCTACTCGTTTTTATTTTTAATCTGACGGAAAACTTGACATTGGAAAGAAGGGCTTTTAAATTAGTATTTATCTTGTACGCATAAGGATACTCAAATATTGAATCTTATAATAAGTATTGATATGTTACGCTCGATTAAAATTTTAAGTGTTAACGAAACGCTTTTATTTTCCCATGATTCTAATCTAATGTTTCCTAATATTTCTGGTTGTTCCGGCAAATGATTGATAAATACCTTCCCTATTCATTTTCAGTACGGATCATGCAGTAAAAGTTGTCAACAACATATTAATTACTGAGCAGTCCAAGTGTGAATGCATGAAAGTTAGTGCACGAGCAGACAAATTAAAGTCATGAACACTTCTAAACTATGTTCGAAAATTGAAATGTGATCAAATGCCTTCGTATGTATAAATCAAAATAAATAAAACACAATTATATTCAAAAACTCACACAACACACTGGGGGGGGGGGGGAATCTCTATAGAAGCAATGAAGGTGGTGCCATTTTTCTCACCTAGGGTACCATCTTTCACCTACGGTGCACATTAGGTGAAGGGAGCCAGTTTTTCACCCTTGCTAAAGGTGCAATTTCGGCTCTCTTTCAGGTGTCGCTGGTGAACAAGCGTTTCACCCCTGAAAGGTGCCAAACGCAACCTGTAGTTTTAACAGTGTACTTTTCATTACGTTGATGATATTTATTACATAATACTAATGATATATTAATTTATTATATTTCATATAGTATATTACTTTTGGCTATTTTTTAGTAATAAAGAAATAATATTAATATGCTTAACACATATAAATTTTTTATCTCTAGTTTTTCTACAGTTCAAAAAATAAATATCAAAAATGTCATTTTTTTCAAAATAAATATCGGATATACAGGGTGTTCAACCTGCAAGACCTTTATTTTCGCAACTGTAGTCCTTGCAATTGCAAAAATGTTCAAAATCAGGTGCAGAGTTAACATATTGAAAGTTTGAAGTAAAATAAAAATAAGTCAAAAAATACAAGATTTAATTTTTTATACTGGCTCCATGTCCCATAACTTATATTTACGGAAATAATCTTCATTGAGAAACAATTCCAACACAAAAAGTTTGAAACTAGTACGACCATATTCACCGAGATATTTTTACTCGCCATCCAGAACGCTTTTTGGGGGAAAATATATAGCAGTTAACATGTTAAAATTATTCGTGTGCATAGAGTGTGGATTTTCTAATTGTTCGAGATTTTGTTGTCGTGTGTGTTTGCGTATCACGGCATAACATTTGTATATATTTTTGAATAGCAATGAAAAATATAAATACCTTGTTTTTCTTACTTTGACGACCTGTTATTCTTCAGAAAAGTCGGTAAGTTCCAATCTCATCTTTTGTTCGGTCCCTTAAAACTTTAAACTGGAATACCTCCCTGAGTTTTGGTAGCACAAATGCCAAGTTTTTTGTGTTAGTAATATCTTTCAATGGAGATTATTTCCCTATATATAAGTTAGGGGACTTGGGGCCCGTATGAAAAGCAAAATTTTGTATTTTTTGACTCATTTTCATTTTTGCTTCAAACTTAACTCTGCATCTGATTTTGAACATTTTTGTAATTAGAAGTATTCACCTAGGAATAACGGTTTTGCGAAAATAAAGGTCTTGCAGGTTAAAACGGTACACCATGTACATCGTGATATGTATCAGGATGTATCTCGACTGATAGATACCCGCGATCCCTGGGGTGACACTCCCCTTTACATGCCTGTACGCAATTTCATCTGTACAACTATTTATTAAATGCAGGCCTTTATGTATCAAGCGATCTTTGTTTTCTTGTTTTCTTCTTCTTTTTTTTATATATATATTTCAATAAGAATATACACAGAGAGGAAATATTCCACTTATCAGATGTTTCAGAGCCGCACACTTATCTCACTGACTCATTGTGGTTTCTGGATATGAATGCAACTGTTGACAAATACAAAGAGGTTTTTTTCATTTACTAAAGTTGAGCGAATAGCCTTATACATCTAGTTCCTTATTTTAACGTTTCCCGTTTGCCATCTTTTAGTGTCGATTCTGATAAATTGTTTTCAGTTTGCGAAGGAAAAAGCATCTTCAATACAACTTGATTTCAATCAGTTTTGCAAGCTTCAAAAGTAAGTCGGTTAGTAATTATTGATTATACTAGACGAGTGGTGGTTCTTTCAATTGTAATTTATTTAAATACCAAAAGATGCGAGTGCTGTTATCTTAATTGCACTTAATTTCAATTTCGTGTTTGACTGTAAAATATGCTTATTAACTTGTTGCCTTGAAAATATTCGAAATCATCATTAGTTCTCGTATTGTTAAAAGATCAGCATAGAAAGTTAAAATCACTATTATTTGCAAGGCTCGATGAACTGAGAACACTATGACGATTTTGTTTCAATGAATTAACGCGACATAAAAATAGATCGTGAGGAATTGACGTGGAACCGTTTTTTTCATTCTGAAAAATGTATAATACCCTTCAAGATATTGTTGAATATGATACGTTTTAAGTATATAATGTGTGTGTTACGCATAGTAACGCGATTGGTGACACAGTTGTCAATTAACTTTACAGTTTATTTATTGGTTAACAGCTGAGCTTATTTTAAATATTTATTGTACGAGTATACATCGAGAGAACCTTGTATTAGGTTTAAATCCACTGCTTACCGTAAAATAAGTAGTCAATAGCTTCTAAAACTTACCTATTGGGGTCCTTTTAGGGTTTCTTTCAGTCCCCTCTCGCACTCAAAAAGGCATTTCCAAAATGATTGATTTCAAAATACTGCTCTTATTTGTTTAAATACAGCTGTTCAAATGCATCTTTAGAATTCAAATATTTTATCACTTATCATAGAGACCATATGTATTCCTTAAATGTAATGCATCATCTTCAATACATCATCAGCAATTTAGCAAAATTGATTAAAATAATAAGAAGAATAAAAAACTATAAAATTTACAAATTTGAGCATTAATCTCACATTATTGTGTGTTTTTTTTCTTTAATTTAACTTTTTAGTAATGTCAATATCTTGAAGGATTTTTGATAATAGTTGTGTTACATCAATAACATATACATGACATTTTTAAAATTTATGAAAAAAAAAAAACATGTATTTTAAGTTATTTTCATGGCATTAGCTATTTTTAAGGTATACAAAGAAAAACCAATTTTAATATACGATATAAATCATATTTGTCGTTTATGACACCAGGAACAAAGGCAAACTGTAAGTGCAGGGGAAAAAAATGAGTAATTTTAATTTGAATTCTCTTTTACTTTTAAAAGCTGAAATAGGCAAGCAATTATCTCATGTTTTGTATAGAGCATTATCTTTTTTTAATGCTGAATATGCTTTATATTTGTTTTCTAGTTTAATACCTCGTTAAATTTTCAATCACCCATTTACTAAAAGTATATGTTCAGGTTCACTTCATGTCTAACTAAAATCTGTGAACAGCAATCTGAATTAACACAATCCATGCAGTTAATTATTAAAATTAGAATAATGTCTCTTAATGCTTTTTAAATATTAAGGTTCAGGAATGTGAAAATAAACGGTTCTGTTTTGAATTAAGTTTCAGGTCCTAAGTTTTTTCATAAACATGTAAGTTTTTGGCAAAGGAATACCATATTTATTGAACAATTATATTGTTCATAGCTACATCAGTGTATAAGCAGAGTCAGATAAAAATATAAAGTATCTGCGCACGCAACTCAAAAGTATCTGCAAGCTAATCATTGTCTATCACGTACCAAAAAAAAAAGGGAGAGGGAAAAGAGGGAGGGTGAAGTGTCTGGATTCAAAAAAAAAAAAAAAACATTTTTAATCATAAGAAATAAATACTTGCAGGTATATGCTTTGAGGTTACAAGGAACTAATTTTCTTGCCGATTATGTGAGCCTATGGATGCAAAGACCTAAGCTAAATTTCAATATTTTAAAACTAAGCTTCTTTCAGCAGTCTATATTATCTAGCTTTGATTACTACGTTTTATATTAGCAATATTAATTTTAAACAAATTAGAATTAAAGAAGGAGAACCTGAATGGTTGTCGCGAGATGCGCGTGCTCGCAACGAATGTATCCGCACAGCGGCGAATATATTCGCCTTACGCGCTTGCGTACATACTATCTGTTAATAATTTTTACAAATTAACTAAATAATATCAATTTAAATAAATTAAAGGTGAAAAGTAAGAATTTGAACGATTATTGCGAGATGCGCCTGCCCACAGCGAATGTATCCGCACAGCAGCTAATGCATGCACCTTACGCGCTTGCGTGTATACTATCTATTTATAACTTTTACAAATTAATTAAAAAATATTAGTTTAAAACAAATTAGAAATAAGCAATAAGAATTTAAACGATTATCGCGAGATGTGCGTGCACTCAGCGAATGTATACGCACAGCGAACGTGCAGGTGTACTAAAATATATACAACTTGTAATAATTTTTACAGTCTAAATAAATAACATCAATATCAGTTCAAAACGAATTAGAAGTAAAGACACTACCTTTACTTTTTATTCGTTTCAAATTGATCTATTCTTTATCTTTTATTTAAGAACTTTTACGATTATCGAACGACGTGCAACTCCGCGGCGAATGTATCCGCACGTCAGTGCATGTATCCGCGCACGGCGTGCGCGCGTGCGTCTACATTATCTAGCTCTGTGTATAAGGATCTGAAATCCTTACTTTGTTTTTTATTTCATGTCTGTAGAATAACAGTAATACTACAAGGTTCAGAAAAAAATAATTTAGTTTTAAAACATAAAAAAATACATACATAACTCGCATAGATCGGCAAAGAGGAACTTGGATAAAGCTTGGCTAATAGAAACTGAGGTTGTAAATGCAGTATATTTTCTATTTAAAACAATTCTCAAAACTGCAACATCATTTTTTACAAAACTCTTTTTATAATTTTATAAAATATTCTTCTTCTTTTTAAGAATATTACTTGATTTAAATCATGATTTTAATCACGCTGATGTAAACTATCGAAACCGGGTTTGATGCTTTTCTTCTTGTTCTATTCCATTACTAAATGGCATATAATGGAATAGTTTTCTGGTGTTAATGTTCACTAAAAAAAAAATTAACTTGTTGAGCAAACTATTTTTATACAGTTACATTAGTGAAATTCCGATTTTACGTTTCTCAAGCAACTGGGTTGAAGAAAGCGTAAATTACGGAGAAAACGTGTTACGGGAAGTACATAGCAGCAAAACTAATGATGGGACCCAATGAAAAAATATTAAATGCGAGGAAAACGTAGATTCGGGGGACTTAAAATCGAGTTTTCACTGTTGGTAGTTGCCGGGGGAAAACCATGGGAACTAAAAATACTACGAATTAACGCTGCAATTTAGCAACGTTTTACATTGTAGTTAGGTCGCTGTGTCGGGTGTCTACTTAAATCTGCATTTTGTTATCAACCCGCTCAATGTGTAATCGTTTTTATATTTGCATTAGATTACTCGGAAGTTCTGATACTTTCTTTTATCAGAAAACTTACGAAGTTGAGTTGTAAATGGGCAATTCCACGGTTAACTGACTGACATTTTTGAAGCAAAGCCGTACGCATTTTGTCACACATTTCGCACAAAATATTCATCATTTAAAAAATGTTTTCCCTTCGTTTATTGTTCTTTTTAAGCTAAATTTAAAAGTGTAGTTAAATTTTCAAAAAAACTTTGGGTCGCTTTAGAAACAATAGTTAAAAATATGGTAACTGACTGACATGCTAATTGCATTAATGGTCAATCAGTTACTAATGTTTTTAACTCTTTTTTAAAACAATCCAAAGAATATATTGAGAATTCAATTTCATCATTAAATTCAGCTTAAAAAAAGCAATACACCAGATGAAAATGTTTAGAAAATGATGCAGGGGAATGTGGGGCAAAGTGAAATAGTTATGATGACTTTGCTTTTTCAAAATGAGCAAACTGGAAATTTGTTTTGAAAATCACAGTACAGAAACAACAACAACAATGTATTGTGTAATAAAACTTGCATTGAAGTAGTATTTTTTTATTTTTGGCAAATGTTTGCCTTATATAAAAAAAAGTGGAAAATTTACTTTTATTTTTCATGGGCAAAGTGAAAAATAAAATATTTTCCTATGAAGTACGTATTTTCAAATTGGTTATAAAAAATATTTTTGATCAAATGAAGGAGTAAATAAAAAAGAATGAATGAATAACTGAAAAATAATGTAACAGTAAACTAATGAATAAATTAGTTAATATTTGAGGAAAAATAAATGAGTGGATAAAATAGTAATGAAAAAGAAAAACAGTGTTTGAATGAATAAATAAGTGAATTATTAAATGGAGGAATGTGTATAAATTAGTTAATAAATGAATACGTAAGTAATTTAATAAATAATAGAATGAATTAAAAAAGGACCATTTCACTTTGACCCATCCACTTCGTCCGCATGCATTTGACTAATTGCGCAAAATATTTAAAGTACAAATAAGTTTAATATTAACTAAATAAATATTGCTCCGAATATTAGAAGGTCTTAATATTTAAAATGTTAATAGCAAGAACTTCATCATTTAATAACAACAAAAATATTTTTTGACTTACATCAAAATATTACAATTTGAGTATCAATTTCTGAGAACTGTTTGCATTATTATGTACTTTGATCGTCAGAGGTAATTTCTTCCTGACTGAAATAGACTAACATGTGTTGCTACATATAGTTAAATGTTACCAAATAGGTGGTGCTAAAAGCAGAGTAAATATTTCACCATTTCACTTTGCTCCACATTACCCTACCTGTATTTTTCATGGAATGTGAGAAAATGCATATGGTTTTTCTTCAAAAATGCCAGTACCCGTGGCGTTGTCCAGATGATGTCAGGTGGTCGTTAGAAATTCGAGGAAAACTCTTTCGCGGATTTTGTGTCCACCTTGATTTTGAATATGAATCGTTTTATCTTGTTCGTTTGTGTGTTAAGTTGAGAAGTAAAGAATATTGGTCTGACGAAATTTATTTTTAATAACTAAAATTAAAATTAAAAAAAAAACCGACTGGGTCTTAAATGTAGAATCAAAAGGGAAAATTAAAAATTGTACTATTAAAAATCAATTACTAGTATTTTATTTGTTGACGAATAGAAATTGGCATGCAGATAAAAACTTTCCAATCATTGCGTTTAGTTTCCTTGCCGGCCAACAGTGAATTCGGTCACCAATCGCCAGAATAAAGGCTTAGCCATATTTAAAATATGTTTTTAAAAAACGTTATAATTCGAATTTTACATAACATAGAAGTTCTAAACTCATTCTATCAGACGCAGAAAAAAAACCTCTTTATTTTTGGTACTACATTTTTAAATTTTTAAATATGTTTTCAATGCAAAAATTGTGGAAACCTTTTAAAGGTTTTTAAATTAATATCTTTGTTAATTAATGTCACCCAAAGAAGCAAACTAGCTAAGAACATTCTCGATCAATTTTCCTTTCGAACAAAAAAATGTTTTTTAAAATCGGTCCATCCGTTCAGGCGCTAGAGTGCCACACACAGATACATAGACACGTCAAACTTATAACCCCTTCCTTTGTGTGTCAGGGGTTTAAAAAAAATATTCCAAATTGAAACATCGATGATTGGTCATATCATACATCGAGCCACAAACACCAGTGTTTTGAAACGTTTTATAAGCCACATTTTCTCTGTTTTAAAGTGCCTTTACTCATATTTAAAAAGTTTTATTATATTCATTATAAAACGGAAGAAAGATTCCTTAAGCATTGTATTGTTGGTCAAAATTAAGAAATAATATTAAAAAAATAAACATTTAAAACGAATTGTTGGGTGGTTCAAAATTAACCTGCCATTAAGGGGGACTTGGAGCCACGTTAGGAATGAGAAGCATAAGAAATTATTTTAGTAGAAGTAATGTAACTTCGAAGCTGAAAAATAAGCCTTTGTGCTTTGCAACATCACGTGATTTTTATCATGGGACTTAAATGAATTTATTATTCAATAAGAAAAATTTTGTTATTGTAATTTCTTATTGTTCAGCTGTTTTATGCACCGCCTGTGTATTTCGAATTTAAAAAACCTAGTGGAGTTAAAAAAAGGAAAGTTTTTATCTTTCTGTTCTGTGTCAGCATTCATTGTAGTGGCAGCAATGTTGAAAATTCTACCGACTCTGGAAAAAAAAAAAAAAAAAAACCCGTGAGATAAACAATAAACTTTAATAGCGCTAATACCCTAAAAAATACTGCATAGTTTCGCTCTTAGAAAACGACAAGGACATTATTATTTTATGATATTTATTTATTTAACTTAGGAATGTTGTTTCAAAACAACATTTGTTTTCAGTATCTTACCAATATAAACTCGTATTAGTTTGTTGAAATATTAGGTCATAACTTGTGAAAACCAATTTTATTAATTTGCTCCTCCGAACTTCATTTAGTTTTTCATTAATTGTTCTCCACTATGGTTATTAAAATATTTTTGCTATGACATTTTCTTTTGTTCTCCTGCTGACATTGGGCTGTGCCGCACGTTTTAGACGAATACCTGGTAATAATTTCCTGTAGGAACCGTCATAATCGTTATGGCCTACTTCCAACGTCATCTTTACTTGCGTCTGTTGTCATAGCAGCGGATTCGTTACAGGTTGCCAAGCAAGAATGTTTATTGCTATGTTTTGCGAGTTTTTCTTTTCATTTCTCTTTTGTTTTGTTCTGAAGTTGAAACTCCACACTGCGGCATTAAAAACGCATTTTCTAAACTTTGAAGGGAAGAAAAAAAGTGAGCTTTGAGTGAAATAGGAGAAATTTGAGGAAACTATCAAAATCGATATATTTTACTACAAAAATAAGTGGGAACTGTCAACAAGTATCTCTCTCATTTTAAAGATAACAATATGGTTTAATGTTGATTGTTTTGTGTTTAGGTGACAAGTGTTGACACGCGTTCGTTGTAAAATCGGTTTTGATATTTTTGTGAAGAAAATTTGTACACTGTGTGTGGGGGGGGGGGGGTGAATTAAAATCACCTCATCAACACGCAAGGAAAAAAAATCGCTGAAAATCATCTTTTTTTTTTTTTTTTCGGTTTGAGAATAATACACCCCATGAATGTCGTTTTTCGAGCAGTGGTTTTTGTATTGCATTCTAAATCACGACATTTTAACTGTGCAGCTGTAAAACGACGTTATACAGCGCGAAAACCGTTTAAATGGTAATCCGATTTTTATTCAGCTAATAAAAAAGAAAGAAAGAAAAAAAAACTGGAGAATGTATTTTCTTATGTAATCAATTCCGTATTGAAGAATATTTAAGGAAAGAAATTTAGTTATCTTTAAAAAATGATATTTTGTCCATTTTGTCTATTAAATTTATGTAATAAATTATGAGTTGAAATGCATAATTTGCATAATGTTGATCTTTCCCCATTCAAAGGACATTTTTTTAATCTAAATAATCACACGTATACATTTGTATATCTGCTGCAGAGTTATTTATGCGAAATGAAAAAAAAAATTAATTTGAATTTTGACATCTTGAATTCAAATTATGTTTTTCGCAATCATGAGTGTGTGTGTGTATGTAGGCGTGTGTGGGGAAATGTGTATTTGTGTGTAGGAGGGTACGTGCGTGTGTGTAGGCATGTGTGTTTGTGTCTGCGTGCAGGTATGAGTGTGTGGGTATTGTGTGTATGAGTGTCTGTGTGGGGGGATGTGTATGTGTGTGTAGGCATATGTGTCTGTGTGCAGGCATAAGTGTGGGTGGCTGTGTGTAGGTGTCTGTATGTGTGTGTGTGTGTTTGAGTGTGTGTAGGTGTGTGTATGTGTACGTGCATGTATGTATGCGTGTAAGTGTAGGATATTGACGCAACCTGGAGATGTCTTTCGCTAGAGGAACAGCATCGTGAGGCGGCCGGTCGACGGACGGTGGTGCTGCAGAGGGTGCTGGTTGGAAAATAAAATGATAGCACAATCAAAACAGTCAAATGAAAGCAATAAACAATCGTGATTGCTCGAAAAAGTCTGATCATTTAGAAACTTTTTAATAGCGACATGTTTATAAAACTTGTTACTAGAAAAAAGTTACTGTAAATTTTAACGTCAAAATAATATTTTCAAAACATTAAAAATTCTATGGTCAAAAGTTATCAAATGTTGAAGTGTTAAATCATGTGATCAACAAATTAGTATTTGCATAAAATAAGAATATAATGAAACTTCTTATTATGACATTGCTAAAAATTTACGTCTGAACTTTTTAAGCTTTCAATTTTGGTTTACTAATCTAATCGAAACGCAAACGAAATGTCTTGTAACATTCCGTTCAAATTATTGTAAATTTAAAACATATAGTATTTAAATATATATATATATATATATATATATTTTAATCCTAACAAAATGTGTATAATCGCGTAATTTATTGAAAAATATGATAATCACAGCAAATTTCTACCATTTTTACAGAAAACATTAATTTGCGATGTACTTCATTAAAAAACTTTGTTCCTATTTGTTATGTTTTTTTTTTCATTAATTTTTAGTTATCGTAACTTATTTATTTTTATATATTTATTCGATGATCAAAAATAAATCTCTTTTTCTATCACCATGCAATAGAAGCGCAATTATTTGATCAACTGCCGATTCATTTTGTTAAATTTGATCGCTTTTGTGCTAAAAAATGCTTTAAATAATGTGTATCAAAGTATAGCTCACACTTTCGCTGTAAATTTTAATTTATTAAATTACTAGTGGTACCCGCACAGCTTTGCCCGGAGTTGAAAGTTAAAAGGTCATTTAATTCGCCTATATATTTGCAAATAATGCATGACGAATTTTTCGCCGATTTGCTGTGTTCATTTGTTCGCCAATGTTACGGCTCCACGTTATGATAATTTCGTAATTTACTCTTCCACGTTGTGATAATTTGCTCGGTAAAATTTTCTTAAAATTGGAATAAAGAATGAAAAAGAAATCGAATTTTTGAAAAATTGCTTCGAGGTGCACACCCCCATGCTACAAACTAACTTTGTGCCAAATTTCATAAAAATCGGGCGAACGGTCTAGGCGCTGTGCGCGTCACAGAGATCCCAGATATCCAGACAGAGAGACTTTCAGCTTTATTATTAGTAAAGATTAAGGTACAACCATCTATTAAATAATTGATTTAAAAATATTTCTTTTTTAAATTTATCTTCTTTTTAATTCAAAACGCAATAGAGTTATTATGTAATGATATTATATTATAATTCTTTCAGATCATAGGAAAAATTTTATGCACCAACATAAGTAAATTCAAGTCCAATTTGCCTATTTCGTCAGTTTTATCCAGCTTCTTCTACTGCCACGGACCTTTTACATAAGAGTACAGCATAGCAACCCTGGTTAAAGTTACATATGTTTATTCTACCATTTTAAAGAGCATTCGTGTGATGTCTATTTTATTTATTAGTTTTTTCCCCCCTAAAAAAGATTTTTCTCACAACTGTGAAACACTTATCTGATATCCGAAGTAAACATAACTGAATCCTTTTGAATTTAAAATGATTTATAAATATTCGGTACTGTCTCTGCTTGATCCTTCTTTTAGTAATTTTTACCTTATTTATTATGTACAGAAAATTTACTTAGACTTATGGACAACAGATTATGCTATTTTGTTTGTCGAGACAAAACCTTTTTCCTTTTGTACAGTAGCGAATTTCTTGTAGAATTTCATTTCGGTGTTCCGTATCTGGGCTATTCCACGAAAATGCACGCAGTTGTTCAGCATGTGACAGATCTAGATTTAATTTCAAAACTGTGAAAGAAATCAAGTATATTTATGTAGTTTCTTAGGGGAAAAAATTGTTTAATTTTTAAATATTACTTTTAACCCGAAATGGAGAACTTTAACGTGTGGTTCAAAATGTCTGATTTTCTGTAGAACGGGAATGGCCCACATTTTGTTTATTTTTGAAACTAACACCAAAAAATAATTAATATTAAAGCAATGTGTGTACAGTAGAGCCTCCCTTAAGGGACACCTTTATTTAAGGGACATTTTTCCTGATCCCAGTCCCTCTGAATAGGGACCTCCATGTATTTGCCTATAATTAAAGGACACTCTATTTAAGTGTCAGAAAGAAAAAAAAAATGTACAAGTGCATAAGAAAGAGTGAATTTACTGGAATTCAAGTTTCACTTTTCTTCTAAAAATTAATTGAAGAGAGTTTAACATTAACATTTGTTAAAGAAACAAGTATATTTGTTAAAGAAAGTTACATGCACGATTTGCCCATCAAGATATTTATTCAAGAAGGCTCAGGGCCAAAGGAGAGGGCACAAACTGGCTAGTTTTTTTATATAATAATTGCAATGTGAACACTAATTGTAATTTACAATGTCTTGTATTATAAATTACGTGACATGAAGCAAATTGACTCAATTATAATTAATAAAATAATAAAAACTTAAATTTATTAAGCGTGAATTTAATTTAGTTGTGTATGAAAAATGTATAGTATTTAATCTTAACCGTTAATAATCTAAGTTCATTAAAAAAAATTATATTGAGTTAACACATTGCATGCATAAACTAAAATACCACCGAAGAAAGGACACCTCTATTTAAGGAACAAAATTGCTGGTCCCTTTAGTGTCCCTTCTTGAGAGGTTCTACTGTATTTAGTGAATTTGCGACGACATATTCGAATCAAGAACTCTAAAGCTATTGTCCAAAAGTGTGTCCCACCCGTGAGCCTGGTAAACTTCATTAGAAAATGGCAATGAAAAATGAAATTTGTAGAGAAAATGCTTAAAGGGAGTCGGTAACCTAAAACCTTTTTAAAAAATTATATTTTAGTTTTTGATATTCAAAATATTTAAATCAAGAGCTTTTAAATGACACGAAACTCATATTTCTATGTAAATTAAAAGCAACCCAAATTAAATATTAATGGGGCTGAAACGTCTACTCTTTAAAAAACTCATTGTTCTTTTTTTAGCTTTAGCCTACTTTCTCAGTAAAAGTCAGAGAAAGAAGAAAAACGCATGAAAGAAGGCTTAATGCACCTTGAAAATATCGCGAAAAACAAAAAAAAAGTTTAAAAAAAAATAATAATAACAATAATTAAATAAATATCGAAAAATTAAAAATTGGAAAGTAAGGTATTGAGATGGGGAAAAATGTCTCTCCCCCCCCCCCCCCCCAATAACTTTTGAGTGAATAGTCCGACTTGAACTTTTTTTTTTGTTCGAATGATTTTGACGTGGACACCTCATTCCAACACTTCACTTTTTGATTTGAACTATTTTTCGTTCAATTTTGAATAGTTCAAAAAAGCTTAACATTTTCGCCTTCGGGGAAATTCAAGGCAATTCCGAACTTAGCGGCGAATTTGCCTCAAACAAACTTTGCAGGAAATAGCTTTTGATGAAAAACATGTATATAAAATATCTTTTTGATTTGAACAATTTTCCGTTCAATTTTGAGCTGTTCAAATCCTTTAACATTGGCGCTTACGGGGAAACTGAAAGTCAATGTAGATTCCGCACTTGAAGAGCGGATTTACTTCAAACAAATTTTGTCGGAAATAGCTCTTGACGACAAACTTCCGACTCCGAGAATTTTGGGACCCTGACTCCGACTCCTGTGCCCGATAATTAGTCGGACTTTGACTCCCCGACTTCGACTCTGACTTCCTAACTTTGGTAAAAATTTATACGTGTAGGAAAAATGACTGACTCCGATTCTTGGATAGTCGACTCCGCCTGCTTTATCTCAAAATAAGTCCGACTCTGACTCCGCGAACATTGGCAGATTTGCGGACTCTAAGGGAACTGACAGATTCCAACTCCGAGTCTTTGAATTAAATACCTTCTGTTCCCAAATCTGACTCTTTTATCCCAAAATGAGATTGACTCTGACTCCGACTCTGCAGCCATGGTTTTAATTGTGAAATAATTATTGTTGATATGACTTGTTTTTATTTTCACTCGAAAGTTTTAATTTATGTATTCAGTTTTCGCCGGATAAACTCGAAGTCCTTTATGTTTTTATATAAAAACATGCGCAGCCGATTTTTTTTTTGACAATGAAAATTATTTCTTTAAGTTGACATTTAATTGTTTTTATTTATTTTTTAAAGTACATTAATTCATTTAAAAAAATATTTTTTGGCAACAGGGGAAAAACGAACGATTTTTTTTTTTTTTTTTTGAAATGATGTATTTATTTTAATAAGGTTATTATTATTTTTTTTTTTTTCGTTTTGAAATAAGCGGTTAAAGATTTTTTTTAATGGAAAAAAAGTATTAGCTGCTTTGTTTAAAAGGTGAGCTATTTTATTTGTTCGTTTATTTATTTATTTATTTACGCATCTAATTTTTTAGATGAGTGAAGCATATTTTATTCCTAGAAATCAGCTTAAAATATAAAAAATATAGGGTTGAAACAATTTGCGATTTTAGCTATTTTTGATACTATTGATCCGATGCTAGAAAGTAGATATGGGTATACGGGAAAGTAGGGTCGTTTAGTTCTAGACGGAACTTCCTGTTCTGCAAAACTCTTTTAGATACTGCTTTAAAATTTTCATCACATTTTATTTGTATGTTCATAATTATACTGAAGTGAAATGTTTGCTTTAGGGCTTGCACTTTTCCCTATGAACAGCTAGCTGTCTTTAAGATCAAAATCAGTCTTTTTTTTTTTTCTTTTAAGAAGTGACGATTGGTTAAATAAACAGAATTGCCTTAAAATTTCACTTCAATAGACTTTTTGATATCTCTTGAAAACAATAAAAATTGTTTCTATCATTAAGAGGAAAAGAAAGGTGAGGTAATTAAAAGTACATCAAGTTCAACAATTTAGCATTACGCGGATACACGGTTCCGACTTCCCAAACAAATCACACGAGTCAAGTTCTTTCACAAAATCAACAAACTTTTAATTTTCAGCCCT
This sequence comes from Uloborus diversus, assembly GCF_026930045.1. Classification (NCBI taxonomy): domain Eukaryota; kingdom Metazoa; phylum Arthropoda; class Arachnida; order Araneae; family Uloboridae; genus Uloborus; species Uloborus diversus. The sequence continues at coordinate 74,041,086 of NC_072731.1, read as the reverse complement.
TATTAATTTGTAAATATATGAAGTTATTAGGGAAATGTAGTCCAAACTGGCCCACTCGTGACCGAGGAATCATCCAGGTGGCTTCTTATTCAGAACTGCAAATGACTCCTAAGACATTCACTTGTTTCTTCCCATTAAACACGAACGATGTCGCATAACTGCGCTCCAGTTCCTGCAATCAGTTAAATGAAGCGCATGACGTCATTAATCATGCAAGTGGGTTTGTAGGTTTGTCACTTTCTTGGATTGTCATTTTCTAAATTGAGCTACTCGCTCGAAATTTACAACTTCCAATAACGCGATGTTATTTTAACTTCCAGTTTTGACGTAAAATCTGGGCCTGATGTTTTGGCATAATGTTGTGTTTATTATTTATCACGCTTATACAGAAATAGACGTTGAAAAATTTTTACGGATCGTTTAGTTTCATAGAATTAATTGCAAAGCATCCAAAGTATTTCTGTTGAGTTTATTTTTCCACTCTATATTCTAGTTATTCCAATTTTCTTTCCTAAGATATGCTTCAGTAGTTTCTGTTTTTTTTTGAAAGCAATGCTTTTTCCTTATTTGAATTTCTATCTGAATGATTGCTTTAATTAATGCAATTTTGCACTTGTGCATTTTCAACTGAAATTTCTTTTTTCTTTTCTTTTTCAAATCAATGTTTGGAATTCGCAACTCCAACGAACTATAGGGGGCACTGAAGTCACTGTCTAATGGCGGAATTGAAAACTAAAACAAACGCACATGGTAACGAAGAAAATGCTAAAAGTGTTGTGATTTTTGTTCGTACGTATGACTGTTTCGCTTTATTCTTTTTAAATTAATTTTCAAAGTCTTGTTGATATTCTGACCCACGTAGAAAGAAATGAGAATTCAAGAAGCATTACTAAACGTCAAACATTAATGCAAAGTACGTAGTTCGTAGTTCTAAGCAGCCATTTTCACGATGTTGAATTCGATATTTATCAATTCTTGATAAAACTAAATAATAATTTTGGCCTGACAAGAATAACAATTAATGCTAGAAAATTTAATATGACATTACAAATTATTACCAAAAGAAGATGATACTTCTTTGCTTTGCTTTGGCTAGCGCTTGTTTTCCATTTGTAGCTGAGTTATTTCTCTTGAATTTCCGAATCGGTTAATTTAAAAATTTTCTGTTTCGATTTTTCTAATTTCTGAGTTACGATTTAATTGTGTCATGTTATGCAAATCATCAACAAAATTCTCACGGATATATGGTGGTAGTTTTCTTTTCAGTTGATTGACTATTATTTCTTTTTACTTATCGAATTCTGTAATCTTACTACCATTTTATTCCACTCATGATAAAAATTGAAAATGGTTTAACTAAAAACGCGAAATCTCGCCAAGGCTACTTTGCTCGCACAATGCCAAAATTATAACCCTAAACAAATTTGGCGATACCTTTCAGCTGAGAATAAAAGGAATAAAGTAAATTCTTTCTCGGTTATTCATGTTGTTCTACGATAATATATTCAAGAAAATATTTTGCATACTGTCCATTCCAACTAAATGCTGCTGTAAAATATGGTAAGTTTAATTAATTTAAGATTAAAAAAACTCCCATATTCTTACAAATTCATACAAAACAATAAAAATTTTTACCTTGTAGAACGTTATCCAAGTTTGTTAATCCAGAATTTTCGCTTTCACCTATTATTAAGGAAATAATGAAAACTAACATTATTTTGAGGAGCTCGAGGATACTACTAAGGGACGAATTAATTTCTGTAGCTGAAAGCAAACTAAGACACATCGATTGCGTTAATAAATACTCAGAACAAACTGCCTGTGTTTACGTCAACAGACACACATGGAACGCAACGTGCCAAAGTTTTAGTTGCATTCGCAGTTTTATAAATCACCGCAAGGTAGCGTATTCGAGCGCTGGAGTTCCGAATCTAGTTCAGTTCAAGTTTTAATTTTCCCAGTACGCTTTTTTTTTTTTTTTTTAATTGTTGTAGCGTAGGTAATTATAACTTTTACTTAATTCTCTTCTGAAACTCATTTGCGGAGATAATGAGTTCGAATGGAACCAAATTTTTCTCCTATATATTTGGAATTTTATTGTGAGTTTGAAGTACGTCATCTTGTAACAACTGCCCCATTTCTCCTCAGCGAGAACTTCGTAGCAATATAGTTCCTTTTTTGAAAATAATAATATTGAAAAATAAAGGTTTATTAGTTACAAATATTTGAATGTGTCACGAAGTTGAAACCTTATTTTGCACTTTTTGCTGTTGAGTTCTTGTTTTGTTTTCAATCTGCTGCGAAAATCTCCCACTTGGCAAAATATTTCAAGCATTTGTTGCTTCACCTTTGTAAAACATGATTAATTTCGTAAAAATTATTTTTTCTAAACGAAAAATATATTTTTTTTAAATAATATTTTTAAAATATAGTTGGAAGTGAAATTAATTGATTGAATTTTTATTTCATTCGTCCTGTCTGCAGTTCGTCATGTACGAAACGCTCGATTTACATTATACTTATCCTATAGGTTATCAAGAAGTAATAATCCTTTAGTTTTTTTTTAAATTTTTATTTTTAAATTAAATCAATTAGTTTCAAGTCGTTTTCGTCGATTGTAAATGATGTATTATGTCAAAACGTAGAGGATTTTAATTGCTTTGCAAAAGCTTATCTGTTTTTCAGCTCATCGATCCATTTATGTTTCGTGAAATTTCCTGTAACACTTGAAGAATATTTTTCGCTCAGAAATAAAGTGAAACGAAATCATTTGAATGTTTCATTGGAAAAACGACTTAAGTTTACTTTTTGAGAAAATCTTTGTTTTGTGTTTTATTCATGAACTAGCGGAACCCGCACGGCTTTGCGCATAGTAAAAAATTAAAATTTGGTTCGCCTGTATATGTACAAATAATGGATTTCTCGCCAATTTGATACGTTTATTTGCTCGCATATGTTGCGGTTCCACGTTATGATATTTTCGTAATTTTCTCTTCCACGTTATGATAATTTGCTGGGTAAAAAGTTCTTAAAATTGGAATAAAAAAAGAACAAAATCGAATTTTCGAAAAATCGCTTCGAGGTGCTAACCCTATGCTACGAATTAATTCTGTGCCAAATTTCATGTAAATCGGCCGAGCTGTATAGGTGCTATGCACGTAACAGACATCCAGAGACACAGACATCCGGAGACAAACTTTCAGCTTTATTATTAGTAAAGATTTCATGATGAAATGTTGCTTTTAACTAATCTAATATTTATAACTACACGCTATTTTTTTATCAAATTAAATTTATTTTATTTTTTTCCCTTTGAAGTTGTCATAAAATGTAACTTACATTTTCGTAAGTAAACTTACAATTTTTGTTTTGTTCAAAGAATAGGCTTTCGCCGTTTTTCCAGTGATCCCTTCATTTGCCTAAGTGCACTCACCCTGTTATCCTACAGTGACTTTGTGGGTATCGTAATGAGAAAATATATTTTGATTCTGAGGTTATTTTGTTGAAGTGAGACTTGTGAAAAAGGAGGTTAGAAAAGGATTGTAGAATAGCAAAATTTCTTTCAGCGATTTTCAACAATGTAAAAGATTTTTTTTTTCTTTTGAGAATCAAGATTTTTTAATGATTTCACTATGCCGTGACTTGCTTGGCATAATCACCTTTGCGTCATTCAAGCCAAGTGTCAAAAAATTCAAAATATTTTAATCAAATCAATTATTTCTGACTGGATAGGACTGAAATTTTACGGAAACATTGCTTTAAACGACAATTAACTTTTTCTCAAATTTGGTGGTGAAAACGAACTCGCATGTTTAAAATTTTCATGCCCATCAAATTGCGGTTTTTCCTGTTCAAGATATGTTTTTCTGAGCTCCTAAAATAAATTCTTTTGTTTCTCCCCCCCTCTCTTTTTTTAATCTGAAACGTTATTGATGGGCTTTATTTTTCTGAAAATTAATAGATGGTCGAAAAATACCCTATTTGATGCTTTTATGCATGATTTATTGGTCTTTTTTTATCAATACACTACGTTTTTTTTTTCTTTTACTGTTGTGTCATTAAATATCACAACTGCTCATATGTCTTTTCATAGGTAATTTATTTATTTTTTTGATTATATATTAGGATTGAACTTTTGAAATGTACCAATTCATTAGTGTTCTTTTTATATATTTAAAGTATGAATAAAAAAACTGAAAGGAAAGTCCAAAATTAATGCAAAACTACAAAAACTACAACATTTTAAAACATGGAGTAATCATTTATAAAACATAGAGAAGAGAAAAACAATGATCCGAAAAAGTCTTATCAAACAATATTTTAAAGCGCTTTTCGTGATTGCGAAAACTTTTATTTGCCTGAAACTGTATTGATGTGTTAGTTATACGCATTTGTAGCAAAGAATTACAATATATAATGGTGTATTTATGGGTGAAAATTTTTGATGGAAACACGCTTTTGACCACTTTTTCTTTTTTAAACGGAAAGAGGACATTTAATAGCTATGGGAATTTTCATTTTGTTTCACAATTCGAGCATTTTTTTTTATTTTGTTATGTACTCGAATCTCCTATCACTTCGACGTGAATTATCATGAGAATCCATTAATATGTATGGGTACATGATCAGTCTGGAAGAATCCGTAAAATATTATACTGCGAACACGAAACCATTGTCATAATTCTCGAATATTTCATACGCTATTTTCCCTCCTATGTCATTTACCGTGCCAGTTCGCGTGCGGTCCTCGCTTGGCGTTCTTGGCGGAATTAGGTGCACCTGGCCTATGCCTGGCTCTCGGTTTTCTCTACAACAACCCTGCCAAATCCTATTCAGGAGGCGAGTTGTACTACAAGAAGCGGCGTGCATTTCATATCCTGCGTCTTGCAAAACCGGATAGTGGCGTTTCTTTCAAATGTATTGTTTTTGACAGCTCGTTAGCAGCTGTGTGTGCTTTCGAAAGAACCTTAGAGCTAAAAAATCGCGTCATTGTCTTCGTTTCTCCATTCATATTGATGTGTTTCTCGAATTATCGACATAGTGTGGCAGAAAATTCTTCCCATTTTTCCTTGTTTCTGTAGACTGCTGCAGAGAGATCTGTCTCGAAAGGAGATTAATATTATACTATTCGCTCGCTAGAGGAGTTTTTATTCTCTAAATATTGATTTCTGTGACTTAGCTCTGGCTGGGTAACGGACTGTTCGATGTTGATCTTACTTTAGTTCTTAGTTGGTTTCCAGTTTTTTCCTTTTTTGTAATTTTTTATGGAACTACTGCAAAACTGCTAGGGCTCGAAAATTTATATTTTGCGTTGGTATCTGGAAAAAAAGTCTAGTGCTGTGTGATTTTGCGTCATTGGAAAGGTGATAAAAATGCCTAACCCTATTAAAAACTTGCAATGCCCTTTCAGTTTGGACCACTTGCGCCCCGGCTGGTTGCGTCACCGAACCGAAAGAATGTCCAAAGGCAAAAATGCCACAGCCCTGCATAAAGTCATCATGGTGGGCAGTGGTGGTGTGGGCAAATCCGCCCTCACGCTTCAGTTCATGTACGATGAGGTGAGTGACCTTTGTTGTTCTGTGTGTTTGTTTACATTTGAGGAGTTTACTTTCAAAGCGAATATCTACTTTTTTTTTTTTTTCAGAATCTCTAATATGAGCCTTATCTACCCATGAATTTCTTTCTTCTCCAAATGGTTTATATCTACTTTTAAAAAATTCGTAAACATTGCTTTTGCCACCTAAACGGTATATATCCATCCCCTTATTTCTCGCCAGGTCTTTTACAGCAAAGTGGAGCTTGCCGGTACCCACTTATTCACTTTCATATCAAATGGGCACATACCCATATTTGAATTTGCCACTTCTAATTCAGAAGTAGTTCACAAATAAAATAGTGGAGCGAAGCACTGGCTGAGCATTTCCAATCAAGCGTGATACCCGTCCGTATTAAGAGTTCGCAGCACCTTGTGCCTTGTGCAAATCTGTTATCTGTTAGGCAAGCGCAACCTCAAATTGTGATTACTAAATTCATGTTAAATAATTAATATTACTATTAAATTGTAATTAATTCATGATTAAATTGTGATGAGTTTTGATAAAAATTGTAATCTATTAATATTAATTAATACCTACAACGTTCTTATTTGAATCTGCTTTGGCGGTTTCCTTGTTCATACTTAATTGGATCGAAAGTCCTTTTTTTTTTTTTTTTTAAATGTTCAATGAAAAGAATAAAGTAAGTAGGAAGGAATAAAGTAGAGTAAAAAAAAAGAATGTTTTAAGAAATGTTGAATATTTTGTTTCCATTTAATAAAGTTTATTTCTGAAGAAAATGCGTATTCTTTTGCAAAAGGGATGATATCCACTGTTTTACACCAATCGGGAATACATGCAAAATAAAACTAGCAATTTAGGTCTGGTACAATTGAGGAAATATTCCTAGACTTTTGCCAATTGTCACTTGTTATACTACTAAAACATTGTGAGAAATTCTAAGTTAGTGTTTGTGTGTAAAACGTTTTTTCGCCTTGCCAAAAAATTATGAAACTGGATATAATCCGTTTTGAAAGTAAACTCCTTCCTCATTTGCTTTTTCCTAATTCAATGATGAATAAGTGCTGAAGATGCGGAGTGAGTATGATGCTGTCGACTCTCGATTGCTCGAAGTTCCAACGGACCGGCTGAAACCTTCCAGTTATGGGAAATTCTGACGAGTTTAGGACGTAATGAACTAAACTCGTCAGACTTTAGACTAACTTACAGATGAAGGAATATTCAAGTTATAAGGCTTAGATGTATCGAGAGTTGACTGTAGCTAAGAAAATGTCGTTTTGAACGAAATTGTATTTGTTTGCTTTTGAACGAATTTTCATTTTTTAGCGGAGTGAGTTGGATAAAGTTAAGAAAAAAATCACCATTAACGAATTTCTACTTTCAAAGACGTACCTCAAAAAACGACTGACATCAAACTTTCAAAAAAAAAAATTGTTTTTTAAAAAATATCACAGTTGTTTTATCTTAAGGATCAAGAGCATGTTTTGCACATGGGAAGGTGATTGTGAAAAGTTCTTATGTCAAAAAGGTAAATTTATGTCGCAGAGGGAACTTTTAAAATACCATCTTCAAAAAGAAATTTCTTTTATAAGTAGAAAAAAATCATTTTAACTTTCAAAGACAAGAACCTGAAATTTAGGAAAAAGATCGTTTTGGTTGGCTTTAAATTTTTGAAAAATGAAATCTTAAAATTATTTTTAACTTAACGCCTTTCGGCACAATTTTACGAATATTTTGCATGAAATAACCATTTATTTTTTGTTGGAAAAAAGTTTAATCAATATCAATCAATTTCTACTTATTGTTATATGTTACCAAATGTTCTCATATGTATTTGAATAGAATTGTAATGTATACTGTTGACATCAAAAATAAGGCAGTTTTAAAACATTCAAATTAAACCTTATATCAGATGCATCTGATGATCTCCGAACGTTGTTTACACTGCTATAAAGTCTAAGTATAAATTGCCCAGTTAAATTATTGCCATAATCAGCAGTAACTTATATGACATGACGGATGTATTTCGTCAATGTATGGCATTCCGTAAAAACCCGATGACGAGCGACTCGATTCGTCATTTTACCTCAAGGGCAAGGGCGCCCATATAGGGGGGAAGGGGGCTTGAGCCCCTCCCCCCCCTTTGAAATTAGAACTTCCTTGTTTTAGTACTTTTTTCTTTGCAAAAACGTAAAAACATTTCTTCTCGAGCCATTATTTGAATAAGTTATTAAAATTGTAAAATTTTAATGACTCTATCTGTCCAGAAATCGGTTTCCATGGGAAAAATATCCTGCTAAACCATGGTTAAAATATCTGAACCCCCCCCCCCCTTTACGATTTTGCATATGGGAGCCCATGCTCAAGTGCTCAAGGGTAATTCGTTTGAGCTGTTCCTGCCATTGCACTTTTTTTTTAAGTCATCTTACCTTTTTTTTAATTGTATAGATTTAAATGTTTTTCCAATTGATGCTATACAGGGTTGTTGTTTTTTTTTAAACATATTCAGTGACTAATTCTGCCTATTTGACTCTTCTACCAAATATTTCGTCCTCCGAATATTGAATGCTGAATATTCTATCAATGTATGTAACCTTGTAGCGCACCATATTTTCTTTCTTTTTTTTTTTTTTTCTCTTAGTATGAGTTTAAAAAATATTTTGGAAAGAATAATGTGAAGAAAGTAGCAATTAAAATTTTACTTGGTTGTAAAATAGTACCGAAAGAAAAAAAAAACAGAAGTTCAAGAGCTTATATAAGTGCCACAAAAAAAAGAATGAAAATTGAAAAAATGGTTTAATATTCAGATTCAGCATGTTTCAAACAGTCGAAACTTATTGGTAGTAAAAAGTTCTTATTTCATAAAAGTAAACTTATCTCATAGACGCAACTTTTTTTAAATAAAGTTTTCTAACATATTTTATTATTATTATATATCATCAGGCATTTCTCCTTTTAAAAAGGGAGAGAGAGAGAGAAAGAATGGAAGTAGAACGGTAAAAAATAGCATGAGAAACAAGTTTACAACCCAAAAAGAAAAAAATGAAAATGAGTAGCCCAATTTAAAAAACAAACTTAGCTTGTAAAAGTATCTAATAGATTACTTATTCCACTAGTATGATCAAGTTTTTTAATTACGCTTCAACAATGATAGATTTCAATGTGTTAACCGTTTATCTTTTAAATTACTATTTGGTCTCTGAATATTCGGTATTCGGTATAATTTGTGGCCATATATTCGGTGTTCGTCTTAACTTTTGACCGAATAATTGGCATTCGGATAATGGCTCCAGTTTAAGCTTAAAATTTGTTATCCCGCTTTTAGTTAAAAATAGAGAGTATCTAATGCATGTTCTTCTAAAACTAACGACACGAATTGAAAAATACAGGAAGTGAATTTTCTTATGCCCTTTTTTTTCAATTCAGATCGAGTTCATCCAAAATTGTCGCTATTTTCGTGAGTTCACCGAAAATGCGTTTCTATTAATGTAGAAATTATTTCTTTTTCCGCCTTTAAAAACGTTTTCACTTCCCGTACCATTTGCAAAAGTATCAAGAAGAGACGCCCCGATGGGAGGTCACGGGAGATCATTTTGTCTTTCCAAAAACTTTCCTTAATCGACAAATTTTGAGACGGCATTGCAAAATTAAAATTTTTTAATTTTTTCACTTTTTATCTCTTCTCATTAGTGGTAAGTATATGTCTGTATAATTAATATTTTATCTTTCGGCAAATTGAAAATTTCCCCCTCCCAAAGGTTTTCAGTTCGGGGTGCTTCTGGTGGCAAGGCGAATGCTGGCAATAAATGCAAATGAAGGGTAGAAGCAAACGTAATCCCCTTTTAGTTGAATCCCATTGTTTGACTCAGCATCTTATATAAACAAAATAGTTTTTTTCGCACCATGACGTCATATTAAAGGGACGCCGGACGTCACATAATTCTTCATCGTGTTGAGTTAAATCGAACTTCCTTTCTAGAACATGTTCTATACTCATTTTTTGCTTTTCCTTTATCTTTTTTACACATTTAAGGACTTAAATGTCATCGTATTTTAGATACTTTACGAATTATGCGAATCGAAAACTAAAATAAAATGAGCATGTAGAATTTAAAAAGTTTTAGCGGATTGTGTTGAGAAAAAAAGTCAAAGCTTTGAAATGAGAAAGAAAAAAAAAAAAGGTTCAAGAGGATGATGAAATTAATCATTATTATATATAAGTAAATTAAAACCCCATCCATTTTCCAAACTTTTTTTGTGATACTGATGCAAATTTTCGATGTAAGTCAAATCTAGATAGTTTTATGATTTTTGCTTTCAAATTGTCACAAATGACGGTTGAAGCGTTTCCTTTTCATTTTTTTTTTCTATATCTAATATTGTATATAAAAAAAAGTATTCAGGGCCGACGAGGGGCCATGTCAGCCTAATCGTAAACTAGAGAATCGGTAAACCGACTCAGAATCGGATGAGTATAAATTTGGCAAGTTTTAGGGGTGGATTACGGCCCGGCGAACAAACTGACTAGGGGCTCTTGGCGGCACTGAAATTATTGAATGCGTGGACAATTTTTGAATATCGAAGGATTCACATGTTTTTAGATGTGACTATCCTTGGAAAATGTATGTGCTGTTTGTAGACCTTAGAGAATTGATTCGATTTTGGACAATAGACGCAAGGGGGGGGAGGGCTGCAATCGAACGTTCGTTCTTATTAATTGTGACTTCTAAATCCCAATCATTAATGCTAGATTTTAGATAAAATTTCGAATTAATGTTAACCTACACGGGAATAGGCAGTGATGCAACTTCGGCGGCAATTGCTCTGAGGAGAGCTTATTTTATGTCATCGTTTGCGCGAGTTATAATCAGCTTAGTTAAATCAACAATGTGAAATTTGAATTAAGTTTAACTGTTTTTACTGAAGATTCTCTCTAGAAAGCCTTTCACGCTGTTTTATTGTTGGCAAGCGATCGGAGAAATCGCAATGATTTAAAATTGTTATATGTAGCCATCTTCTATTTGTGAACTATAAAATGTTGCAATTATAATGCATGTATAATTATGGATGCATTTTTCACAACTCAAAAATGGTGCTGCGTAGAATTTTGAAATTTTTTATGTAGACTCTGAGTGGGGTCTAGTTGTGCACTTTCCTTTTTGGTTGCATTCAAATGAGCCAAAAGTGATCTTTTACATGTTTTTGGGGTGAATCGATGTTAATTTTAATGCAGACTAAAGCAATGACACAAATCAGCGACTACTTTTAGATATACCACCAAACGTTTCGTCGCCAATTTGTTTCGCCAACTTAGCGACAAGTTTGACGACAAAAATAATTGTTCAAATCTATTGTCAGTTGGCAATATTTAGCGAGATGCTTGAATCAAATTACATTTGGCGATATTTTAAAAATGGATCTCATTAAAACGATATTCCCGGTATCGGTTAGCAACAAATTTAGTGTAAGTATTTCAAATGTTTTTCCTGCTCACTCTAAGACACTTTAATAGTGTATTTTTGTTCTTGAAACACGTTCCATATAGTTTTTGTCAATGCAATTTCAAATCTCAGACGCCAATAAAAGCATCACCAGTAACATTTCTTTCCATTTAAATGTGCCACATTTAACATACTTTTATAGGTTTAGGAAAGTCTAAAAAGTAGTGCATTTAAGAAGTATGCTAGTTTCACGTACATGAATACACACACATCCATTCTTTTGAGTCATTAAAACTTAGCGATAGCTATTATTTAATGAGCGTGCAAAGTAGTAACTTTACTATTGTTGCATTTTTATTTCATATATTTTTTATTTATTTATTTATTTTTCTAATTCATTAATTTATTCATTTATTATAGCAAAATTTTAAATTGTGTTACCTGAGTGTAGTAGTTTTAAGTTTCGGGAAGTGTACTAGAAAGTTAAAGAGAAACTGTTATTCCAATTTTTCCACTTATGTTTCCTCCTTTTCATACCCACCAAAAAGTTCATATTTAAATGCCATTCGACATAAACTGTTGAGAGTTTCCTGACGTTCTATAAAACATTCACGTGTATTGCTCTCATAAAATAAAATTACTTCCCCTGATATTTTCTCGCAAGAACTTGAGCAGTGCACCGGCTTAGAAAGTCAATTTCAATAAGTTGTGCTGTTTTTTATCAATATTTTAGCAATATTGTCAAATGATGTAAAAAAATTTATTCAGGAAAAAGTAGGGCATGAGAAAATTGTGCATTATTGTGTGCAGGAGCTCCGGAGCCGAAGCGCTTCTGGTCTGTGTTTTCCCTGGAACTGGAGTTATACTTTTCCTATCACTCCAATGATCGTAGTTTTTTTTTATAGTATTTTTATTATTTTTTCTTCAATCTTTTAAGTGGACCCCAAAAAATAATTTTTATTTTTAGTAGCCAGTGGCCGATAGACGACTCTTTAAATTTAGTAGCCATTTTTTTAGAATTAGTCATAATTTCGTCGAGGGCTCTTTTTACTATGCCAATAAAAACATGAAAGTAGACTTTGCCGCAAAGGCAATGCTCCAAGCTGGATGGATGCGGATAAAAAGTTTGGCATATGAGACGTACTCAAAGGGCCAACTGCTCCTCATTTTGCGGCGTTGCTCCGCAAAAATGGCGAAATATCGCGGCTCCGCAAAGAAGTTATTTTGCTCCGCATTTCCCGACCAAACATTTTCAAGCTTATATTTTGCTATTATCATGTCAGACATGTAAATTATGGGAAGTTAAAGATGCTTATACTTGAATATTGAAATAGTGTTTGAAGTTGCTTTATTAATTTATAAATAAATTATTTTTATACTAGTGCTTTCAATGATTATTAAAGCTCTGAAACAATTTTAGATAACTGGTTTCCGTTATTTTTATTGATTTTTATACAAAATAACCGAATTACTCCGCAAATTTTCAAATTGTTCCTCACAACAGATACATCTTATATTGTTCCTCCAAGGTTGGTAACCCTGCACATTGCTACATTGTATGCTTATTTTTACACCACAGGAAAAATAAATAAATAAATAAAATGAACATTGCTTCAACCATCAGTTTTGCAAATGAAAATTAAGAGCATGCTCATATAATTTAAAGAACAAACTTTATTTAGTAAAACATTTTACCAAATGAAAGAAACTGAAGAACAAAACATTTTTGTTTAAAACCATTATGTCGTTGCTTTTTGAATGTTCTTTTTTATAATAAAAGTTGCAATCTGAAACGCAAAAACGTGCACAAATATAATGAATAATGATTATTTTGTCGAATGGAACTGAAAATTTCGCCGAATGATGATAATTTTGCAGAATAGATCTCCAAATTTTGTCAAATGAGGACAATTTTGCCGAGTCGTCAAAAAAAATTCGCCGTACAAGGAATTTTTTGGGAAGTCACAACGACCTCCATAAGCTGCTCTTATCGGGGCGCTCCTGACCGTAGCTCATTGTATAGGAGCGGAGCTGGAGCGTCAAAACATTTGTCGCTTCCACGTCCCTGATCGTGTATGAAGAAACGACTTTGAAAATTTTTTTTTAAATCATTTTTGTTACAAAAATTAATGAAAACATGTAAAAACTGTTTCTTTTGAGACTCAAGTCTTTGTTTTTAAAACAATGTCACAGTACTATCTAAATCCTTGTTATGTATTGATTTCTAAGTGGCTCGCGTCGATTGTTCGTGACCTACCTCATCAGGTTGAAAGAGGTCATACCGTTTTTCGTTCTATATTTAGATGTTTTTACGTTTATTTTTTCCTTTCACACTTCGGTGCAGGGCTGTGGAGTCGAAGTCGGACTGATTTTGGGGTAAGGGAGTCGTACGAAAATATACTGACTCCGACTCTGAGGGTTTTTTATCTTTAATTTTCACTGATTCTCCTTGCAATTTTTTAAAAAATGACTACCTATCAATTTTATTACATGTATAAAGGGATATTGATATGAAAATAACAGTCATTGTGGCAACCAGCTGGCTTGATTGTTTATCGAACTTTCTGTAACAGCTACCTACACCGCAGTCTCCTAGTTTGCTTATTTTTTAACTTTATTTAACTGATCGAAACTGTCAGCAAACAGTTTTGTTGCCTAACATTTTCTGAGTGATCACTTTCATATAAAAATTAAAAAAGATTTTTTACCTCGGAATCTCAGTAATAAAATAATAAAAGGAATGCGTCTCTTGTGAGCAAGTCTGGGAAACTTCTGACGGTGCTTAGTAAATTCAAATAAGTGTTGACAGAAAAACTCAAATCCACAAGATCCGATTAAATAAAAATGTTTTTTTTTTTATCTAAAGACTTTATGTAAGAAAGCTTGATTATCACTAAAAAGTACAAAATAAAATCAGTACATGATTTATTGGTTACAACACTAAATAATTGTAGTTAATCCTAAAATCTTCATGTTAAGGTTAATTCTAAAGCTGCCAATAAAATTAAAATTGAACTAAGAAATGTTAGCTATAGTAAAAGCTATTCGTGCAAAGCTGTATACCGCCATATTTTGTGTAAAATTTGCTCCACACGTACCTGTACCCGACCTCTCCTAGCAGTATAGTGCAATATTTTCGTTGAAATTTTTAATATGAAATTTAAGATTTATTATTGGGGAAAGGTTTCAGAATTAATTTCAATTTTTATTTCGATTTTTATTGACCCTAATATTGAGTTGAGGTATCACCCACCAGATGGGTGTCACCCGGGGGGGGGGGACGCCTCCTCTCAAGAAAGTTTTTTGATTTAGCAAAAAGTTTCTTTTTGCTCTTAAGTTAGCTTTGAAAAATTGAAAGCACAGGATTTGGTCGACTTCTATTTGTTAAACATTAAACGGGAGCAAATTAATCCTTTTCATTTTTTTTTTTTTAAATGGGCTTTTTAAGTAATCTCACTTTAGAAATCGCAACTATTGGATCATTTGATTTTCAAATTGAACTTCTAACGTTGTATGCATCTTAGGTTTACAATCAAATACAACGCGAAAATTTCATTAAAAAAAATTCAACCCCAATCTCTGTTTAGGGGTTTTACCAAAAAATTAAAAATAATTATAATAATAAAAAAATCTGCAGTTGGAGTCGGACACGGGAGTCGTTGGCACGAGGGACAGGGGAGACACGTCCCCCTCAATATTTTGAACTCGTCAAAAGTCCCCCTCAATATTTGAGAATAACAAATGCGCATACAAAAAATTCCGGTCTTATTCATTTGTGACAAGAAAAAAAAAAAAAGTCGAAGAAAAGGTTTTGGACCAAAATAGAGCTGCTGATCTACCAAGAAAACGAACAGAAAATGACACCCCTTTTGCAGCAAAAACTGCCTTATCTATAACATTTGAGGAACCATCTGAAAGTCAGTTGATTCCCACACTGTTTGCTGTCCGTTTACTTGCCTTTTTTGCCCTCTACTTCTTCCTTTTCTTATTATATGTATCTTACTCCCCACCTGCTACTAACAAAACTCATTAATAAAAAATTTTTGAAAAAAAAAAATAGAACCGACTTCAAAATTGCTCTAAAAAGTGAAAAATAATTTTATTCTTTAAACACCATCGATAATACTTTTAAACATACTTTTTGAAGTTGACGCAAAAACGATAGATAAAATCATTCACAGCCATAACTCAACTACAAGTATAAATTTAACCAGGTCCAATTTCTTCACTACCACGTGCATTACGCATTGATGACAGCATATTTGAGTAACGATATAAATGTTTCGTTCCTAACTTTGGATGATTTTTTGATAAAAATATGAACGAAGCATGGTTACAATGGATTTTACTTTTTGTTTTGCGCCAACTTCAAAAATTATGTTTAAAAGTATTATCGATGGTGTTTAAAGAATAAAATTATTTTTCACTTTTTAGAGCAATTTTGAAGTCGGTTCTATTTTTTTTTTTTTTTTTTTTTCAAAAATTTTTTATTTCATTCTTTTTAGTGTAAATGCAGATATTTCAGTAAAAGTAAGAAGTTACCTAGTAAGAAGTTCGGCTATATATCACTGTATTGCTTTAGAAAAGCCTTTATTCAAAATTATCATTACAATTACTATTAATGTTACCTACTGTTATATGGCACCAAAGTTTTATAACAATGAGTTTCATATTGTCGCGTAGATGAAGATAGCGAAGACAATGTGAAAGCCAAATGAAGCAAATACTCGTTAGTCTCAACTCGAGATCTTTATTCAGAACCACGAATGAACATTACATTTCCTTATATACAACTTGAGAAAGTGCTGGAACTTTCCAGACTTGGAAAGATACAGAAATTAATAGAACATTCGAGAAAATACGGGAAACAGTAGAAACGAAATTTAAGTAAAATTCACTTTGTGCTAGTCGGGATTTGAACCCGGGTCGCCCGTGTGGGAGGCGAGAATTCTACCACTGAGCCACCGTTATCCACGGATAAAAAGTGCGAACTTCGCTACAATATCATTTTAATCATTTAATAGGGAAATTTACTGTGTTTTGCCCATAACTTTTTTTCTAAAGAACAAATATGGTCAAACAAAGTAATGGGACCTAAGTTGAGCCATCCCCTGTCCATTAAAAAAAGAATCATCAAAATCGGTTCACTAGGTGAGACGCTATGAGTGGACAAACAAAAAAAAAAAAACATACATACGGTATGAATTGATAACCGCCTCCTTTTTGAAGTCGGTTAAAAAGACGAACTACCATTCAAATCTACCGAGCAGTCGCCATTTTTCTGACCACTCGGACGGGGTGATAAATCTTGGTTGGAGTTCGCTTTGTGTTTTAAAATTCCAAACTTTTCTTGTTTCTTGTAGCAAAAATGTTCAAAATTTCATTGTTATAAACATCAGTAAAATTTGCATTTAAATGAATGCGTACATTACTGAAGGAAGACGTTACTGGAATAAATACTGAAAGCTCGAAGTTTGGTTGGAATTCCTAATTAATGGTCAATTTAAAATGGTTAACAAACCTTCTGTTTTTTTTTTTTTTTTTTTTTTTTTTTTCCCCTCTCTGTAGTAAAAACCGCACTACAAAGAAGGGATTGAATGAAGCATCCGGTCTGGTCGAATCATGAGGTGTGACTCGACCGCTTCGGCCTGTAATAATTTATGTTGAGAACATTCATTTTTACAATTATAATTTTGTAAATTATTGTCCTTTTAGTTATACCCAACTCTGCCATACAACAAAATCTAGTGGAAAATTTTATTTAATTAAAAAGTTTGTGTACTGAACCCTTGGAACCAGAAACTGCAATATAATTGATAATATATTCTATTTAACTTGAAAGTTCCCAAGAAATATTTAGTTAATAATTATACAAACAACTTTAGTTGCTTCAAAATGAAGCAGTCAAAATATTGCATTCTTGAATCATTTCTAGCTTTTAAACTTCCAAAAATAAAAAAAAATAAAATCGTACTAGTTTTTAAAATCTACCGGGACAAATGTCGCAGCAATGAGAACCCTAAAGGAATTTCTTTTAAAATTATATTCTATTGTTTTGTTATTATTATAAAATTTCAGTTTTATTTATTTAAAAATATTGATGTAGCGATAAAATTTACTCAATTTCCAGTCATTGATCAAGATTATTAATAATAAAATAGCCAGAGAATTATAAAAACGTAAATATAAGCTGAATTTTTAACTTTTAGTTTTTATAAATATGAAGAGAATGCCATTCCTTGCGTATCTAATTTTGATGTAAAATCTACATATTTTCTCTCTAGATAATTAAATACAAAATGAACATAGATATAAGACTAAAGGGTGTTTTTTTAGAGGTATAGCACTTTAAGTCGGGAGCACTGTTTGATCTGTGGGCCATTTTGATAGTTAACACTTGTTTTGTGTTTAGTTTGGTTTTACATTTCATCATGAGTAGACAACAGGACGCTGCTACACGCCACACAGCGCGTGTCCCAATTGATTTATTGAAAGAAACTTTCGGTGAACGAATAATTTCGCTTAATGGACCCGTGAATTGGCCTGCGAGATCATGCGATTTAACTACGCTGGACTATTTTTTGTGGGGCTGTGTGAAGTCTCGGGTCTACACCGATAAGCCACATACGATTGACGCCTTGGGCAAGAACATTCGCCACATATCACTTACATACGGTCCCCATTGCTGCAAAAAGTGATAGAAAATTGGACTTCCCGATTAGACGTTCTCCAAGCCAGCCGAAGTGGCCATATACCAGAGATCACATTTTAAAAAAATGGCAAGTAATCATCTTTCGAGAAAAGCCAAATTCATGGCGATTTATATCATTTAACGGTGTTTTATTTGAATCTAAAGTTCTTTTCCTCTAAAAAAGCACCCAAAAAGAAAAGTGAAATATTTAGCGTTTTGATTTAATTTGTTATTTTAAAGGAAAGGGTTTTTGAGTGTATCATAGGTCAATGTGTGAATTCACGGGCATTGTTAATTATACATTTAGTATTTCTTTGAAAATTTAATAGTACGGCTTATTTTG
This sequence comes from Uloborus diversus, assembly GCF_026930045.1. NCBI lineage: Eukaryota > Metazoa > Arthropoda > Arachnida > Araneae > Uloboridae > Uloborus > Uloborus diversus. Next base: position 74,023,056 of record NC_072731.1, on the reverse strand, counting down.
CCATTTTCCTTCTAGAAATGAAGAAATGAATCAATTTGTTCTTCCTTTTCTTTCAAAGATAAAAACCGATTTAAAAGAATACATTTTTCTATTTATGTTATTTTTACTGTTTATTCGCAACTCCAATAAACTATAGGTGGCGCTGCAGCCACTGTCTAATGACGGATGAAAACGGTAAAACAAACAAATGCCGTAACTTATAACTTGCTTTGACGCTTAGTGAATTACAGTAATTTTTCATCGTGTTTGTGGGAAGCTTTCTTTTCTATTCTTCTGAAATTACATTACACCACAAACTGTCTGAAGCCTGTAATTTACCCCAAAGAAAACACGTGGAATGGAAAGTTTTACCTTTTTCTTTAGTATTATTAACCACCGCAAGGTAGCGTATTTGAGCTCTGGAGTTGCGAATAAGTAATTACAGAACAAAAAAAGTAAGTTAAAGAAAAAAAATATAAAAATTTTTAATATATAATTCGCAACTCCATCGAACTATAGGGGGCACTGCAGCCGCTTTCTAATGGCGGACGAAAAAGGTAAAACAAACGCACGTGGTAACGAAGAAAATGCTAATAAGCCTAGTAAATTTTGTTCTTATGCATGATTTTTTCGCTTTATTCTTTTTTAATTAATTTTCAAAGTCTTGTTGATATTCTGGCCCACGTAGAAGGAAATGAGAATTCAAGAAGCATTACTAAATGTCAAATACTAATGCAAACTACGTAGTTCGTAGTTCTAAGCAGCCATTTCCGCGATGTTGAATTCGATATTTATCAATTCTTGATAAAAATTAAATAATAATTGTGACCTGACAAGAATAACAATTAATGCTAGAAAATTTAATATGATGTTACGAATTATTATCAAAAGAAGATGATACTTCTTTGCCTTGCTTGGCTAGCGCTTATTTGTTTTGCATTTGTCGCTGAGTTATTTCTTTCAAATTCCCGAATCGGTTAATTTAAAAATTTTCTGTTTCGATGTTTTTCTGAGTTATGATTTAATTATGCCGTGCTATGCAAATCATCAACAGAATTCTCACGGATATATGGTGGTAGTTTTCTTTTCAGTTGATCTACCATTATTTCTTTTTACCATTTTATTCCACTCATGATAAAAATTAAAAATGGTGGAATGGTAAACATGCGGAATCTCGCCAAGGGTACTTTGCTCGCACAATACTAAAACTATAACCCTAAACAAATCTGGCGAAACCTTTCAGCTGAGAATAAAAGCATTAAAGTACATTCTTTCTAGGTTAAACATTTTTCATTTTGTTCTACGATAATATATTCAAAAAAATATATTGCATACTGTCCATTCCAACTAAATGCTGCTGTAAATATGGTTAGTTAAATTAATTTAAGATTTAAAAAAAAAACATATTCTACACAAAACAATAAAATTTTTACCTGGTATAACGTTATCCAAGATTGTTAATCCAGAGTTTTCTTGCGTTATCGCTTTCACCATTTCTCAGTCAACTCACTTTTTAGAAGGAAATAAGGAAAACTAACATTATTTTGAGAATTTCGAGAATACTACTAAGGGACGAAACGATTTTTGTAGCTGAAAGCAATCTAAGACACATCGATTGCGTTAATAAATACTCAGAACAAACTGCCTGTGTTTACGTCAACAGACACACGTGGAACGCAATGTGGCAATTGTTTTAGTTTTTTCGGCAGTTTTGGAAATCACCGCATGGTAGCGTATTCGAGCGCTGGAGTTGCGAATAGTGCAAAACGTATCAAAAATAATAACTCTGCTGCTATAAATTAACATTGAAATTGATATTTTTATATCACTATTACCTTGATATATTGACGATCAAGAATCAAATAGATATCCAGTTTTGGGAGGTGTTCGATGTTCAGTGGACTCTCGGAATTTCTTTGCATTTTAGAGCAATGCCTGGTATTTTGCACTACAAAGTGCCAGGGGAGAAGGGAGGGGAATTTCGTTACTTGAGTTTTTTTTTTTTTTTTTGGAAATCTAAAACTGCTGCTTGTGAAATAAGTAGTGATGTTCCGGATATCCGTACCGCGAATATCCGAGGGAAAATAAAGATCTGTATCCATATCCGCTACTTTTCTGACGGATCTTAAACGGATCATTTCTATTCTAAAAAATGTTAAATATTTGAATAAAAGACTCTTAAATTCCGTTTAAGTTAGGTTTTATTCCCTGTTTAAATTTTAAGGAATCATTTCAGAAGCCAATTTGTACCCCCCCCCCCCTCCCGTTGCAAAAAGGAAGGGGAAATAAGTTTTAAAAGTGTGTATCAGTGTGTCTTTTTGTGGCATCGTAGCTCCTAAACAGATAAACCGATTTTGATAGTTCATTTTTCGAAAGGTGACTTGATCGAAAGTGTTCTTAGCTTGGCTCGTTCTTGTAGAACTTTAATTACCGAAGACATTAATTAAAAGCCGACTTAACGTTTTTCACAATTAGGGTAGTAAAAATGTACCCGTACGTAAAAAATGTTGACCCTAATTGAAAGAACGAAGATTTCTGCGTTTGATATTTATTTGAAACTTCCAACTGATATACAGTAGGAGCTATAATCTTGTTAAGTAAATTTTAGTTGCAATTCTAAGCCTTTATACGCGTGATTGGTAGTGATTTCATAGTCGGAAGATAAGGGGAAAAAGCTCAATGATTTAAAATTTTTACCTGCTGTCAGTTCATATTTGTTAACAAATGTGTAATCTGACCCGCGAAATTCGTTTTAATATGAGGTCGGCTTTTTGGGACATGTTTTGGTTTTTTAATTTTAAATTTAATATTAGTTTTTGCTATTGATTTGGGGTTTCTGTTATTCTTATTTTGTTTTTCTCGGCATCCTTCCAAAAAAGTGAGATTAAATTTTCTATTGTATTTACTGTTTGTAAAGGTGTTCCCGGCTCTGTATTTCGTCGGTCGGAGTAAGTTCGGTAGAATGGGTCAGCGCTGCATTTATGCTGGAATAAAATGCGAAAAATTATTTCTAGCTTGTCCAGTAGCAGCTTTACACTCTTGTTCCTGTATCCTACATCTACCGAGCAAACTAGAAATAATTTTTCACATTCCATCTAATCATTAATGCAGCGCTGGCCCATTCCTTCCAACTCTCCCTCAGTTTTAACGGAGATTTCTTTAAAGAGTAAATCATAGTCTTAATTATATTTTTGCTGCAATTTACATTTCTTGAAGAAACTGCCATTATTCTGACGGAAATACCTTCCGTAACAAATTTTACACTTGGATAGTTGAAGTGGGTTAAAAAAATAAAAAATGAGATCCGTATCCGCGGATCTACTTTTTTAACGATCCGGCACATCACTAGAAATAAGTCGAGCTATTCTCCCTTGAAAATAAAAAGTGAAAATATTGTTATTTTATTACTTCTTTACAAGTATTTTTTCTTGATACGCTCAACTATTTTATCCCCTGGGGAGGAAATTTCACCTATTTTTGTTTGCTTCGCTTTTAACGGGATTAGATTCTCATTTAGAGACTAACTTTTTATTTTCAGTTATCTTATTAAACGTTGAGAATACAGTCGACTCCCGCTACAACGCGGTGATCCGACTTACGCGAAATGGCTATAACGCGTGTTTTTCAGTAACAACGAATTTTAGAGCTAAAGCGAATTTCTCGCTCTCAACACGAAAATATTTGAAAGAAAATCGTGATGCTAAGTTTCGACTTTGTTATTGACTAGTAAACATTGATTTCGTGAATGTACTGTCATCCTTTCAGCATCACTGACTGCGCAAGCTCCCACACACCCTACAATAAACATAGCTTTATTAGTGTCATTTATTTATTCTAAATATGAAAGGTGATGAAATATTGTGGCACCTAAGCACGCTGTTTCATCTAAAGTTTAAAGATGGAATCAAGAAGCGAAAGTTTGACAATTTAAAAAAAGGTAAAGATTTTTGATACGCTTGAACAACTAGAAAGTGGGTCGATGGTAGCACGACAATAAGGTATGAGTAGATTTTTCATACGTATAATTAAAAGTCAAGAGAAGGCAATCCGTATGTCCAGACCTTAGTTTTAATATGAAGCTCGCAGAGTAGTGTTTAAGCAAAATGTAAACAAAATGAAATTAGAATATGCTCTTGTCTTGTAGATTATAGAGACCCTGAAAGCGGAGTGTTACCATGCATCGATGTAAACGTTATAAAAGTAAATACGAAGCTACTGAATTTAAAAATATATTAGGATGATGATCAGATTGTGCACCATAAATCGTCCATCAACTTATTGTATCTACTGCATAATACTCTTACAGTGCAGTGCTTTATTATTGCTACATACTGTACGTATCATAGTACTGTTTTATTTTTATAACCCTCTCTCCCATTGATCATTGACTTTGTGCATCGTAACAGTATTTTATGTTGCCTAATGTAGATTTTTTTTAAATATGGTAAAAATTCAACTCTTTATGTAAGAAACGATAATATATAGTTAAAAAATGGTCCAAAGCAGTTTAAAAGGTGTTTAAAAATGTCTAAAATGATTGGGTATGTAAATAAAAAAATCATATACAGAACTTTTTTCCACAACGCGAAATTTCGACTTACGCGAGGAGTCTTGGAACGCATCCCTCGCGTAAGTCGAGATCCGACTGTACACTTATTTGAGTCGGTTTTTGACCGCATTTTTAGCCTTTTGAACGTCAACGTTTCCGAATGGGAACATCAATTTAAAAAAAAATGCTTTTATAATAAGTTTCGCTTGTGAGTATTTAAAAAAAAATTATTTTAATCAACAACAGTAGATTAAACTTTTTAAAAGAAAAACTCTCTTTCATTAATATTGTTCCTTCAAAACATACAAAAAACCATTTTTATCGATTTTCATTGTTAACTTTTTTAGTTTAATGCTGATAAAATTTCACAGATAATACAGATAGAAATCGTGTTGATGATAGAGACGTGTCGTTCATGAATGAACGGGTCAAAAAGAACGAATCCTTAAAATGAACGGAATCGTTCGTTCAACTTAAAAAATGAACGACCGTTCTTTTGAACGGTGAGGAGTTTGGTACATTGCATTGATGCTTTTTCGATAAAATAGCATTAAAAAAATAAATTCATCTTTAAATTTTTAACTCTCTTTTAATCTCCAAGCTTTCTTTTTCTGAGGGCAGTACAATATATTCATTTCGAACCTTTTTACTTTTTGCAATTTATTCATCATTTTTCTTTAACCGTTGCAGTTATTTAGCAATTTTCCAATGTATCCTTTAGTAAAGTTTTGTGCAACTTGTTTGGGTTACTAACAAAATGCCCACTTCCTGTCCCAAGCAATTGTTGAAATCCTTCAAAAAATACCCTTTATCACTTTTCTGGCCATTCTTATGTTTTCTATAACATCCTTATCAACTACCATCTAGATTGATTCGGCTTTATTTTTAACTTACTTGATGACTTCCAAGTCGCTTATTTTACATTAAATATCCTGAGATTAAAATCTCAGGATATTTAGGATTATTGCTGTCTATTTTTTCCCCCATTTAAAAAAGTGTTGCTTTTTTTCTGTTATCATCGGTACTGTGAAATAATTTTGAAGCTCCCTAACATTTAGATGAGTCTTTTTTAAAATTAAGTTATCCGGTATTCCTGTTGACCTACCGATGTATTTGTTGTTACTTTTTTTCGTTTCTTTCGTCGAATACATGGTCTACTATTGATAATAACATATGCATACATTAGGATGGGCCGAAAAAATCGAAATTCTGCAAAGCACTTAATGCGGAAAATTTGTGACTCTAATTACTGTGCGAAATTTCGTGACTCCGAGTTAATGTCTTCTGCTCTGGCAAGAGACTTGAGATTTTTAGAAAAACATTAAATAAAGAGAAAATTTACAAAATATTTTAAATTTCGTTGAATTTTAAGCCTTAGTGCGGAAATTTTTTTTAACTTCGTAACACAAACTACTGCGTAACATTTCAAGACTGAGTTAATTTTTTTTTCTCTGTCAAGAGCATAAATTGTGAATTTTACATAAAATTCCTTAAATACGAGTGATATACTACAAAGAAGCTACATGCCAAATACGCTGTAATAATTCGAATTTTTAATCACATCAACGGCATAAAAACATCTCTTGAACCATGTGTTTCCTTTCAGCGTTTGGGTGAAGGGGGTCAATGGCCCCCCTTATTTTAAAAAAACTAACGTTTTTTACATATAAGTGGGCATGATTTTATGATTTTCCGTTAAGAGTTCACGCCCTTTATCCCCGGAAAAATTTTAAGTAATGTCCCTGTCTTTAATTTTGTAGACTCTTAACACAATTTATTATGCACATTTTCCTAACTCTGGGTTAATTTCCTCTGCTCTGACAAGAGGTCTAAATTTCAATGGAAAAAAGCATTTTTTAAATCGTGTGTGGCTGTTGAGTTGGGTAGAGATGAAAAATTTACTAGGTCTTTTATGATAATGTAATAGCATGTAAGAACAAGTTGGATTAAAAATCGATGTTTTTATACGATTACAAAAACTCTGGGAATCATGCAAAAAATGAGAATTGCATTCAGGATATAAAGTTCTATTCATTGAGGAAAAATTATAAAATTACTTATAAAACGTGTTAACTATGCGTTATTAAAATTACCAAATGTACTTTTTCGATCAATTGACGGAATCAATTACATCGATACCTTTTCGGCAAGTATTTTGATGCACGAAGGGATCCCCACGTATACTTAGCTCCGTCGCTAATAGAATGGTTGGTTTGTATTCTAAACCAGGATGGAATACACACATTAATAAATCTGAACAAAATCTAAAACTAAGTTGGTGGTTTTATAGTAGAAGTGTACAATCTCAATATTCTATTAGCTGTTTTCAAACAGAGATACACATTTAGCACAGCTCAGATCGCGATTAGGAAGATAAGAAGAGCATACGCCTTCCTTCATGGCATGTGATATCAGTAATAAATATTGTTGGTCTTTACTCAATATCGCCTTTTTCTAATTTTACCGGAGTAAGATTTGGAGTCTGACGTTGAACCATCAACAAACTGGAAGAGATACCGCAATGAGAGTTCTTTAAGATGTAACAGGACAACAGCAAGCTGTTGCTCCAATTGGCGAATGATTCCAGTTTTTAAGCTAGTGAATTGAAAATATTTTAAAATATGCATCAGATACAACAGAGAACTTTTAACAAATATTTAAACCACGTTACTTCCTTATCATTTTCCCCGTATAAGCAAAGAAAAAGGGCCCCATTTCAGTTCAAAACAGGCCCGTTATTTCGATATTTTCAGGGGGGGGGGAGATAAAAAGCGTGAACTGAATGAAATTTTATTAAAAACTACAAAACCCCGCCCACTTATGTGTAAAAACGTTGTTTTTTTTTTAAAGTAAGGGGGGGCCATTGACCCCCTTCATTTTAACCCTGAAAGGAAACACCTGCTTAAGGGGTGGTCTTATGCCGTTGATGTGACTAAAAACTCGAAGTATTGCAGCGCATTAGGTATGTAGCTACTTTGTAATGTGTCATTGCATTTAAGAAATTTTATTACAAAAATTCTCAAAATTCAGACTTCTTAAGCAGAAAACGTTAACTCACAGGCTTGAAATTTTATGCAGTAGTTTGTGTTAGGATGTTAAAAAATCGCCGCACTAAGACTTAAAATTCCTTCGGAATTAAAAATGTTTCTTAAATTTTCTCTTTATTTGATGTTTTTCTAAAAATCTCAAAAATTCAGTCTCTTGCCAGAGCAGAAGACATTAACTCAGAGTCACGAAATTTTGCACAGCAATTAGTGTTAGGGAATCGCAAATTTTTCCGCACTAAGGCTAAATGCTCTGCAGGATTTCAGTTTTTTCGGCCCACTCTAATGCTGTAGCTGGAAAAATTTAATAACTTAATTTTTTGACATCCTGAAATGGAACCTGCGGTTTTTGGAATGGAAAACATATTTTACCATTCGGCAACTGAGAAATATCTTATAAAATGAACTGTAATTGCTGAATGCATCTAAACCCGAATAAAGTTTTTCGATTCATTATTCATAGGCATATCTTCTTATCTTTCCTTCAAAGAATGTTATTGATCTAATGAAACATATCGAATGTACATGAATATGTCGTGCAGAGAGATCACCTGCAACTTTTTTAAATGAACGAATTAAATGAACGGATCAAAAGAATGAACGATCCTTGATGAACGGATCATTGAAAAGAACATTGGCCCACCTCCAGTTGATGAACAAACACGACCGATAGAAATGAGCTATCCAATGAACTCCCTTCTTTAAGATAGAAAAAGGGTTTCTTGTAACTCCAAAACACGTGCTTGCTATTTCCTGAAAATTTGTGCCTATGAACTTTGGTTTGTCTTTTACTTTTCAGCGCACGGATATTTATTTAATTCTTACTTATTATAAGTAAGAATGAAAATAATGAATATAATATATTCATTATTTTTATTTTTGAGATGAAAGCCTTCCCGTTTCCTTTTATATCAATAAATTAAAGTTCCCGTTTTCAAGAAAAATGAGGGGGGGTGTATAACCCCTTGGTAATTGTTCTACATTATATCAATTGTCCCCCCCCCCCCAATAACGAAGAGCCAGTGGCGACCATGGAGTCGGACGTTTCAAAATCCAGGAGTTGGGGTCGGCTATTTTTCTTCCGACTCCGCAGCCTTACTTCGGAGCTTAAGCTTGTAGGGCTTAAAAAGCGCTGTGTAGTAAAGATACTATGTTGGAACTGTGAATTTTCAACTTTTTATGAAGAAGTTAAGAATTCCAGAAAGCCACAGTTATGTTTTACATTTCTGTGCTCTCTTGCTTTTGAATAGCTTTTTATGTATTCGACGTTGCAGCTTAACCTTGGTCCATTGCCTTAAAAATTCTGGAAATAAGAGAAACGGTATTCTACTACTAACGGAACTACCTATACATTATTAGTAAATCAATCCATCATTTCCCTTTCATTCCCCTTCGGGAAGTTTCTGAATTTGATTCTTCAGTAGGGAGGCATACTACATTTCGTGGGAAATTTCGTGAGAAAATTGTGAGACCATTTTTTTTATATTCTTTATGGCCTGTGTAACTATGCCTCACCGGGTGTTTTGCTTGAATTTTTGTCAGACGGCCTGTATGACGTCATCAATCCAAGATGGCGGCTATGATGAGTTTTTGCAATTATGAGTTAATTTTTGGGTATTTTGTGATAATTTTCTGGTGAATTTATTTCATTAATATTCAATTCATCTTCTTACTATAGGTTAAAAGCAAAATATTTAATTGATTTGTTTATTAACTTATTTTTAAAAAAATCTGATAAATCTTCTTTTTTCACTTTGACTCTCAGAATTAGCTGCTTTAAAAGTACGTCGAGTGAGTTTTCGCAGTTAAAAATACTTTTAATTTTCAGGCTAAGATCACTAAACATTAGTACAGTCGAACCTCGTTAATTCGAACACGATCACAACGAACTACTGCTATAGCGAACTACATTTGCGATCCCCGTCCTTCTGTTTAAAATCTCTTAACACACCTAACACTATTGTTTTTCGGATAAAACGAGCTGCTGTATAGACAAATTCACTTTGAAAGTCATTTTGAGTTTGTTTTAACGAGATTCGACTGTTTAATCGTTTAACAGAATTCTAACAACCTGTATACCCCCTGATCCCCTAAACTCCTCGACTGGATGTGAATATCGTACATCAGGGGTGCTCTCAAGGAATTTGTAGGGAGAGTAGAAGATAAAGCTTCTGAGTAGGGAAAGTAGTGTTTGCCGGTTCGTTGGTGAGTAGTCTGCAAATCTACAAGTACGGTTATTTTTCCGTAACTTATCACTGCTATTTTATTCACGATGTCTTCTCTCTCAGAAACTCATTTACAAGTCTCTTTGCCTCCATCTTCAAAAAAAGCAAGGCTACAAATTAATTATGAACTATGTATTTTTTGTCAGATTAAGAAGTGCCCATTAGTTAAAGCCATTGGTTATGATAAAGTGTTAGAATGTATAAGGAAGAGAGCAGAATGAAATGACAAAGAGTATATACATTGCTTACTGACAGATTAACGAATGTGACCGTAGAAGAATTGAAAAATAAAAACGCATTATGGCATGCAGAATGCTACAAGAAGTGCACGCATAAAGCAAGTATGGACAGAAGTAAGAAATTACACGAAATTTAAAAGAAGAAACCATCTTGTTCTACTTCCATTCATAAATAAGATGTTGTAGGCTACACACAACGAGATCCAAAATTGTCGTTGGTGACAAAAATAAGTGTTTTTTCTGCCTCGGAGAAGGCGGTGTAAGAAAACCTTTGGTGGCGATAAAAAAGATTCTGCAGGTCAGCAATTAAAAAAAGCTATTGAAATTTCAAATTTCAAAGTTAAACAGAGTGACTGTACAGATCTAGGAGACCCTCTTGCAAAGAACATTTTATGCCATAAATCTTGCTGGGAAAAACAGGTATTTAATGTTTTACGAAAAAATTGCGATCCTGATGTAGTAACAAAGTCACAAGACGTTTCTAATAAAGCAACAGACGTAGAATTTCTGTGTGCATTAAATAATTTTCTTGTTCAGGGAAATGTTACTACAATAACAGACTTGAAATTAATTATCAGCCAATTGCAAATAAAAATAGTGGAAAACATAAAACGTTAAAAGAAATTAAAAATCTCATTCAAGAGGAAATTGATGACGCTATATTTAGTAATCCAAAAAGTGTAAATGAGTTGAAACGCGTATCTTTAAAGACAACTGTAGATATTACCCTATCTAATGCAGAAGATGATTTTCTAGACATTGGAAAAAACATGAGAACTATCTTTGAAACTGCAAACATTTTACACAAAACAGTTTTATCTGATCAGAAATGGACATTTGCATGATCTCTTGAACAGAATCAGATAGTTGATGCCGTTCCAATCGAAGTTGATCGGTTTTTTAAATGGTGCTGCAACGTAAAATTCGAAATTAATTCTATTTATGAGGTGCAGAACAATATTGTGCTGAATAAAGCTAAAAGACTATCATACATATTCATGTATAAAATACTGTCTCCGTACCAAGCTTCGAAAGAAACTGTTCATCGACACGCCCGGGATATGCCTTTGCAAGTTGGTGTTGGCCTTAATATGCACTCTGCTACCCGAAGCAAATATATAATTGATTTTTTTTTTATTTTTTTTTACATAAAATAGGTGTTTCGATTTATTATGCTTAAGTTCTACGCTTGGAAACACAGATAGCGAATGAAGTAATAAAGGCGCATGGATGAAAGTGGCGGAATCTATATTCCTCCTGATCTGATAAAAGCAAATTTTTTATTTTATGCTGCAGGTAACATTGATTTCCTTGAAGACACATCTTATGGGAAGGGTACATTTGCATGGCATTGTAATGATTCTTTACCAACAGAAAAAAGACTCGGATAGAAAAATTCCACTTTCTCTTACCACACCTTCAGCAGCCCGTTTCCTTTTGACATTACCTCAGTCCCG